>NC_057348.1:74079241-74385491 GCF_016509475.1 Prionailurus bengalensis | reverse complement strand
GTGTTCATTTTTGTTTTATAGATGAGGAGATGCAGGGACCACGACGAAAAAGAGCTCTCCCCAGCACCAACTACACATTTTAATGGAGGGCAACTGAAAGAACAGATGCTTATGTCACCAAGATGGGTGTCCAAGAGGTATAGGGAGGATCAAAAGTATATTCCTCTGGTCTGAAAGATGCTGAGGAAAAACCAGAACCCACAATTTGCCTGATATGTTAGTATGATTAGTGCACACGAGTCCCTTTCGTGGACTGTTCCAAAAGAATCCATCAACATTCAGTGGTTCAGTCTCTTTTAAGTAAAACAAAGGAACCTATTCCTTTCAGACACATTGTGCCCAAATCAGAAACTGTGGGCTCCTTTGTAAACTACACCAATCCCTTACAATCGATCTTTCAACAGGTGCTGATGCACTCTTTGAAAAAGTAATATCCGCCCTTTAAAACGAGCACCCCGTTCACCCCAAGTGTTCACATTCACAGTAGCATGGGCGCTCTTGAAGCTTTCAAGGTATATCTTAAACACCAAAATCCAGCTTCAGATTCAACATTTCCTTCATCCTCAATGATTCCGAATCAAAATTAATAAATTAAAAAGCTTCACTCTTCACTTTCAATCCGTATAATCCCCTAAGGGACCAAGCATGAAAACATTCACATAAAATACTAGCTTTATGTATCTAGGAGAGATAACCTGAACAAGCAAGGTGACCGATCAATCTTCAGTTACATCTGGCATCTAGAGAAGATGGTGGGGCATATGCTTACCACCGACCAAATGAGAGGGCTTTACACTTTAAGGATTCTACAACCTCCCCCGATATGTAAATTAAGATCAGTATTCACTAATAAAAGAAGTTTTTTTTTTTTAAATAACAACTCGTCTAGATATTCCACACTGTTCTAATTTAAAACGCACAGAGAAATATTTTGAATACCATTCAAAGCCAAAGGGATGAGTATCATCAACTCAAGAATTACAATTCAATGGATTTATAAAAATTAACTTTTAAATGGAGTTTATATACAAAAGATACTCGGCCAAAACATAAAATGTATGTATATATATATAGACCTCTTTCCTTTTACGTTCACCATTATAATTTTTAGCATACTATAAAATTCAGTTACATTTAAGCATTCTGATTTAATTGATAGAGACCCTATCTTTATACTATTACACTGCTAAAATTAATAATGTAAAGCATAAAATTTCAGCATGAAGTTTATTTAGCTCATACATTATTTTACACCGTATACTTACTACATCAAACTTCTGAGTGATGTTCCCCTGGACATCAAGTAAATAAACCTTGCCATAATGTGTGCCCAGTGCCAAAAACTGCAAGAAGAACAGAGGGGGGAGTTTATTAGTGAGCCCACCAACGCACATTTAGCAATCAAACCAATTTCAAAGTCGACACTCTGAATGCGTAAGTGATCTCTGCAGTGCCTCGTAAGATGCGCACGCGTTGGAGGAGGCTTGTTTCCAGCTTCAGGGAAAGAAGAGAGCAGGGCTGACTGCCGTAGGAGTGCACGCTGGCTGTCAGAATGACTCATGACGACCCTCATCTACTGACGACTAATGGTGTGTCTGCGGTCTGTACACAATGCCTGACGGACTGGGGCAGCAAATTCACATGCAGCTGGGAAAGCACGAACAACCTACAGTTGAGCTCAAAGTCAAAAGGAAATGATGAAACCCCCCTTAATTTATGGCAAATGTGTAAATCTGTGCTATCATGTGGGTTTAACAAACATATATGTACATGCGCACAAACAACAGAGTACTGTTTTTTAGGAAGCAAAATCTGAGTCCTGTTGGGGGATGAAAAGCTCAGAAGCATTTACATCATCAGTTAGCATTAGATGCTCTACAAAAGTTAGTGGGTAACACTGACTACAGATGTTTATATCCTAATGCAAAAAAGAATCCTTTCCCGTCACAAAATAACTGCTGAACTACGTATTCAGTTTATGGTAGGAGAAAGTTCTGGACTCCCACCGTTCCTTTAATTCTTTGAACCAACCCTAAACAAACCTGAAGAAAGTTGAGAACTACCTGAAATAGAACAGGAGATTTTTTTCTTCCATTTTACTCCTTTCCCCATTACTCAAATGTTCCGAATTCTAGGTCTTTCGTTGCATGTGAGCATGCTTCGTTGCAACCTATAATGAAATGCTGAAATTTACAGTCACTACTAAGCGTTTTAGCCAAGCAGCACAATGTTTATAAAAATAACCTTACAGGAAGTCAAGGTTTAAAAGGATTTTATCAAAATGGAATTGCTGAAAATGAAATTTCATTTAAAATATGAAGCTACATTAAAGAGAAGTCACAAAAAGGGAGAGAAGGGGCTCATTAGAAATTCATCCCCTGCAATGCCTTTCACTCCTGCAAGGTTGCCTTTTTTCAGGAAGAAAAAAGTCCCCCGGGTAAAAAAATCAATACTGGTTAATAAAACATCAGGTGTGCAGACATAACTAGGTATGACGATTTGGCCGCACAGGCCTGCCTGAATGCACCAGGTGCCGTGCCGATTATTCATCCAGGGCAGACAGCCAGCCTGGTGTAAGCGGATGCCCGGGCCCTGCAAACGAAGGGGCAAGAGGTAATTCTAGGGGGAAATTAGTCTGAATATTTAAACCAAACCGGGACGTTGCCTCCAAAGCAAAAGAACATTCTAATCAGAAACAGAGGACTCAGATGGCTCAGATGCTTGTAATTTTTTCTCCACAGTGACACTCGGACAGTATTTGAATAGAAAAAAACCCACATACTACTAGCTAAAAACAAATACTCCGCTTCATTCCGCAGCGGTCTATGGTGAAACAATGAGTCTTAAAAGCTCACTGGGCCCCAAGTACTGGACGGTATTGATTCTCCTCATAAATACTGTATTTAGTTTGTCAGAAAACTAAGGGGGCTTGGATCCTTAAACTGCTTTAACACTGGATGATTCTGCAATACCTCTGTGGAGGCCATTCTTGAACTTCCAATTATACTTGATTTTATCAAAAGTTTTAAAGGTTCTATACAGAGCACCCAAATATTAATTCCTTCCCTTTTTCTTTCTTTCAAAATTGCTAGTTTCATTCACTTAATATTTCAGATAGAAAGAAAACGTAATTCTTTTGATTTTCCTGTTTCAACCTGAAACCATAATTACTTTAGAACACTTCTGAACACAAATGCAGCAGTTTCTAGGACAAGCTACCTTTTATTTACTAAAACATTTCATCATTTGGATTAGATCAATTGTTGCTGCTGCCTTTTAGAAATAAATACTTTACGTGCCCTTAAAAAAAAAAAAAAAAAGGCCCGATAAGACAAGTGTATAGGTCTTAGACAATCTAACTACTGAGACTATCGAGGAGTCACACTTTCCCTTACATATGCTTCAGACTATTCAAAATACAACAAAAATGCAAACTTGGCTACAAATCACAAAGGTAAACATAAACCCTTTAAATGTGATTCTTCCCAGGGGCATCTGGGTGGCTCAGGTCACAATCTCGCGGTTCACAAGTTCAAGCCCCACGTCAGGCTCTGTGCTGACAGCTCAGAGCCTGGAGCCTGCTTCAGATTCTGTGTCTGCCTCTCTCTCTGCCCATGCCTGCTCACTGTCTCTCTCTTTCTCTCTGAAAAATAAATAAAAATATTTTAAAAAATGTCTTTCATGTGATTCTTTCCAGCCATTAAAAGCCTTGAGCTGTTGTAACCATGCATTTTTAACCTGGGAACACTTAAAATCCAGGATGGGCAAAGGATAAGCATAATTTAATTAGTCCCTTCCATATTTAATTATAGAAACTTGACTCCTTTTATGAACTAGCAGACTGGACATCCAATCCTTCTGACCCATCCCATCCCCTGGAATAACTGCTTAACTGCTTTTACTCTGAATGAGCGGACTTTGTGGAAGCAGAAGAAAAGCCTAAGCAGTCCTTCAGACCCCACGAAGGAAATAAGAAGGAGCCTGTTTCATATGTGATCACCTGTATAAAATCATCTATGTTTCGCATACCGTTTTATAGTATTCAAAATATTAGAGCAGGGAGTGCCTTTAACTCGACATGAGGGCCCCAGGAGTTGATAGGCCCTCCCTGGAAACAATCACTGGCACACCTAAGGCTAGAATTAAGAGCCAAGATACTCTCAACTGGATCAGAGGCTTCATAAATAGAAACATGAGCATCATGTTAAGAGTGCATGTTCTAAAAGTCAGTACTGAGTACAGTTCCCACTGTCAGAAGGCTCCTTGACCAACCTGGTTAATTATGGTGTTAAAGTGTGGTCTCTGGGCGGGCAAACCGTGCTCCCCACTTCATCCAGAGGTTCATTCAACAGACAAAAAACACCTATATACGCTTCGATAATAAGCAGATGTAACTTCAAAGGTGATGGTATAATGAGGGAGGTAGATTGAAAGGGCTGATTAATTAAGTTTAAAGAGTATGCCTAAAATGGGAGCATCTCTAAGACCCTCTGGAACACAGCAGGTGTCAGCTCGCTGAGCTTTGAAGGAGGAGTTAGACTGTACACCCTGAGGCTGATGGGACAGGACGCGGTAAAGATCATTTTAGGCAGAGTGACTACAACTTGCTCAAAGGCATGGAGTCCTACAAAAAGCAGGACAAAGTCGGGGCATTGGGTGGCTCAGTCGTTTAAGTGTTCATCTCTTTTTTTTTTTTAATTTTTTTTTTTCAACGTTTATTTATTTTTGGGACAGAGAGAGACAGAGCATGAACGGGGGAGGGGCAGAGAGAGAGGGAGACACAGAATCGGAAACAGGCTCCAGGCTCTGAGCCATCAGCCCAGAGCCCGACGCGGGGCTCGAACTCACGGACCGCGAGATCGTGACCTGGCTGAAGTCGGACGCTTAACCGACTGCACCACCCAGGCGCCCCAAAGTGTTCATCTCTTGATCTTGGTTCAGGTCATGATCTCACGGTTCGTGTATTCAAGTCCCATGTTGGGCTCTGCACTGATGGTGTGGAGCCTGCTTGGGATTCCGTTTCCTTTTCTCTGCTCCTCTCCTCTCATTCTCTCTCTCTGTCTAAATAAATAAAGTTTGGGGAAAAAAAAAAAGGGCAGGACAAAGTCAAGAAATGACAAATAGTTTTACATGGTGGGAGCATCCAGTTTGAGTCCAAGGAAGAGACAGGTAATAAGGCTGGAAAGGTTGGCTAACAGAAAGCATCTGAATATTTATGGAGATGAAAGACAGGTGAGGAAAAGGGTGTGGGAGAAGGTTTCCACATCATGAAGACATCAGGAAACCACTAAAGAATTCTACAGAGGATTACATGATCGGACTTGAATTTCTGGAAGATTTTTTTTTTTTTAAGTGTTTATTTTTGAGAGAGGGAGAGACAGAGCATAAGCAGGGGAGGGGCAGAGGGAGACAGAATCTGGAGCAGGCTCCAGGCTCTGAGCTGTCAGCACACAGCCCAGCGCAGGGCTCGAACTCATGAGCCGTGAGATCATGATGCGAGCCGAAGTCAGATGCTTAACTGACTGGGTCACCCAGGCACCCCTGGAAGATTGCTTTTAGTAGAAAGAAGTGCTGTGGATTTGCGAAGCAATATGTGCATAAGTTCCAAAGAGAAAAGACAAATGCCTACACCAACAGACTCGAGCAGGTGGGATGGGGGTAGGATCCGGGCAGAAGAGAGGGTGTGAGTAAAAATAGCCACACGCTGCTACCAGAATACCACCCATACAGCAGAAAGGGGTAAGACATAAAGCCGGTTACACGAGAGGGCAGAATCTCAGGGGGCCTCACGTGCCACACATGAAGGAGTTGAGACTTCACGTAGCAGATGGTGAAAATCACCCAAGGGTTTTAAACCTGTATTTTCAACAGATGATTCTGGCAACCAGGCAGCAGAGGCGTTTAAACTAGAAAAGGGAAGGGTGCCTGGGTGGCTCAGTTGGTTAAGCGTCTGACTTCGGCTCAGGTCATGATCTCACAGTTCATGGGTTCAAGCCCTGCATCGGGCTCCATGCTGACAGCTCAGAGCCTGGAGCCTGCTTCGGATTCTGTGTCTCCCCCTCTCTCTGCCCCTCCCCCACTTGCGCTCTGTCTCCCTCTGTCTCAAAAATAAATAAACATCAAAAAAAAAAAAATTAAACTAGAAAAGGGAGTGGTCTGGGAGCACAGGCAGGGGAAGGGAGAAAATCACCAGGACTTAGGAATGACTGGGTGGATGCAGAGGAAGAGCCAGCTTTAGCTTAGGTGACAAAAGGGACTGTGGTGCTGCCAAATGGGACAGAGAACAAAAACCAGATGTGAGATTACAGAGGGAGCAGAAGGGGCGCTCATGATGGGGGAGCCGAGCTTCTGGCAAAAACGGAACAAAAGGTGGAACTGTTAACGAGGCACCGGGATAAACGGGCACGCTATTCTGGGGAGGCGTCCTTGGGGGGCAGTCATGGAAACTGAAATTTAAGATCAAGAAAAAGGCCCGCAAGAAGGATGGCAAGGCCAGTCTTCAGCGAGCGAAGCAAGGTGACGAGCAGGCTGGGATGTGGTCACCATGCCAGACTGGAAGGTGGCAACAATGAGAAGGGGTAGATGGTGGGACAGCCACAACAAGAGGTGCCCCGAGGGAGGCGGTTTCTGGTTAAAGCAAGAGAGAACAAGAGTTCTATTAACAGCGGGATGAAACCTGAAGTAAAAAGGAAGGTAGGGGGAGCCTGGGTGGCTCAGTCGGCTGAGTGTCTGACTTCTGCTCAGGTCATGACCTCACAGTTCGGGAGTGTGAGCCCCACACTGGGCTCTCGGCTATGGGTGCAGAGCCCGCTTCAGATCCTCTGCCCCCCTCCCCCGCCCCTCCCCTGCTTCTGAGCTTTCTCTCTCAAAAAGAAAAAAACATTAAAAACAAAAGGAAGGGTAGAGGGAAGGAGGAGGATGAAGAAACACTACAGGTGATTCAGGATGAAGCCAGGGGATGGATCAGAGTTGGGGAGACTGCCTCACTTATGGAGGCCCACAGGGGAGAAGAGGACAGTGGCTCAAACCGCCAGGCCTCCAATACTGCCCCCTCAGAACACATTTTGTTTTGGTCCAACAAGAGGCAAAGGGTGCTGGTGGGGGACTCACAAAGCTGGTGGGGGTTTTGTTATGGCAGAGCCCCAGATGTGGAACGTATTAACCCATAAAATGTGTAAGTAATCATTTGGGGCCGCTCTAATGATTCCTAACACCTCCGATGCAACATCTCCTCCCATCATGAAAGCACTGAGTGTTACATGATTTCCAGTCTGAACACTTCCCAACTCTACTACTAACAGTTTGAAGAATTTAAAGTGATAGAGCTGCCGAGAACTACTTGCTAGAAATCTTTCACATCTATCTAAATTCTACTTGATACACCCTTGCAATGTGTTCTGTGTGTGTGTGTGTGTGTGTGTGTGTGCATGTGTGTACATACGTATCAGGTTTTTGGTTGTCGTTTTCATTCTTCTGTTGGAGAGGAAGAAGAAAGGAAGAGTGGGAGGGAGATACAATTACTGGAAAAAGCCACCACCAAAATCATCAGGAGTCGAGAGGAGACACAAACTTAACAACAGAAAGGACTTTGAGAAGAATCCTCTGCAAGGGCTACCTTACCTTGTCATGGACAGTCATGCAGCCAGCCGCGTCCTTCTGAAGGATTTCAGTTACCCCATTGGAAAGCCTTTCATACTTCAGTTTGGGTTCCTCCTCACTTTCTTCTTCCTACACAAAAAACAGAGAAAATGACAGCCATCACAGATTTGAAATAGACTCGAAACACATTATTCTTAAGGGGGAACAGAGATGGCTTCCTCCATGATCGTCAATAACTACAACTATAGGTAAAGGTTAAGATCTTAATGTTTTGGGGTGCCCCAGTGGCTCAGTCAGTTGAGTGTCTGACTCTTGATCTCGGCTCAGGTCACGATCTCACAGTTTGCAAGTTCAAGCCCCGCACTGGGCTCTGCACTGAAGCACAGAGCATGCTTGGGATTCTGTCTCGCCTTCTCTACCCCTCACCTGCTTGTGCTCTCTAGCTCTCAAAAAAATTAATTAAAATTAAAAAAAAAAAAATAGAGCTTCAGGTTTCCATTTTTTCCAATTGGGTACATCAACTGTTACAACTTCACAAGTAGAATACATTCAAAAGTTGAGGACAGGAGTATACATACTTACCGTCGACAGTAATCAACCTTGGCATATTAAATATAAAACTACCTACCCAGGGACACCTAGGAGGCTCAGACAGTTAAGCGTCCAACTCTTGGTTTCAGCTCAGGTCATGATCTTGTGATTTTGTGACTTTGAGCCTTGCATAGGGCTCTGAGCTGACAGTGCTGAACCTGCTTGGGATTCTCTCCCCCCTCACTCCCTGCCCTTTCCCCACTCACACAGTCTCTCTCTCTCTCAAAATAAATACCTAAACTTAAAAAAAAAAAAAAAAAAACAACAGGGGCACCTGGATGGCTCAGTCGGTTAAGCGTCCGACTTTGGCTCAGGTCATGATCTCGCGGTTTGTGAGTTCGAGCCCCACATCAGACTCTGTGCTGACAGCTCAAAGCCTGGAGCCTGTTTTGGATTCTGTGTCTCCCTCTCCCTGACCCTCCCCCATTCATGCTCTGTCTCTCTGTCTCAAAAATAAATAAAGACAAATAAATAAATAAATAAATAAATAAATAAATACAAAAACTGTACGTCCATATATGCCAATAAAAGATGTGTGGGCAAGGGGCGCCTGGGTGGCGCAGTCGGTTAAGCGTCCGACTTCAGCCAGGTCACGATCTCGCAGTCCGTGAGTTTGAGCCCCGCGTCGGGCTCTGGGCTGATGGCTCAGAGCCTGGAGCCTGTTTCCGATTCTGTGTCTCCCTCTCTCTCTGCCCCTCCCCCATTCATGCTCTGTCTCTCTCTGTCCAAAAAAAAAAAAAAAAAAACGTTGAAAAGATGTGTGGGCAAAATACTGGTCACTTTGACGTCATGGACAAAAAACAGCAGTGAGACAGGAATACAATAAACTTCTAAAGATGTGGATTTTGTATTTCAAGACCATAAATACTTTTGCTGGATTTGAGAATATCTCATTTTAGTTAGAAAAATATAATTACAAAAAAAAAATCAAAGAAAGGAAATTGGAAATTTTATGTACAAACTGTATTCATACATCAAAAAATATTTTAATTATAAAAACTGGTAACCCATGATCATTTATGTTAGAAAATGTACCATTTACTTTCATCTGAATAAACCTAATGCATTAAAAATTTTTTTTAAATGTGTGAAAAATTTCTTAGTTGTTTTGTATGTATTATTACTCACTTTCTATGTTCAACCTAACTATTGATACAACAACAAAAGATATCCTTAATCCTCACAGTTATGGAACAAAGTTAGGAATCTATGTGGCCTATAATGGTTCTGAATTAAATCAAGGAGAATTACTTAAACGTATTATGAGGACTCAGGAAAAGATGTTATTTTACTGTATCAACATGTAATGACAAACTATAAAATGTGCATGTACCAATAAGTGTGACAGGATAAAGCTGGCCAAAACAGAAGTTCATGAAAACAACCTACTCACTGACATTCCCTTCAAAAGTACTGTAATTGTATAGGCCTCACTTTCCCGCTAACATTCAGATAGCTTCAGGCACACCAATGCTCCCACCTCTAAGCCTCTAGAAGGGCTGAATGAAATACACAGCACGAGTCTAAGGCATCAATTAAAGGGCTGCTGAAGCAACCTGAACCAGAAGGGCCAAGATTCCAAGATGGTGGAGAAACCACAGAAGGGTGAGCTGGCAATCTCCAGCCATTTACTGATTCTGGGTATAGGACAAGAGGCTGAGAACCCAAGCTCTGCCTTGGAAGATGGCCACCGCTGAGGGTAGGAAAAGCCACAAATCTTCTGGGCATTTGTAGGACTCAAGTAACAAAACAGGAAACTGGAGGGGCTAAGACCCCAATGGAGGAGAGGGGCAGAGAAGTAAGCCTGTTACACAGCCAACTTTCCCCATGAGACAATTGCCAATTTCCAAAGCTATGTGGGGCATGAGGTTAAAAAGCTAAACACAAAGCCTCAAAAATACAAAACAGCTGCCTTGATATGCTTAGAAGATAAGAATTAGAGTCCAGGAATTACCAACAAATGAGGTCCTGATGAACACCACACGTTACTTGGAACCCCAGGTCCCCAGGCGACATGAAAAAGTAGCTTACCCAAACTTCAGTGTGTCTCTGACTCAGTTCAACCCCTGACTGGATTAAGGTATGTAACCCCCAACCCATCTGTCCAGTAAAGGACAAGGGGACTCCTGGGAAAAAGAAAACTTCTCTTTGGAGTATAAAAGTACTGGGGCCTCTACCATTCTCACAATAATGAGAATAAATATCAAAATCAATTAAAAAAAAAATGACAAGGTATGCCACAAGATAGGACCCAATGACTAAAACTCAAAGAGGAGAAAAGACCATAAAAGTAGACCCACAGGTGACCTGGAATCATCAAAAAGGGCTTTACTGTAACTATGATTAGTATGGTCATAAAAGAAGATGGAGAAGACAGATGAAAGAGAGAAAATTTTTCAACAGGGAATTATAATCTGTAAAAAAGAATCAAGTAGAAATTTTAAAACTGAAACTAAGATGCAACAGATGGCTTACCAGAAGGTTAGCAAAGCTAAGGAAAGGCTTACTGAAGTGTAAAACAGGTCAAATAGATCTCCAAAGGGAAGCCAGAGTAGAAAAATGGATGAAAAATACAGAAAAAGGATAGGAGATATGTGGAGCACAGTGAAAAGGGCTAACACTTTTAACTGCAGTCCCAGAAGAATAAGGAAAATGAGCCAGGGGTTAGGGGAGAATAGGAGAGAACTGAGAATTTCCTGAAACTGACAGACATCAACCCACAAATTCAAGAAGTTCTGTAATCCCAAGCAAGATAAATATGAAGAAAATCACACCTAGGCACGTCCTAGTAAAAAGAAAAAGTAAGTAAAAGGAAAATGATTGTGCTGGGCCTGTTGAACATTATGACGCACCAGGCAGAGGTGCAAACTCAAATGGCAAGAGCGGTCTTTACCTCTAGGTCACAGAACCACATCGTCACCGGGGGAAAGGGTGACATTCATATAACAGAACGTCATATAACAGACTTAACATCAGATATCTCACTTCATCTTGACTTAAAAAAACACTCAAGAGTTAAGATTATTCCATTTTACAGATTTTCAGCATAAAATTATGATCATAAATTTAATTTCATCAAGGCACGTACGCAGAGCCAAAATTCAGAGTTATGAATGCCCTGAAGTCAATGACTTGTATAGTACACTACCTAATCTCCTATCAAATGCTACAAATCATAACAGAAGCCTCCACAACCCCTATGCCTACAAATAACTATGAACTACGTGATCAACAGGAAACGTTTAAAAGTGTTCAGTAGCTGCATTAGTCCTCTATTGCTGCATAACACATTATGCCAAAATGTACTGATTTAAGACAATACACATTATTTTAACTATTTAAATATTAATTTAGGGGCTCCTGGGTGGCTCAGTTGGTTGAGCATCCAACTCTTGATTTCAGCTCAAGTCATGGTCCTGGGGTCATGGGATCGAGCCCAGCATTGGGCTCTGTGCTGAGCACGGAGCCTACTTGGGATTCTCTCCCTCCCTCCCTCCCTCCCTCCCTCCCTTCCTTCCTCTCCGTGTCTGTCTGTCTGTCTGTCTCTCTCTCTCTCTCCCCTACCCCTTCACGTGCTCGCTCTCAAAATTAAAAAATTTTTTAAATATTTAATATTTCTGTGGGTAAGCAATACAGGACTGGCTTAGCTGGGTGGTTCAGACTTAAGGTCTCTCGTGGGGTCACAGGCAAGATGTCAGCTGAGGCTGCAATCATCTGAAGGCAGGACTGGGGTTAGAGCATCTGCTTCCACAATGGCTCACTCAGCTGGTTGCTGGCAGGAGGCTTTGGTTCCTCACTTCATGGACCTCTCCTTAGTGCTGCCTGAGTGTCCTCAGGACATGGAAAGGGACTTCTCCCACAGTGAGTGATCCAAGAGAAAGCAGTTATATATGATCTAGCCTAAGAGGCACACTCCTGCAATATTCCATTTATCATACAGGTCAGCCACAATTCAGTTTTGGGGGGGAAGGTCACAAGGGCAGGAATAACAGGTGAGGATCATCAGGGGGCTATTGTGCAGGCTAGCTACAGAAGTAATGACATTTTAAAAGCAAAAAATCTGATTTAAGAAAAAAAAAATCAGTATTCCATGTCTCTGATGAGCTATCAAATATTCTTCCCCAAGTGTATACAAGCTATTAGTTATTTAGTAACTGTGAAAAATCAAAGATGATGTACCCACTACTAACTTTGTGAGAATAACTTTAAGAATAGTGACAAAAGGAAGTATAATACATATGGTTATCTAAAAGATCCATACTTCTTTAAAAAGGTAACTGACAGGGAATGCCTGGATGGTTAATTCAATTGAGCATCTGTCTCCTGATTGCAGCTTGGGTCATGATCTCAGGGTTGTGGGACTGCACCTTGCATCAGGCTCTGCACTAAATATGGAGCCTACTTAAGATTCTCTGTCTCCCCCCACCACTCTCCCCCTCCCTCCCTCCACCCTTCTCCCCCACTTGCATGCTCTAAAAAGTAAAAATAAAAAGATAACTGATGAAAGTCAACCCAAGGAGCTGTCGTATGTTAGAAGTGACCTGTTGTTAAAATAACAAATTAACCAAGTCTAAGAAAACCTATAAAAAGGAAAATTACAAAAAGCAACAAAAGAAAGATTTCTACTTATGTACCTACAGGCAAGAAACAGAAATCCTTACAAAGTTAACATTAAATGTAGCAAAGATGATGTGTGCCTTCTGGAGTAAATGTGTTAAATACAAATTGAACCCTGAATGCTAGTCTTTATAATAAGATGCCACATGTTGCCGAAGTCTGGACATCAAATGTGCATCCAATGTGAAAAGTTAATACTAGCCTCTTGACTATTTTGCATAAAAGCAGTCATCCACGGGCCATTAGATAAAGTTACTGTAAATAAGGTTTGCCTGTCTTATTTATAAGTGAAAACTAAATAATTTCTCTCACATAAATATACAAAAATAAATACTTTCACAACACAGCTCACTGAAGCATTCGTGCTAGGCTTCAAAAACCATAAATAAAATGAAAACTCCAATATTAGACACTTGATGTAGCACTGCACACTTTTCTGACAGGTATCTTTTATGTTAAAAATTCACCTCTAGCCTGCTTTTTAACTTAAGTTGTTTTTTTTTTTTCTGCATGCTGTAAACAAAGAAAATGGAAAGTGATTCAAAAATACAATTCATGGAGGTTATTCTGCTGCAGACTATAGATCACATTTTAAATATATGTATTTTTTTTAAATCAAGCAGATTTAATATAGTGTCACCTTTAAAAATTTTTAAGAGAAAAAAAAAAGACTTTTGTGCAGTTTTAATTTCCATGGAAAACAACCCAGTGCTAATAAAAGGCAAATCAATAATTTTTGTTAAATTTTAATAATCTTGCAAACCTACAAATAAAACCATCAACAGTCGAGTGGAGATGACAGTTAAGTGCGTTTCTATGACAACCTAGTGGAACAGTATAAGTCCTGGCTTGCAGCAAAGCGAAGATATGAAAAGAGTGACATTTACCCATACAAGAAAAATTTGCAGCTTTCCTTTCACAAGAATCAATTCCTCAGCTAACACGGATTTTCACTAAGTGTATAGCACTTTTAATTAAAAGTCCTTTAAACCACCCTATAGGATTCTAAAACAGTATCTGAAAAACAAATTTCATATCATAATCCTATCATATCCCAATCCGATATCCCAATCATATCAGTCCTACGGAGTTGAAACTTAAAAGCAAAAGAATGGCTTTTGCGGATAACCAATTAAGGCAATTAAAGATTTCCACCTGAGAAACTATTTGGGCATTTGTTCCTAACACTGTAGGGTAAATTTTCACAGCAGAAATCCTGTCACCTAACTTAGATGTGTATAGGCACAAGAAATACTGCACTTTTCACCTGATAACTTAAAATTCATGTACAAGAAAAGCTTTTTTGGTATTTAGAACCAATTTTTCATCCTGTTTTAACTTTATCCAGGTCCTTCGCACATGGGTATATTTTATATACCACTGCCCAGAGGACCAAGAATTTTACTTTGAAAAAATGTGCGTCACGTGTATTCAGGCAGCAAACAAAGATCGCTGTATTTTTTATTGTTACTATTAATACAGAGCTTAAAATGTTATTTCTGGATACTATCTCTTTATGAAAATGCAGTGGGATTATTTTTTGTTCTGTCCCCCCCGCCCCCGAAATAAAATACTAGACATGCTGAAAGGGACAGGGGAGATATAAGACCCAAGTTAAGCTAGTGGAAAATGCCAGCAGGTGAGCACTCCCTGACAAATCACAACCTCACTCTACAGAGATGGGCTTCGTCCCAGCCAGCTTCATCTAGGAGAAAGACCTCAGCTGAACATTCAGGGAAGGGAGTGTGACAGGGCGCCTGGGTGGCTCAGTGGGTTGAGCCTCTGACTTCAGCTCAGGCCATGATCTCGCAGTTTGTGGGTTCAAGCCCCGCGTCAGGCTCTGTGCTGGCAACTCAGAGCCTGGATCCCGCTTTGAATTCCAGGTCTCCCTTTCTCTCTATTCCTCCCCCACTCACACTCTGTCTCACTCTCTCTCAAAAATAAAGAATTAAAAAAAAAATTAAAAAAAAAAAAAGAAAGTGTGATAAGATGAACTGTTTACTTGGCCTCATGTCACCACTGCATCTGACAAGGGGCAAATCTTTTTAGGAAATAATCAATCAATGCTTTAAAGCTAGATACAATAAGGACACTGCCATCATCAAAAAAAAAAAATGCAGTTTGAACTTCTGCAGTAAAAAATCAAGTGTTAATAAAAAGCAAATGAATAATCATGGGTATGAAGGTATAAAAGAAAACCTAGAACATTCTCTCTAGAATTCTAATTAGCTTACGGGGAACTGAAATATTCAAAACTGGTACTCACCCTTATATGTTTGAAATCTATATAATTGATATTGTAAAATATGTTTTAAAAAGCTATTGAAATCTAGTACCAGGACATTTGAATTTTAGAAAATCTATATTTTAAAAAATGTTCTTTCTTTACAAGTAATTCACTTTGAAAGAAGTCCCATGGTATATTAAAATCTCTGTAATCACTACTTAATAGAGAAGGGAGAGGGAAAAGAGAAAAATAAAACAGTTGTGTCAAATACAAATGAAAATTTTTAAGCATAACTCAAACTATACTTCAAGTCAATCAAAACAAATAATTTAAGTTTCAAAAACATGAATTTTTTTAAAAGATAATTTATTTTGAAAGCGTGAGCAAGCAGGGGAGGGGCAGAGAGAGAGGGAGAGACAGAATCCCAAGCAGGCTCTGCCCAACGTGGGGCTGGAACCCACAAACTGTGAGATCATGACCTGGGCTGAAATCAAGAGTCAGATGTTTCACTGACTGAGCCACCCCGGCACCCCACAACTAACAAATTTTTAAGAAACAGACCTATTCACTACAATACCATATTGTCAACAAAGTCAAGAACTATACATTATTGTGTAAATACATCTATTTGAAACTATAACGTTATCAGTAAACATACATGCACATTACAGGACATCTCCAAATACCTCATGCCAATCTTGAACTTTTCCTGAAAAAACAGATCTATGATGAGAAAAAACTGCGTAAAATCCCTGAACGAAAGATTCACAATTAACCAAGGACTAACGATTCCAATTAGCTTTGTTTTGCCTACCATCCCCCGCCCACCAAATGAATGCTACTACCTTAAAAGGTCAAGTGCAACTATTAATTATTGGAGGCTATACAGTTCTATTACAAAATACAATTTTCTTTAGATAAAAAGATGACTGGTAGAAAAGATGGCTTTATATATCCTTAAATGTCAAAACGTATCAAGAAAACTACCTAAACAAGCTGAAAAAGTAACTTCTGGTTTCCATTAATAACCCTAGGTATTATAGCTGCCTCAATGACCAAACTTTTTAGGAAAGTGACATGGAGATAATGGAATTCATCTACAATAAAACAACTGTGGTCAATGCTCCCAGGATGCCTTTCTATCAGACTGGTGACAGATAAGCAATTACATTCTTATATGAATGCAAATAATGTTGTTAAGTTTTGACTTCCAAGCAATATTGCTATTACTGAAAATATATGAACCAAAGAAAGTAGCTGAAATTAGAGCTGATAGATGTAATCTAGATGACATGGGTCTACTTTTTCATACAGATAGTTAATTCACAATGAGTCTATACATATCCATATATTTTTAAAAGCATAAAATACATATGGTTAAATAAGAGGTTCTTAAACCAAGGGTAATTTTATTCCCCCAAGACATTTATTTGACAATGTCTGGGGACATTTTTGTTGTCACGACTGAGTGGGAGGAGAAACACTGCTAGCATCTAGTGGGGAGAGGCCAGAGAGGATGCTAACTGTCCTACAATGCACAGGACAATCTCCCGAACAAAACGTTATCCGGTCCCAAATGCCAATAGCGTCAAGACTGAGAAACTCTGGGTTAAATACATTTCGTAAGATTAAATGCTATAAAGGCCCTAAAATCATTTTTCAAAGACTATTTAATAACAAGGGAAGTGTTCTCAAAATGTCCTATTAATTGAAAAAGTAGATCATAAAATGTGTGTTGCATGACCCCAATTTTTTTAACGTTATTTATTTTGAAGGTGGGGGGTGCAGAGAAAGAAGAGCAAGAATCCCAAGAAGGTTCTGTGCTGATAGTGCAGAGCCTGACTTGGGGCTGAATCTCATGAATGATGAGATCACAACCTGAGCCAAAATCAAGAGTTAGATGCTTAACCGACTGAGCCACCCAGGCATCCCTGCATGATCCAAATTTTATTGGAGAAGCTTAAGGGGGAGGGGGGGGGGGGGAGTCAGAAGAATAAGCACCAAAATAGTAACCTTTCTAAGCTTCAGTTTTTTTCATCTGTAGAATGGGGGAATGATAGCAGGACCCCCATCACAGGGATGATGTGACCACTAAAGACAATAGCAAATAATCACTATTGCGAGCTATTGCCCATATTTTCTATATTTTCTGTTATTATAGAAATAAATGCTATTTTTAAAGCCATTGTTCAACATCCTCTTCAAAACTTGATGTCTACTGAACTCAGATCCTTATCTCTCAAAGCTGCTTTCCTTACCGCAACACGGAGTACGAAGGTGAGAAAAAGTTGAGCCTCTAATAATTGAAGAGCTCTACTTAAGATTCACAAGATATGCAGTCTTCATAAACCCTGGTCTCTCCTTTGCCCTGTAGCATCAGAATTGCATGTTCAATTCAAGGAGGAAAAAAAATAAGGTGAAGGTTCCCGTGCCCTAAGCCATATACCATAAACAGGATCAACTCCCATCATTTATTTTATATTGGGAAAGCGATAAGAATATATAGGGGGGGGGGGGGAATGAAAAAAGCAAGTAAGCTTTTCATTTCCTTCCACCAATATGGAATAACCTCACCAATCTTCAAGGTATGCCATTCAGGTGGACAATTTCCGCCCCGAAAGCCAACATAACCCTCTTTTCTTTTCTTCCCAATATCCCTTGGTGATCACAAGATCCTGAGAAGCAGGGTTTATGCCTTTTCACTGTTCTGAACGTCACCTAACAAAACTGTGGGTACCTAATAAAGACCAGCGAAAACAAAAGTACGCGGTACCAGCAGACCGAGTTCAGTAGAAGCTTTTCTACGACCTTCTCATTTAGATTTCCGCACAGGAAAATCCAAATCATAAGCTATCAGTCAAAAGGAACTACACAGATCATCTAAACTATGTGTTCTGCAGACATGGGGGGAGGGATGGAATGGAGGGAGGCTGGGAAGTGGAAGCTTCCCAGAGGGAAGCTAGTGGCTATTCGGTTAGTGGTAGAAATTAGAATTACAGAGAAATTCACAGAAATGAAGCTCTATCATCTTCTAACTGCAACAGCAGACAGAAACCTTGCCAGCTAAAACAATGTTCATGAAAAATCTACATTTATAAGGCATGTGTTTCTTGTTATATGGGAAAGGAAAATGCTACAATTCCCAAGACTATTTTATGTTTTAGAGGAGATTAAATACCTCCCAAACATCTTTCAATTGCACACTCCATATTCTATGCAGAGAAGCACCCTGCCAGCCCCCCCCCCCCCCGACCAGAGTCTGACAGCTTCTCAAAAATTTCAATGAAGAAACAGATTTAAAAACCTACACTAGTGGGGCGCCTGGGTGGCGCAGTCGGTTAAGCGTCCGACTTCAGCCAGGTCACGATCTCGCAGTCCGTGAGTTCGAGCCCCGCATCAGGCTCTGGGCTGATGGCTCGGAGCCTGGAGCCTGTTTCCGATTCTGTGTCTCCCTCTCTCTCTGCCCCTCCCCCGCTCATGCTCTGTCTCTCTCTGTCCCAAAAATAAATAAACGTTGAAAAAAAAAATTAAAAAAAAAAAAAAAAAACAAAACCTACACTAGCAATAACAATTAAGATGAAGTATTACCAGAATCAAGGAGAAACTGATACAAATGCTGAAAATGTACGGTGAGTTTATGACACACCTTGATGTGTTCCATGAAAACATAATCTGAACAAAAGTAGAAAGATGTTTAGCTTTCCCACCATCCCCCATGCCCATGACCTCGAGCCTGACCCACTCCACCAGAAAGAGGACCGCCCACCCCTTAGGGGCTGTTTTCTCCAGGAGGCGGCATCTATGTGCAACCTCTGCCCGCTGTATCTCCATGCCTGCACTTCCAGCCCTGGCCACCATCAGTCTACCTCTTTCTCCTACCAGCAGAGACCAAAAGCCCCTAACATATGGCAGGGCATTATGGACAGTCTGGGAGCCCCAGCCATAAGCACTGCAGGACCAGGAGAACGCTGGAAGCAGGGAGGGGGGCACTGCAGGGAACCAGAGAACACTCAAGAAAGGTAAAGTTAAGAATGCATTAGTCAACTAGAAAACTGAATCTTAAGTCCAAGGGCTGGTGCTTTTTAAACACAAACAGAATAAACGGAAAATAAAAGTCGTCTCAGTACTACCTGCAGAAGGTTATCTGGCCTAGACTGTTAAGCATGTTCTACTGAAAACTCTCACTCAAGCAGAAAATGCCTAAGTTATGGGGCGCCTGGGTGGCTCAGTCGGTTGTGTCTGACTCTTGATTTCAGCACATGATCTCCCAATATGTGAGTTCGAGTCCTGCCTAGGGCTCTGTGCTGACAGCACAGAGCCTGCTTGGGACCCTATCTCTGCCCCTCCCTTACGCTCTCTTCCCACCCCCACCCTCAAAAATAAAGGTAAAAAAGGTAAGTGCCTAAGTTATTTAAACTGTCCCATAACAGGGAAATAAAAACTTCCCAATTCATTCTGAAAAGGCGGCATAACCTGATACCAAAACTCCCAAAGAGTACATCACAGGGAAAAAAGCAGAGTTCAGTCATCTCATAGGAGAATTTAAGTGTAAAAATTCCAAACAGGAGTTCACAAATTAAACCCAGCAAATACATTAATAGAATACTTTTAAGATCAAATATCACAGAAACACAAAGACTGAATATTAAGAAATCTGATTTCATTATTTAATAGACCGAAGGAAAAAAAAACTGTAGCACCACACTGACAGACACTGAAATAGCATTTACAAAGTTCCACACTCATTTCTGATTCTTTGAGAGAAAAAAAAGAAAAGCTTTCAGTAAATAAAAAGGTTTCTTTCAAGAGCTGAGAACAACCATTTGAAATCAAAGCCAACATGACACTTCACTTAACAATGAAAAGAAGCAACAGGACTCACTGATGTCTATTAATCACTATTTTTCAAAGCTGATCTAGAACTTTCAGTCAAGGTCAAAGACAAGAAAATGAAAAACAAATACATCATTGTTGGATGATCTCACAGAGGATACGACTGTATGGAAAGAACAAAACTCTCAAGGCTTGTGATAATTTTGTATCAACCTGATTGGGCCATGAAATGCCCAGATATTTGGTCCATCATTATTCTGGGTGTTTCTGTGAGGAAGATTTTTGGGATGAGAGTAACATTTAAAAAATTTTTTAATGTTTATTTTTTATTTATGTTTTATTTATTTTTGACAGAGAGAGAGAGAGGCAGAGAGACAGAGAGAGCGTGAGTAGGGGAAGGGCAGAGAGCGGGAGACACAGAATCCGAAGCAGGCTCCAGGCTCTGAATTGTCAGCACAGAGCCCGACGCGGGGCTCAAACTCACAGACCGCGAGATCATGACCTGAGCCGAAGTCAGACGCTTAACTGACTGAGGCACCCAGGTGACCCAGATGAGATTAACATTTAAACTGGTAGACTAATTTAAAGCAGATTGTGCTTTCCAGTGTGGGTGGCCCTCATTCAATCAGTTGAAGGCCTGAACAGAACAAAAAGGCTGATATAAGTACGGCTACTCCGGCTTTCTTTGACTTCCACTGGCACGACCAATGGTTCTCCATCTCCTCACTTTGAATCTGCAGGTGTCCTTAGATCTAAAATGAGTCTCTTGTAGGCAGCAGATAGATGGATCTTATCTATCAATACATTCTGACAACCTATGTATTTCCAGTGGAGCATTTAGTCTTTACCTTCAGAGTGATTACTGAAATATATGAGTTTAGTGCCGTTGTATTATCTGCAGATTTGTTGTTTGTGGTGATGTTCTCTGGTCCTTTGTACTCTTTGCCACTTTGGTCTTCCCCCACCCTCCACTCAGAGAATCCTCCTCAAAATTTCCTGCAGGCCACAGTAACTTCTTACTAGACACGTCTCCAGAGGCAAGGGAAATGAAAGCAGAAATGGACTATTGGGACCTCATCAAGGTAAAAAGCTTCTGCACAGTGAAGGAAACAACAAAACTGAAAAGCAACCGACAGAATGGGAAAAGATATTTGCAAACGACAGATCAGATAAAGGGTTAGTATCCAAAATCTACAAAGAACTTATCAAACTCAACACCCAAAAAACAAATACACCAGTGAAGAAATGGGAAAAAGACATGAGTAGACACTTCTCCAAAGACATCCAGATGGCCAACCAACACATGAAAAAATGCTCCACATCACTCATCATCAGGAAAATACAAATCAAAACCACAATGAGGTACCACCTCACACCTGTCAGAATGGCTAAAGTGAACAACTCAGGCAACAACAGATGTTGGCGAGGATATGGAGGAAGAGGAACACTTTTGCACCGCCGGTGGGAATGCAAACTGGTGCAGCCCCTCTGGAAAACAGTATGGAGGTTCCTCATAAAGTTAAAAATAGAACTACCCTAAGACCCAGCAATTGCACTACTAGGTATTTATTCAAAGGATACAAAAATGCTGATTCGAAGGGGCACACGCACCCCAATGTTTACAGCAGTGCTATCGACAATAGCCAAAGTATGGAAAGAGCTCAAATGTCCATTGACTGACAAACAGAAAGAAGATGTGGTGTATGTATACACAATGGAGTATTAGTCGATGTTCAAAAAGAATGAAATCTTGCCATCTGCCACAACGTGGATGGGACTAGAGTGTATTATGCTAAGCGAAATTAGTCAGAGAAAGACAAGTATGATTTCATTCCTATGCGGAATTTAAGAAACACAACAGATGAACATATGGGAAGGGAAGGAAAAATAAGATATAAACAGAGAGGGAGGCAAATCATAAGAGAATCTTGAATACCGTGAACAAACTGAGGGTTGCTGGAGGGGAGGTGGGTGGGAGGATGGGCTAAACGGGTGATGGGCATGAAGGAGGGCACCTGTGGGGATGCGCACTGGCTGTTATATGTAAGAGAGGAATCACTGCGTTCTACTCCTGAAACCAAAATTGCACTGTATATGTTAACTAACTTGAATTTAAGTAAATAAATTTTTAAAAATTAAAATAATTAAAAAAGGCCAACCCTCTCAAGTAGCTCTCAAAGTTCTTTCTACCTAACCGCCTTCAAACTGGGCAGCTTTTTTTTTTTTTTCCTGTATTCGAATTTGAACTGAAACACCGGCTCTTTGGCTCTTTGGCTCTTTCTTGGCGTTGAGCCTGTGAAACCACTGGCTCTCCTGGATCTCTGGCTCGATGCTCACCCTGCAGACTTGGGGATTTGCCAGCTCCATAATCCCATGAGCAAGCTCCTTACAACAAATCTCTTTCTCTCTTTCAGATCCCTCTGATCTCTCTCAGATGTTCTCTCACTCTCTGATCCTATTCGTTCTGTTTCTCTACAAAACCCTAAGACACAGCTCCTGCCAAGACAGCTTACCGGGACTGCTGACCTCTTCCCTCCAAACCAGCCCTGAAAGACACTGTAAAAGGAAAGAGGGACTCCAGAACCTAACATCCCAAGTGAGAAACTCTGGAGGCAATCGAAATCATCCAGAAGGGGGAGTTGTTGAGACCCAGCGCTCACCTCTCCCCAAGGTGGCCTCTGAGGTTTTGTTAACCACCCCCATTCACTAGAGAAACGGGCTGCAACAGCTCCACCCTGGCCTGGGTGCATTCACTCCTGGTCTTCTACCCCTCCCCCTACCGAGTGGAGATTAACTCCCCCAGCGCTGCTGCCTCCAGCAGATCTGCCTAAAGGGCACTTTACCAGGACTCAGAAGACTCGGGGCACAAATTCTCACACTGAAACATACTTTCCAAGGAAGTATTCAAATACAAAAAAAATCTAGGGGATGCTGGAAGAGATATGAAAGATAATAACAAGAAATAAAAAAAAAATCCTGGTAAAGTTTACTAATGCCATTAAAAAAATTAAAAAAAGGATGGGCACCTGGGTGGCTCAGTCTGTTATGCATCCGACTCTTGATTTTGGCTCAGGTCATGATCTTAGGGTTCTTGAGTGTGAGCCCTGAGCCGGGCTCTGTGCTGACAGCACAAAGCTTGCTTGGGATTCTCTGTCTCCCTCTCTCTCTTGCCCCTCCCTTGCTCTCCCTCTCTCTCACTCTCAAAAATAAAACATTTAAAAAATAGAAACAATTTTAAAAAGGATGGGAGAAGGGAAAGAAAAATTATCTAAACCTAATTACCCCTCTTTTTACCTGTTTTATAGGATTTCAAAAAATGAACATACATTACTTCTGATTTTGCCACATCGTTGAAACAATGTCTTCAAACACGTTATTAGAAAAGGAAGGGGAAAGCTACGGTCTCTACTGGAAGCCTGTACACACCAGAAGCAGCTAATCCATTCGAGGGTGGAGGAAGGTAAGTATCCTCCAGACTCAGAAGTTACTTTAATGCCAAAAAAGTGAAGGAAACCACTCCACACCATTTACACAGGATTCTATTCAGGGTAACTTACTAATAGGGACAATCAGGCGGGCGGGCAGACAGACAATCCAGAGCACCAAGTAGCTGTTCTCCTTCCCCCTTCCCCCCACCCTCCACCCTCCACCCTCCACCCTCCACCACACATTCTCCACAAACTCTGGACCTCAACCCACAGTTTTTATAGAGCTAGGGGCAGGGTAGTGAGATCACTGGGTAGTTATCTACAGTGGCGCCACCTGTCCACCTGAGGGTCCCTAGCAATCGAAAGTGATGCCACCTGTGTCTGAGGGGGGGGCTGCGTAGTTATCTAAAGTGGCACCACCTGTGCACCTGAGGGTCTGTATTCTACAGTGGTGCCACCTGTGTGCCTAGGGGTCTGTAGTAGTTACCTAAAGTGGCAACAGAGGAGCCAACAAGACGGAGTCAGTGTTATCAGCACTCCTACACCATCACAGGCCAAATATGTCAAAAGCGCCCAGTGACAGATGGAAATGATGACAAAAGACTGAAACCTCAAGCTTTATCAAAGGTTTCCCCACTCTCATCCCTTCGGATACTATTTTGAGAGATTTATTTCATTCACTGAGATCTTTGGAGAAGACAATCATATTCTCAAAGAATTATGTTAACATGGGCGCCTGTGAATCTGTATATTTAAAAATGGCTGCACTAACTATGTGGATGGAACTGGAGGGTATTATGCTAAGTGAAATTAGTCAGAGAAAGACAAAAATCATATGACTTCACTCATATGAGGACTTTAAGAGACAAAACAGATGAACATAAGGGAAGGGAAACAAAAATAATATAAAAACAGGGAGGGGGACAAAACAAAAGAGACTCACAAATATGGAGAACAAACAGGGTTGCTAGAGGGGTTTGGGAGGGGGGATGGGCTAAATGGGTGAGGGGTATTAAGCAATCTACTCCTGAAATCACTGCTTCACTATATACGAACTAATTTGGATGTAAATTTTAAAAAATAAAAAACAAAGTTAAATTATAAAAAAAAAAAAAACTTCATTAAAACTGAAGGAGCTCGGGGCGCCTGGGTGGCACAGTCGGTTAAGCGTCCGACTTCAGCCAGGTCACGATCTCGCGGTCCGTGAGTTCGAGCCCTGCGTCAGGCTCTGGGCTGATGGCTCACAGCCTGGAGCTGTTTCCGATTCTGTGTCTCCCTCTCTCTCTGCCCCTCCCCCATTCATGCTCTGTCTCTCTCTGTCCCAAAAATAAATAAACGTTGAAAAAAAAATTTTTTTTAAAAAACTGAAGGAGCTCATGGGTAAAAAGAAACCTAAGGTTTTTAGAAATTAGATTTGTTATGGCACTTCCATAAAAATCTTCTGAGAAAGGAATGCTTTCAAGTCCTGACAGGGTAGAATCAGGCCCTAATTGTCAAATGTGATTATTATTTAAACAACATTCTTGGGTATCAGAAAAGAGACACATACATTTTTATAAATACAGCTCCTGACAGTATCAGCAATTTCATTGCAACTATTTTCTGTGCTAAAGGCAAAGTGCTAAGTGAGTAAGATCATCCAATCACATTATTCACTGTGTTCGTTTCCTATGGATGCTGTAACAAATTATCACACTCAGTGGCTTGGAACAACACATTTGTCGACTCACACTCCAATACAGCTACCACTGGGCAAAAATCAAGATGCCGGAAGGGCTGCATTCCTCTGGAGGCTCTGGGAAAGAATCTGTTTCCTTATCCTTTCTAGCTTCTAGAGGCCACATGCATTCCTTGGCTGTGGGGCCCCCTCCTTCCTGCACCTGCAAAGCCAGGAAAGTCCTTCCCACATCATATCACTCCAGCCTCCTCTACCTCTCACCTGCTTGTAGAGACTCTTATGACTATACTGGTCACACTTGGATCATCCAGAACAATCTTCCTATTTTACAGTCAGCTCAGGTTCCATTTGCAATCTTAATTTCTCTTGCCATGTAACATATTCACAGATTCCAGCAATCAGGACATAGGCATCTCTGGGGGACCATTATTCTGCCTACCATTATTCTGTCTATTACTGAGAGAATAAAAATGATAGTGGGCCCTGGAGCTG
Source organism: Prionailurus bengalensis (assembly GCF_016509475.1). Lineage (NCBI taxonomy): Eukaryota > Metazoa > Chordata > Mammalia > Carnivora > Felidae > Prionailurus > Prionailurus bengalensis. The sequence continues at coordinate 74,360,026 of NC_057348.1, read as the reverse complement.
GATGCCCCAAGCCAAACCAGAAGCTAAAAGTTCTCACTTGCTTATCCCTAAATTAAATCATGATCTTTCTGAGGACACAGCATGGGCTAAAACCATTCTCAGCCTGACAGGAGGTCCTCGGTATATCTGTTTTTGACAAAGGATCTCTCAAAGCTCTCGTTTCACGATCTCCAAAAAAAGAACATAATGCCAGTTTCCTATAATTGTTGGAGTCATGTAATCAATTCATCTATTCATTCGCAACCAGCTCTGCTAATGAGACCCTAGTGGCAGGGGCCCTGCCCTCATGAAAGTACCGGGCCCAGAGGTGGATGAAAGTAACAAAGCAGCAGCAGCAGCATGCTTAATCCACACCTTCCCATGACAGGCAAAGCACGAAATACATATCAGCTCCATTAACAGTCACACAACAAATACGTCCCTTATGAGCATTCTAGATGTCACCATTTTGTGACACACAGTACAAGAACTTAGAAGAGCATCAAAGACATTGCCCAAGCCAATCTCTCTTGCGCCCATTCCACTGCCATGAGTCACCATGACTGCTTCTATACGGATGGCCAATGGCCTCACCTTGGCAGATTCAAGGGTGAATCCCTAGAGCCCCTCTTACTAATCCTCTCCATGGCCACTTGGCACAGTTGGCCATGCTTTTTCCCGCAATGCGTTCCTCCCTCAACTCCTCGAACACCACTCTCATTTGGCTTTCTTCCTACCTCACTGGCTACTCCTTCTCAGTGTCCTTTGCGGCTTCCCTTCATCTAGCAGATCTCAAAAATGTGGTCGTACCCCTCAGGTCCAAGCATCAGGCTTCTCATTCACCCGACCTCAGGCCCTAAATGATCTCATCCAGTTTCATGGCATTAAACACCATCTAAATGCTGACTCAGAACTTCTCATCTCCAGCCCAGACCTGCGCTAGTCTTCTTTATCTCACTACGTACTTGACATTTCCACTTGGAAGTGACATCTCCAGCTTAAAACAGCCAAAATGGAACTTCTGATCTACCCCACCACCAACACCTGACCCTATCTCAGTTGACAGCTCCACCTTTTTGGTTGTTCACCCTTGATTCCACTCTTTCACTTACACCCCCATGTCCTAGTCAAGAAATCTATTGGCTCTACTTCAAAAAAGACCCCAAGTCCTTCACCACCTCCAGCTAGAGCTCTGCCAAAGCCTCCTATGTGGTCTTGTAGCATGCCGCCTACTTGTTGTCCCAAGGCTTTTTTCAAACAGCATCCAGGGTGCTCTCGTGAAAACAATACCCTCCGATGGCTTCCCATCTTACAGTAAAAACCAAAGTCCATCAGTTGGTTTATAGCCTCTCTGTCTGGCCACTCACTCCTTTACTTCTTAACACTCAGTTACAGCCCCAATAGCAACCTCAAAGACGTCTAGTAAAACCCTGCTTGAAAGTACTGTCTGCTCTTCCTTTTCCCTACAACAACTTTCTCCCATATATTTACTCAAATGTCATCTTATTAGAGAGGCCCTCCCTGACCACCCACGGCAAAACAGCACCACAGTCCCTTAATTCAATGTTATTTTCATCCACAACTTTTGCTACCACCTAATACGTAAGTTTTGGTTTACTGTCTGCCTCCTTCATCAAATATTGGGGTATCCTAGAACCCAGAAAACAAAAGTACTCCATAAATATCTGCCAAATACATAAAATGATCAATCAGTCCATCTTGGACTAATTTTTCTCCTGTTCAAGGATATATCATACCAGAGTCGTGTTCATCTTTTAATCCCTAACAAATGGTAGAAATACGGGTTCACAAATCTGTATTTGCATCCAGAAAGTTTCTACTAAGTTTCCAAAAATATAATTTTTATAATATATGCTTCAAAGGGAATGTTTATCCATGCCTGAGTGATGCAATAATCAGTAGAACCTGTTAATATTAATAGCTCATTAAATGAAAGAGCAAATTTTTGATCCAAAGGCTATTTGGAAGGATATATTATAACCCCATGCTCCATTTTTCTCAGCAATCAATCTCATAACAAGGTACATTACCATTTTAGTTACTAGTTGCTCTAAATTTGTTTATTAAAATTAATACATGTAAAGAATCAATTTGAGTTTCAATAAATGATTCACCATGTTCTACCCACCAGGTAAGATAAATAAATTATTTTTGTGTGATGCATTTTCTGATTAAAAAAAGCTATCTCCTGATTTCTCACAATGACTGGTTTTCATTTTAACAAAATGAACAATCCTTGTCGCGGATGCATCTGGAAGTTGCCTTTTATTTTAATATTAATTTCTCATTCATTCAACATAGATTGCATTCTAGGTTTATTTTAAATAGGTTCGGTTATTGGTCAGTCCACCTGGTTTATTAAAATTAATATATCTAACATATTCAAAGCAATCTGATTGGGACATTTGCGAGGAACTAAGCCAGATGTGAATGGGTCTCTATTCAGGAGGCATGTTTATTAATAATGGTAGCAAAAATCAAGACAGCGGTGACACTAATTAGCTCTCTGTTATTACATGCCGGGCCCAGGCCAGGGGTAATGTAATTTACATGCAATCTTCACTTCAAAGGAACTTACTACAGGCACTGAGTCCTGTTCCCAAATAACAAAAGGTCACCAGAACCCTCACCTGGTACAAAGCAGACTGACTACTGCTCCCACAGGTGTTCTCTTCCCTTGCCACTCCTCTTTAGCCTGATGCTGTTTCCCTTGTTATTCCTCTCTTCGCTGTGCAAGTTTCATCTTGAAATGTTTGGCTAACAGTTTGATGCTCTTGCTGCGAAGTCCTTTGTATGGCACACTAAACTCTTTGCAGATAAGGTGGAATACACTTCTAATTAAACGATACCCTAGGAACCTATACTCAGAGGAAGCCAGGTCTAAGAAAATACATCTCTGCCCACAGCAGAGCTGCCTCAGGTTTCAGCTCTGTGACCAAAGTACTCCATGGCACATCATTTCTGGTCCATTAACAGGCAAGACCCTATGGAAGATGAGGACATTTCTGAATTGTTGATGCCACAACTTCCTCTCCCTGCACCACTGGTTCTACTCAGAAGCAAATCCATGTTGTGTTAAACTGTTAAAATTTTGGAACTGATTGTTACTGTAGCATAGCCAACCTCTCCTGCCTACTATAGTACCTGATAGAATTATGGATCATATTGGAGGGAATACTCCATGCAGAGCACTCAGCACGATACATGGTACATAAGGAAAGGGACTTGAAGAAGTTGAAATAATTGATGACTCTTCAGGATTTACAGAGTTTTATTAAAATGCATATTGTAAGAATGAAATGAATCAGATGTTAGAATTCTCTGGCAAGGATTTAAAATTTTTTTTTAATGTTTGTTTATTTTTGAGAGAGGGAGAGAAAGAGAGAGAGAAAGTGCAACCAAGGGAGGGGCAGACAAAGGGAGACACAGAATCCAAAGCAGGCTCCAGGCTCTGAGCTGTTAGCCTGGAGCCTGACACAGGGCTTGAACCCACGAAGTGAGAGATCATGATCTGAGCCGAAGTTGGAGGCTCAACCAACTGTGCTACCCATGTGCCCCTCTGGCAAGGATTTCAAAGCAACCATCATCATCGCTTCTCAGCCTTTTGGCTAAGATCAAGTGTAAAGCATCCATCACTGGGGCACCTGGGTAGCTCAGTCGGTTATGCATCCAACTCTTGATTTCAGCTCAGGTCATGATCTTATGGTTTATGGGATCAAACTCAGCATCAGGCTCCATACTGACAGAACAGAGCCTGCTTGGGATTCTCTCTCTCCCTATCTCTCTGCCTCTCCCCTGCTCATGCTCTCTCTCTCTCTTAAAAATAAACATTAAAAAAAAGATATTTAAAGCAACCATCATAAAAGTGCTTCAATAAGCAAGCAATTATACATTCTCTTGAAACCAATGAAGTAATATTTCAGCAAAGAAATGGAAGTTAAAAAAAAAAAAAAAAGACATGGAAACTTTAGGACTGAAAAAGAAAATAACCAAAGGAAATAACTCAGTGGATGGGCTCAACAGTAGAGTGGAGACGACAGAGAACATAACAAATGAACCTGAGAACAGATCAACAGCATTTACCAATCTGAACAAGAGAAACAAAACTGAGTGAAAAAACATGACCAGAGTCTCAGGGACCTGTGGGACAATAACAAAAGAGCTAACATTCAAATTACTCAAGTCCCAGAAGAAGAGAGAGTGAATTTGAAAAAGTAGTCAAAGAAATAATGGCTGAAGACTTTCCAAATTTGGTCTAGAACATAACCTTACAGATTCAAGAAGCTGAGCAAACTCCAGTTAAGACAAATCAAAGAAAGCCACACCAAGAGACATCATAATTAAGCTTCTGGAAACTAAGGCAAAAAAAAAAAAAACAAAAAAAACCTTGAAGGCAGCCTGGGAAACAGGACACATTACTTACAGAGAAGCATCAATGACAGCACATCTGTCATTTGAAATGACAGAGGCCAGAAGGGAGTGCAGAGCAGTTTTCAAGAAAAGAATTGTCGACCACAAATGTTTTGGTGAATATCTGGTGATACTTGGTGAAAATATCCCTCAAAAATGAAAGCCTAAAGAATGGCTAAAGAAGTTTTCTAAATAGGAAGAAACAGAAGATAGAAGATAACACAAGGCTTAGGACTTTCTTTTTTTAATGTTTATTTATTTTTGAGGGAGTGAGCACAACCGGCGCTAGGGGCAGAGAGAGGGAGACACAGATTCCAAAGCTCTGAGTTGTCAGCACTGAGCCTGACACGGGGCTCAAACCCACAAACTGTGAGAGCATTCCCTGAACTGAAGTCTGACACTTAAGTCACTGAGCGACTTGGCACCCTGGAGGCTTAGAACTTTAAAATGAACACAGGAATGGGTAAAAATTGGGGTAAATTATCCTTCTTGTTATGAGTTTTTAAGATATAGTTGAAGAAAAAGTTTAAAGCCAACTCTCTGACATGGGTGCTCAATGAATGTAAATATTTAAGACAACTGTGTTTAAAAGGTGGGAACAGGAGACAGACATAAATGGAAGTAAGGTTTTCACACTTGACCAGTAGTGGTAAAATATCAAGGACATCAGTAGACGGATACGTTATATATGCATATCTTAATACCCAGAGCAACATTAAGAAAACCATACAAAGTAATACACTCAAAAAAAAAAAAGAACTATGGATACGTTTTAAGAAATATTTAAGAATATTTAAAAAAGAGTTTCAAGGGGCGCCTGGGTGGCACAGTCGGTTAAGCGTCCGACTTCAGCCAGGTCACGATCTCGCGGTCCGTGAGTTCGAGCCCCGCGTCAGGCTCTGGGCTGATGGCTCAGAGCCTGGAGCCTGTTTCTGATTCTGTGTCTCCCTCTCTCTCTGCCCCTCCCCCGTTCATGCTCTGTCTCTCTCTGTCCCAAAAATAAATAAACGTTGAAAAAAAAATTAAAAAAAAAAAAAAAAAGAGTTTCAATTAACTCACAGGGAAGAAACGAGAAACAAGAGAAATGAAAAGCAGAGGAACCAGAAAATAAAAGATGGCAGACTTAAGCCCCAAAATATCAATAATTACCTCAAATGTGAATGATCAAACCATGCCAATTCAAAGACAAATTGGCAGAGTGGAAAAAAGTCAATCTGGAAACATTACACACTGTGCGGTTCAATTCATATAATGTGCTTGAAATGACAAAACTACGGAGAGAGAGAAGGGCTGGCGCTGGGGAGGGAGCGGCCGTGATTATATAAGCGAACCTTGTGGTGAACTGCTCTTGCATCTTTACTGCAGAGGTGATCACCTGACTTTTCACATGTGACAGAAGTGCACACGACTGGGCGCCGGGGTGGCTCAGTCGGTTAAGCATGCGACTCTTGATTTCAGCTCAGGTCATGATCTCCTGGTTCGTGGGATCGAGCCCCGTGTCAGGCTCTGCACAGACAGCATGGAGCCTGCTTGGGATTCTCTCTCTTTCCCTCTCCCTCTCTCTGTCCCACCCCTGCTTGCACTCCCTCTCAAATATGTAAAAAAAATATTTAAAAAAAGAAGCGCATAGAACTAACACATGTACGCACACATGCACAAACGATTGCATGTAAAACTCGTGAAATCAGAATCAAGTCCCTGGATTGTTATCAATATTGATTTCCTGCTTGTGATGTTGCACCAAAGTTATGCGAGATGTTATGCTTTGAGAACTGGGTGAAGGGTATACAGAATCTCTCTATTATTTCTTCTAACCGCATGTGACTCCACATTTATCTCAAAATTAAAACTTAAAAAAAATCTTCAGATATGAGTGAAAACATAGGATATGTGTCTTTCTCTGACTTATTTCACTTAGCATAATTCCACTTCCATCCACGTTTTGCAAATAGCAAGGTTTCATTCTTTTTCATTGTCAAGTAGTATTCCGTTGTATATATACAACCACATCTTCTTTGTCCGTTCTTCACTTGATGGACAAGAGCCCACTATATACACTGTTACGTTAGCTAACTTGACAATAAATTACATTAAAAAAATCTTCAGGAAAAAATGTACACTAGAGTTAAGAACAATTTTTGCCTTATGTAATCTTGGATGAAATAAAGACAGCAAGAAACAAACCAAACCTTTTCTCCTAACTCCCTACTTTGAGTTTGAGGTAAGAAAGGGAGGACAATGCAGTTTCATTTTGAGTCCCATTGCTATGCAACCCAAAAGTTCTGTAACATCTACACATAACACAGTAAGATTATGTGCAGAGATTAATATGTTTTGTTAAAAAAATAATGATATTGTTTCGCTAAGTATGTAAGTAATGCCTATTTGCAAAACTTTAGAAAATTAAGGCAAATAATGATAGTAAATAAGAATCACATGATCCAATGACAACATGGTCTTGTGATCTTTTTTTCTATGCTTACATGTGGATTTTGGAGGGTGGAGAAAACCTGGATTATACTCTAAATCAGGAATCAGTAAACTACAACCAGCCCATCTAGCCAGATGCCTGTTTTGGTACAGATTTCGAGCAAGTTTTTACATATTTATATGGTTACATAGCTACATAATATCCTCAGTACTGCCTCTTTGTCTGCAAAGCTTTAAGTATTTACTATCTAGACCTTTACAGAAAAAGCTTGCCGGCCTCTGCTCTAAATGACATTTTTGCAAAAAGCTCTTACCAATTATAAAGATAATACAATTCCTTTCTGGATATTTAGCCTGTTTCTAAATTTTTATATTATAAACAAAGTTGCAATGAACACTCTTGTGGCTAAATGTCTGCACACAAAGATGGATGTACTTTTCAAAGGAGACAAACTTATACCTAACATTTACTTTATACATATTTTATAAATGTTTATGTTATTATTTTCTAAATAGGTAACATTATTTATTTTATGGCAAAACAGGAATTTATTATAATTATTAACGGTATATATAAATTAACAAGACAATTCTCTATTCCCCAGAAAAGAAGCAAAGTTCCAAGATTCTGAAACTAGTATTTTTTCCTACTAGGTGAACAAGCCAAAATCTGTAACATCACCCAAAATATCATTTTATACACAGGCAGGAGTTCCAAGGGAGTTTTTTTCTTAATCTTGCCCAATTCTACAAAGGCACACAGAGAAGAGCATGGAATAAAATTAGAGAGGTCACAGTGAAGTTGGAGGCATCGTAACTACACAGTAGAAGACCAGGCTTTGGAGTCAGACTGCAGGATTCAAATCCATTTACCAGCAGGTGAGCCTGGCCAGTTACCTAAACACTGTAAGTCTGTTTCTTCATCTGTAAAATAGAAGCAATAATCAGGGCCAAATCTTGGACTTGTTACTGTACCTAAAGAGCTCACCAAAGTGCCAAGAGCTGTTTCCCACACTAAATGAGTCTGGTTTTGTAATAATCTTCATTATCAAAGTAGAGCGTGACCACTGCTCATTCCACTACACTATCTCTGCTCCAAGGAGAGCTCAGAACTTTCTTCCATAAGCAGTAACTTGTGAGATTTTAAGAACAAAATCCCAGATACTAGTTTGCTCATTTGTTTTTCTTTAAAAGCATATTTAATATGAAAGCATATTATTTGTTTCAGCTGGAACAAAACCATTATAAGAAGAATCAAGAATGGATTAGAAGGGGGGCGCCTGGGTGGCTCAGTCGGTTGAGCGGCTGACTTCAGCTCAGGTCATGATCTCACGGTCCATGAGTTCAAACCCCGCGTCGGGCTCTGTGCTGACAGCTCAGAGCCTGGAGCCCGGTTCAGATTCTGTGTCTCCCACTCTCTGACCCTTCCCCGTTCATGCTCTGTCTCTCTCTGTCTCAAAAATAAATAAACGTTAAAAAAAAAATTAAAAAAAAAAAAAAAGAATGCATTAGAAGGTACCACTTTAGAAGAAAAAAACCTGAATGTAGAGATATCAATTTCAGGGGGTTTTTGTTGTTGTTTTGTTTTTTGTTTGTTTTTTAGAGAGAGAGAGAGAGAGTATGAGAGAGAGAGTGTATGTAGGGGAGAGGGGCAGAGGGAGGGGGAGAGAATCTTAAGCAGGATCCATGCTCAACACAGAGCTCAACACGGGGCTTGATCCCACGACCCAGGGATCATGACCTGAGCCAAATCAAGAGTCGAAGGCTTAACTGACTGAGCCACCCAGGCGCCCAAACTCCAGGTTTAAAATGTCTTTTTCAAACTTTAACTACTAGTGGAGTTTATGCAGTTTCCTACAACACAGCTGAACTGGATGCTTTGGAATCTTCTTGACTCTCCACCCAGCCCGTCTGCCACATACTATCCCACACTTCCTTTGAGTGAACTGGAGAAACATTTCCTCTTTGTCTTCTGCTACTGCCCAGCTCAGATCGCTACACCCCTACTTCTCTCTTTTGGGGCCTGCACTAGAACTTCTGATCATGGGTCGCCCCTTCCAGTTTATCTATCACCGGCCCCTATCTCCACCCTTAACAATCAAGGCTTTAGCTGGCTCCCCAGTGTCCACAGGATCAAGTCCAAACTGTCTGGTCTGACATGTTAGTAGCTTCACAACCTCACCCTAGTTTCCTCATCCAGCCTCATTTCCCCAACTTCCTCCAAATTCTAGCCACAGGGAGTGCCTCACGGTTGGCTGAACGCACATGCAATTTCATGACTCGGTTTCTTCCTGAAGACTTGCCCAGCCTTTCTGCCTAGGTTCGTCTTCCATATTTAATTCTTGGAGACCCCAAATGAAGCCGTTCCCGACCAATCATCCACTCCTCTGTGCTCCCGTAGCACTCTGCCACAACCTATGCCACAGCAATCATCCCTAAGTACTCACAAGATCTTGGAGCTTCAAAATGGGAATGAAGTTCTTTTGAACACAGACTTCTTTGTTATGTTTTTCAAGAGTAAAGCACCATTTAAGAAATAGTCTGGCTTATGATATGAAGGTGGGATAAACAGCAGACTATATATTAGAAACAAAAAATACTAGACATGAGGACCACTTCGGTTATCCCACAAAATTTGCCACAAGTCATTTAGTATTAAGATGAATGCAAGACCCTTAACTGTATTACCTATTAAGTAACATACTAGGGGCGCCTGGGTGGCTCAGTCAGCTAAGCATCTGACTCTTGATTTCAGCTCAGGTCATAATCCCAGGGTCGTGGGATCGAATCCCGGGTCTGACAGTGCAGACCCTGCTTGGGATTCTCTCTCTCCCTCTTTCTGCCCCTCCCCCTGCTCACATACTTTCTCTCTCAAAATAAATAAATAAACATTAAAAAAATAACATACTCCCTTGGTTGAAATATGGTTTTGAATTTCCACTTTAACTGCAAAGTACAATTTAAAATTCTTAAAAGTTTTATATGGTGACATATACACCTCTGTCAATTATATTAATTATACTACACCCAGCAATTTCATTTTATGTGGTTGCAGGTTCCAAGAACAATGAAAAAAGCACAGACAGTTTTGGGTTGTTTGGTTTGTTGTTGTTGTTTTAGAGAGAGAGAGAGAGCACGAGCGATCAGGGGAGAGGGGCAGAGGGAGAGAGAGAGAATCTCAAGCGGGCTCCACACTGCAGGACATGGGGCTCGATCTCACAATCCTGCGATCATGACTTAAGCTGAAATCAAGAGTTGGCCGCTCAACCGACTGAGCCACTCAGGTGCCCCAACAGAGAGTTTTGAGCAGTTCGTTTTCCTTTTTTGAACACACAAAATGAGAATTTGGAAGAAAACATAAGGGAAATGCTTTGTAACACCAGATTTGTCGATGATGTCTCGGATACGACACCAAGAGGGAGGGAAAAAAGCAAAAACAGATAAAGTGGACTACATCAAACATCTGACAAGGATTAACATCCAGCATATATAAAGAACTCCTCAACAACAAAAACCCAAAGAACTTGATTAAAAAATGGGCAAAGGACTGGAATAGACATTTCTTCAAAGAAAATACACAAATGGCCGACAAGCTTGTAAAGAGGTGCTCAGCACCACTGAATCATCAAGGAAATGCAAATGAAAACCACAATATCACTTCACACCTGTCAGGATGGCTGCTATAAAAACAAACAAACAGAAAAACAGAAAAGACAAGGGTTGGCAGGGATGTGAAGAAACCAGAACCCTTGTGCCCTACCGCTGGAAACATTAAATGGTGCAGCCTCTATGGAAAATAGTAGAGTGGTTCCTCGAAAAAAATTAAAAATAGAATTACCACATGATCCAGCAATTCCACTTTTGGGTACATACCCCAAAGAACTAAAAGCAGTTGTCTCAAAGAGACAGTTTTACACTCCTGTTCATTGCCACGCTGTTCACAAAAACAAAAGGGTAAAAGCAACCCAAGTGCCCATCAGAGATGACTAGGTAAAATGTGGTTTGTATATGCCATGGAATATTATTCAGCCTTAGAAAAGAAGGAGGGGTGCAATCCGTTAAGCGTCTGACTTCAGCTCAGGTCATGATCTCGCCGTTTGTGGGTTGGAGCCCTGCAACAGCCTCTGTGATGACACAGAGCCTGGAACGTGCTTTGGATTCTGTCTCCCTCTCTCTCTGTCCCTCCCCTGCTCGCACCTTGTCTCTCTCAAAAATAAATAAAAATTAAGAAAAAAAAAAGGGGGGGGGGGGATTGACACAGGTAACACAACAGATGCACCTTCAGGACCTGATGCTAAATGAAATAAGCCAGTCACAAAAAGACAAATACGTACGGCATGAGTCCACTTACACGAAGCACCTAGAGTGGTCAGACTCCTAAACACACAAAGTAGAGTGGTGGCTGCCAGGGGCTGCAGGGTGGAAGAACGGGGAGCTGTAATCCAAGGGGCACAGAGTTTCAGTTGTGCAAGATGAACAGGTTCCGGAGGTAGGTTCGCTCAACAGTGTGACTGCACTAAACAATACTAAACTGTACGCTTAAAAATGGTTAAGACGGCAAATTCTACCTTATGTGTAGTTTACCACAAAAATGTTTTAATTAAAAATAAATTTAAAAATGTTTTAAATAACAACTTTAGAATAACCTAACACTAGGGTCTTCCCAATATAAAAGCTGTCTATAAGAAATGCAGCAATTCATAAGGAAACAGATAAATTGTTACAATTCCATGGCTGAAAACACTAAATACTGTTGCTTGCAGAAATGGAAAAATACTGGGGCGCCTGGGTAGCTCAGTCAGTTAAGTGTCCGTATTCGGACATGTCGTATTCAGGTCATGATCTCATGGTTCGTGCGTTCGAGTCCCACGTCGGGCTCTGTACTGACAGCTCGGAGCCTGAAGCCTGCTTCGGATGCTGTGTCTCCCTCTCCCCTCCCCTGCTCACACTCTGTCTCTGTCTCTGTCTCTGTCTCTGTCTCTCTCAAAAATTAAAAAAAAAAACATTAAAAATTTAAAAAAAAAGGGAAAGAAAAGGAATGGAAAAACACCTGAGCACTTGGATAAAGAAAAGGCAGAAGTACAGGAGGAAAGGCCTGCCCTGTGCAAGTTGAATTAACTGTTATAAAACCTAGTGGGAAGAAGAGAAAAGGAAAAATAAAGATTCTTCGGCAACTGAGCAGTGTCTCACAATCTCAATCCTGTAACCGGAAAGTGATTCAAATGGACAAACCCAAGACAAAATGCTTCAAAGGCTGGATTATAAACCAACTTGCTACACCGAAAAGCCCCAGACCGACTCTACCACCAGCCTGACTACCTCGCTGGCCCATGGACCCATTAGAAGCCACAGTATCGGGGAAAACACCTGCTTTCCCAGGGTCTCGGGGAGCCTCTCCAAGCCCTCAAGTGGAAGCCCCAGGCTGTAGAATGGGCACCAGCGCTACCTTTAAAACACAAGCTGAGAATCACTAGCCTACGTGGACTGCTTGCTTCCCAGGTGCTAGCACCGTACAAGATGCTGTGCAAAGAGCAATCTTACCTAATCGTCATGGCAGCCACACAGTCAGCAACGACCCCATTTTCCCTAAGAGGAAACTGAGGAACAGAGGAGCTGGGTGCTACCTCCAAGGCCACACAGCAGGTACAAAGTACAGCTGAGATAGGAACCTGAGGCCGGACTCCAGTTCCCTCAGTCCCCACCTATCAGAGCTAGACAGCAAAATGCTGGGGGCTGGAGTTTGAACCCACTTCTCCCGTGAACCTGCTATATGACATTACGACAGGTTACCTGCAGGGTCTCGGTTTGTTCAACTTTAAAAGAACAACCTTGGGGCGCCTGGGTGGTTCAGTCGGTTAAGCGGCCGACTTCGGCTCCGGTCATGATCTCAGGGTCCGTGAGTTTGAGCCCCATGTTGGGCTCTGTGCTGACAGCTCAGAGCCTGGAGCCTGCTTCAGATTCTGTGTCTCACTCTCTCTCTCTCTCTCTCTGCCCCTCCCAGACTCACAATCTTGTCTCTGTCTGTCTCTCAAAAACAAATGAACACACAAAAAAAATTAACAAGTGTTATGCCATATCTATAAGCAAACTCTGCAGTGCCTTATCAGGAGCCCCAAAGAGATTATCACAGGTCCTTAGTAGTAAAGGTATTAGGAACCATGCCTGCTGCACCGAACTACAAACACATAATAGCATAACATATAAGATGTTCTCCAGATGAATATGTTTAAGCCCACCTTTTCCTTGAAAAAGGAAACAAATTCCATGTAATAACTATACTCAATATCAACCCAAATTTATACATTATACTGGCTATAGTCACATTGGTGTGAATTTCCAGCAGGTTATCACACATATTTTTTCCACTCCCCTGAGCTAAATGAAATAGTATAAGGAAACAATGTAAGTATTATTATCAATAAGTCCATCCATAAAATTGGTAGGTTCATTAGTTTCTGTTATGCTTAAACCTATTTCCTATGCATAGTCTTGAAAAGAAATTTGTCTTAAAAAGCCCACCCTATATATTACTTTATTCTCCTTAAAATACAAACTTTAACAAAACTTAGCTTCTTAACAGTTTTTAAGGAAGTGACTTTCCTCCTTTTTATTTTATGAACTAAACTCTAATTTTGGTGCTTGATAAATTACACCAGTGAGCATGCCATACTCGTTAAAAGAATGAAGAAAAAAATAAGTATGGTAGAACCTACAGCGGTTGTTTTAAAATTCAGATTTTTAAAGAGGCCAAGATTAGTTTGTAAAACTTTGTATCAAATTTCCCACTGCCAAGGCACTTTGGGTTAAAGTACCATTCAAGATCAGGAGAAAGTGTTTTGTTCCTTCTCCTGCTTATTTAAGCCGATCCATTTAATATTTCTGAAGACTGGGGGGCGCCTGGGCGGCTCAGTCAGTTAAGCATCTGACTTTGGCTCAGGTCATGATCTCACAGTCTGTGAGTTCAAGCCCTGCATCGGGCTCTGTGCTGACAGCTCAGAGCCTGGAGCCTGCTTGGGATTCTGTGTCTCCCTCTCTCTCTGCCCCTCCCCACTCACGCTGTCTCTGTCTCTGTCTCTGTCTCTCTCTCTCTCTCTCTCTCTCTCTCTCAAGCCTGGAGCCTGCTTGGGATTCTGTGTCTCTCTCTCTCTCTGCCCCTCCCCACTCACGCTGTCTCTCTCTCTCTCTCTCTCTCTCTCTCTCTCAAAAATCAATAAGCCTTAATTTTTTTTTTTTAATTTTTTTTTTTCAACGTTTATTTATTTTTGGGACAGAGAGAGACAGAGCATGAATGGGGGAGGGGCAGAGAGAGAGGGAGACACAGAATCAGAAACAGGCTCCAGGCTCCGAGCCATCAGCCCAGAGCCCGACGCGGGGCTCGAACTCACGGACAGCGAGATCGTGACCTGGCTGAAGTCGGATGCTTAACCGACTGCGCCACCCAGGCGCCCCAAGCCTTAATTTTTTTTAATATATTTCTGAAGACAACTGGCATGTTGTTCCCCAAGGTTCAATCACGTACTGCCCTTCGCACCCCAGTCCCCACGAGGCAAAACAAGCACGGGATCATGTGGCGACAAGAAATCCTCAGGCTCCTGAACCACCCACCTTACCTCAGACTCATCTGTAGATTCTTCGAGAGACTCAGTTTCCTGCAAAGCACAGAGGGGGAGAATGGTCAGAAGAGGTGACAAAAGAATAAAATATAACATATTTTTGAGGGAAAAGGGTCACCACATCCCCGCCACCAACACCCACCTGCCCTGCTGGGAGGTAATTTGCAACCACAGTTGAAAGGACTCCACATGGTGTGACCCTCCTAGGCCTCCCTCCACTTCCCACGCGTGGCAGGACTGAGACGGTCACTCTGGGGCCACTCAGACCCACTGCTCCTGCTGACCTCCCTCGGGTGGTCAGCAGGCTGACGAATGACCGAGGGAACTGTCATGGGAAGACACAGAAGGCTCTTTCCTTCGCTAAAAATGGAAACGGGTCCAGCAAAGCAGCCTTACTGATCACGGAAGGGAAGAGGAAGCTGCCGTCTCAAATTATCCGTGAGCCAATTTTTATACTGAAAAGCCCTTGTGCTATTAATTACTATGCTATTAATCTGGGTGAGTCAAAATGATGGTCTTGCTTAAACAGCTTTTTACAAAAGAATTCCCCTAGAGTGGTACCTATCAGCCGTTGTGCAAACAAGCTGTATAATTTACATCCACTCTTAAAACCATTAGCCAGAAGATGAATTCTGCCATTTAACACAGTTTCCCTCTTGCTAGAGCATGAATCTTGCTGTTCTGGAGAAAACAAAGCAAAAAGGGAAAAATTGACTCGATCCTGCTAATCTCTCACCTGTCCACTGAAAGAGAGAATCTGCTGATGCCACGCATCCTCAAAGAGGTCAGCAAAATGAAGATTTACTTAACGTACTTATAGATATCAATAGCAATAAAAGGTTACAACTAATATGCTGACACTGAATGTAAGCATTTTGCAACAATCCATGAGCTATACAAGAACGAAAAAAATGGGGCAAGGACATCTTGGAAAGTACTAATATTTTTCAAGAAAAAAAATAAACATTTTAACAAAAGTTAGATGCTTCTATTACTCAGTTCTGGTTGCGAAGCAGGCTAAACACAAATCTGGTGTTTGCACACATTTTAATTTCATTCATAGGAAATTCCTAAGAACCTTGCAGGTGACAGGCTGCCTCTGCAACAGCCTTGTGGACGATACGGTACTTGCTCTGAGAGGCCATCTGTGAAACGGGGACGAATGTGACTTGTGATTAAGAATTTTATTGTAGTTGTGCCATTAACCACGATGAACATGAGAATCTCCTCCACACCCCGACGCGGTAAGGTTCTTCTAAGTACTAGAAAATGCTTATTAATTTGGAGCTACGATCTCGCCATAGGAACTTTTTGTTCTTGGCACCAATAAGACACATAAAAAAATCCAATTCTTCTACTACTTGACAGTTCTCCAGAGAGTTAATGACACGTATCATGCCTGCCCTTCTAAATTGTTTTTCCTCTGTGCTAACCATCCCCAGATCCTGGTTCTCATCCACTTACTACCATGATCCTTCTCTTCTGGACACACTCCATTTATTATTAACAGTCACTATTCTGACATCTTTACTGAACATCTATTATATATATCCCACAATGCTAAATGCTTTGTACCCAGCATCTTAGAATTTCCTAATGACCCCTGAGGTAAGAACACTGAGGCTTAGAGGCTGAACTTAACGACTTCTGACACCCTTTCCGCCCCTGACTGTCCCTGAATAGTAAGTTACTAACATTCGAGAAACAAGGCTTTGACGACCATGCCAATGACCTGCCCCTAGATTTCTATCCCCAGCTCAAGAACTTTAAAGGAACACTGGATTACTCTTTTCAGAAAAGTGCCATTAAACCTAAGGAAGGTTTTTTGTTTTGTTTTGTTTTGTTTTTTGAGATACATTCATATAGACACATACGGTAAAAGGACAAATGTTCCATTTACGTTCTTCGTTAAAACCAAAGCGTAAGTCTCCACCCACCAATTTCAACCAAAAGCTCAAAATCAAATTATATTCTTTTCTTTTAAATTTTTTTTAACCTTTATTTATTTTTGAGAGACAGAGTGTGAGCAGGGGAGGGGCAGAGAGGGAGAGAGAGAGAAAGAAAGACAGAATCTGAAGCAGGCTCCAGGCTCAGAGCTGTCAACACAGAGCCCGACGTGAGGCTCAAACCCATCATGAGATCATGACCTGAGCCGAAGTCGGAGGTGCAACCGGCTGAGCCACCCAGGCACCCCAAAATCAAATTATATGCTTGACTCTGCACCAAAAACCATGCGGTGCCAGGCTGTGATACCAGGAGGCATGAGACTCTCAAAAACCCGAGCCTGCAGAAGAAAACCAGGCTCTCACAGAAGCTTCCTGTGGCTGTTGGTATCAGTGAGAACATTTACTCCAGGACATTCTCAAACTTACCCCGCTCCAGCATGAACCTCCCAAACTGAGCTGCGGCCTCAAGAAAAATTACACTTTTGCCCGCAATCCTACCAAAGCCATGCAAGAGTGACTTCAGGAATGAGCCTGGTCTGCTACCTCCTTGCTTCATCCACTCAAAAAGCCCTGCTGCTTAATGCCCTGGGGACTGAGGGGCAAATCAGAAGACATGAAGTGAAAGTCCCAGAGAGGGCTCCAAAAGCCAGGCTGAACGGTGGGAAAGGTTACGGTTTAGAAAGGGGCAGTGGTTTTCAACCGTTTTTTAGCTTCATACTCTGTATCTTTCCAAGAACTTCAAACAAATCATGAAAATACAAGTTACAAAACTGTGTTGTTTTCTAAGTGAAATAAACCAGATACATACTGCAGGGTTCCAAGTACATGAGGCAGAAAGTAGAACAGAGCTTTGCAGGGGCTGGGGGGAGGACAGGGTGGGGGGTTTAGGATAGGGTTTAACAGGTCTAGATGAGAAGTTCTGGAGATGGACGGTGGGGACAGCTGCACTGACAATGCCAATGCACTTAAAAACGGTTAAAGTGGTGGGGCGCCTGGGTGGTTCAGTCGGTTGGGTGTCCAACTCTTGATTTCAGCTCAGGTCATGATCTCACGATTCATGAGTTCAAGCCCCTCGTCGGGCTCTGGCTGGTGGTGCGGAGCCTGCTTGGGATTCTCTCTCTCCTTCTCTCTGCCCCTCCCTCTCTCACACAGTCTCTGTCTCTCTCAAAATAAATACAGTAAAACTTAAAAAAAAAAAAATGGTTAAAGTGGTCAATACTACGCATATTTTACCACAATAATAAAATGGTGCTGTTCTGGTTGAAGCAAAAATGATGAGCTAGAAGGCACAGAGAGACAAGTATATAGCCAGATAAAATCTGGGCAACAGTGGAATGCTACCTTACCTTTCTGTTGCAAACCAATCCCCTAAACTCAAGCATATATCCAAACCTAATGATCTTGGTGCTTGACATGTGACCTCTTGAATCTATACACACTATTTGTTGGGGGAGGGTGCAGAATTTGGGGGAAATATGGAGGCTGGAGCCTGAGGAAGGCCAGCTCCCTTGTCTGCAGGATGAAGAAACAGAGCAGAGACCAGTCTCCGGGCAATCAGCCTGGCCTGGGGACAGAGCTGAAACACTCAACGCTACACGGCCACCTTCTCTCCTTGTCAACAAACTGGGACACAGCTGAGTGTAATGGAAGACAGGGTGTGAGAGATCCCAACATGTGACACAGGCAGAGGCAAGAGGATATATTTTGTGTGATATGTACCTGCTATCCCGGTATCATCGAGCCCTCAATTTCTATGTAATTAATTTTTGTTTATTGTTATTTTTGAGGCAGAGACAGAGCATGAGTGGGGGAGGGGCAGAGAGGGAGACACAGAATCCGAAGCAGGCTCCAGGCTCTGAGCTGTTGACACAGAGTCCGATGCAGGGCTCAAACCCATAAACTGTGAGATCATGACCTGAGCCGAAGTTGGACACTTAATGGACTGAGCCACCTAGGCGCCCTGAGGCCTCAATTTCTAAAAGCTCAAAGGAGCTGTGGCCAGTTCGGGGCACTCAGGCAGTAGGCTGGTTGAGTAGGAAAGATGAAAGAGTACATGGGGGGCTGACAAGAGTGGGCAGACTCAGGGTACCCCACTTAACCCCCCACGGCTCAGCTCCAGCACTCATCATATTCTGCAAATGAAGGAAAATCTGGACATCTGCCCAGTGTGGAAAAAGGGACCAGCCAGGCCACCCAGTGACCCAGTCCCAAATCTGACTTCACATCACAATCGCATAAGGTTAGTTTAGGGAATTGGGTAGGACCCATGCAAACATGCCATCTTCACAGATTCAGATTTGTTGAGTTGAAATAAGAGCCTAGAATCACAAACATCTGGGAACAAGAACACCGAGGAGGACCAGGTCCCCGGCAGAAACAAAGGCAACCGTGACTGAACAGCTAAGAATGGGGAATGCATGAAACGCAGAACCCCAGATTGGATGAGTGCTCCCTCCCAAGGTGGTAACGTGGGTACTGGGGCGACCGCTAGTAATCAGCTAGTGATGCCGGACTCCAGCCAATCAGCCCAGACAAAGATGAGCAGAAAAACTTATAAGGCAATAACCACGTCTAGCTAATTTGTGACTACACTTCAGTTACACAGTAAAGAGTGGATCCTCTAAAAATTTCCCGGATTCTGTGCTTTTAGCAACTGCCTGTTTGGGGCTTTATTTTTCCTTTAGTTATCAGTCAAATTGCTTTCAAAAGATCTTTATCAAACTGTAAAAAAAGAGAATAGTATATAACTGAGTAAAGCCCAAGTCTAGATAATAAACTCTAGTCCCACATATAAGGCACTTTGACCTGGCCACTTTAACATAATCTCATTTCAGACTCACAAGATTTCTGGAGCGTAAATGCCTCTGTCCACAGGCAAGTATTGGTTGATGTGATTTTTATTTTACACATGGGGTACACTCGCATGGGTGTGTACGTGCTCATGAACTGTCATCAGATAATCAGTAAATGCTCTACAATAAGGATAAAATTTCCCCAAATTTTGGGCTCCTGTGGCTCAGTCGGTTGAACATCCAACTCTTGGTTTTGGCTCGGGTCATGGTCTCAAACCCCCCATTTGGGCCCTGCACTGAGCTTGGAGCTTACTGAAGGATTCTCTCTCTCTTCCTCTGACCCTCTCCTGCCCTCACACTCTCTCTTAAAAAAAAAAAAAAAAAAAATCCTCAATTCTAAAACGCACAGGGAAAATTCAAAAAAGAAACTCTCCTCTCCTGTCAAGGAATAGATGGTCAAATATTTTAATAGACCAGGTTCCCTGATGGTTGGTAGGAAAGATGAAAGGGTACCTGGGGAGCTGGCAGAGTAAGGAATTTAGGAAATGTCATCTACAATACATTTGAATGAATAACTCTTGAAAGTTTCAAGTGAAGCTAACATAACACAAATTCTACTGCATCTCACTTACAATTTGACATCTTCAATTCAGAAGGCCATTCATTCTCCTCCCGAATAAATTCATTTAAACATTTTACTAAGCACCTAGTACCTGTAAAGCACTAGCCCTGTGAGACATGCACGCATGAGTGAGCTCTGTCCTCGTTCTTGAGGACTCAGCAGTCTGTAGTAGACATAAGACAAATATACAAACAACCAGACTCCAAGCAGAATGTTATTCATAAGAGAGGTCTCAACAAATACTGTTGGGCATCCATGATCATGAAGGTCAACTGTAAATCATTTTGGAACTAAGTAAAACTACTGGTTAGAAAATTCCCAGGCAGAATACAGGGTGTGAGTCCTTTCTCCAAACTATACACATGTGGTTATTTCTGTGAACTCCCTTCCCTGTACTGAGCATAAACAAAGACCTCCCAGTGCCTTAAAAAATGTTCAATCATGTCCAAAAAAGTGATTTCGTAGCTTGAGAGCCCATGAACGATTTTACATTATGTTAATTCAATATAGAGCTTATTACTTTGGTTCTTTCTAAAATTAAAGGGTAAAAAAAAAAAAAAAAAGCAATCATCAAAGAATACAAGGCTCAGAAAAGTTAAGAGGAGAGGGGCACCTGGGTGGCTCGGTCAGTTGAGTGTCTGATTCTTGATTTCGGCACAGGTCACCACGATCATGAGATTGAGGCCCACACTGGGCTCTGTGCTGAGCATGGAACCTACTTGAGATTCTCACTCTCTCTCTCTCTCTCTCCCCCTCCCTCTCTCTCTCCCCCCCCCCCCCCCCCCCCCCCCCCCGCCCGACCCTTCCCCTGCTCACTCTTTTTCTAAAATTAAAAAATAATAAAAATTAAAAACAAAGAAAAGTTAAGAGGAGAGATTTATTTTTGGCTTGCTCATCACGGAGGCGGTCTGTCTGCATTTCCAGTGCATGATGCCAAGAAAAAAGCTTCCTCTGCCCTAACCTGTCATCACAGCTCATTTTAATACCCATCTCAGGTCTCAAAGCTTTTTAGGGGGAAAAATTAGGTCAAGACTTTCTAAGAGGTTCGGGGCGCTTAGGTGGCTCAGTCGGTTGAGCGACTGACTCTTGATCTCGTCTCAGGTCGTGATCTCACAGTTTGTGGGTTTGAGTCCTGCATCGGTCTCTGCCCTGACAGTGGGGAGCCTGCTTGGAGTTCTCTCTCTCTTTCTCTCTGCCCCTACCCGACTCATGCTCTCTCTCTCTCTCTCTAAAAATTAATCAATTAATTAATTAATTAAAAAAAAAAGATTTTCTAAAAGGTTCAAGGGGGCCGAACAGAACAATTAACAAATTTATTTAACTCCACTTTTGTTCACTTTTAGCCTTCAAAACTCTGTAGACACAAGGCCAGATTTCAACAGCTCCCTACCACACAAATCAACCAAAGTGAGAAAAATCTAACCATTTTTAATCTAAAAGAATTGATAACATAGGTACGATTATTTACCAGCTTTAAAAAAACAGAACGACAATTTGTGAATGTCTGCTTCTTTCTGCCATTGACAATGGACCACTGGTCTTTTTGAGAATGACCCTGTCGGGGAGATGAATGCCTGCTTTAACTATATTCAGGCTGTTGAAGTGTCAAAGGTGAAATTATGACTTGAAGGAAATTTATTAAGGTGATAAGGTTCATTCTACTTCATAAAGTAAAAAAAAAAAAAATTACAATTAGGTTCTCAAGTATTCTTTAAAAGGTAGGGTGTTCTAGTGGGAAAAAACATGAGCTCTGGAAAACGCATTTCTATTTGGAAATAGAAGATTGGAAATTTATTACACACACTAGCCTGAGTAAATTACTTATGTTGTCTGAATTTCCAGTTGCGTATGTGTAAAATTCAATCATTTAACACATATTGTGGCACTACTCTAGGTGTCAGGCAAACAGCAGTGAACAAATTCTTTGCGTCATGAAGCTTATGTTCAAATGGGGAGAATATACAGAAATGAACACAGAAACACACAGGACAAATAAGTAGAAACTTTAAAACACACTATGTCGGATGGTAATGAGCACTAAGGAGAAAAATAATGCAAGGAAGAGGTCTCAAAGAACAATCAAAGGTCTCACTCGAAAAGATAACACGTGGACAAAGACGTGAAGGAACCCCAGAAGAAAGCCCTGGATATATGAGGTCAATAAAGGGTGTAGCATGAGCAAAGGCCCTGAGGTAGAAACAGGCCAGCCTGTTGAAGGAACAGTAAGAAAGCCAAGTATAGCTGATGCAGAGTGACAAAAGGGGAGAAGAGGAGAAGAGTAGAAAACGAAGTCAGAGAAAAGGAATAAGGAACAATCGGGCAAGGTCCTGTAGGGCAACTAGGGTATTATAAAGGAGGCTGACTCCCTCAGAGTGTGATGGGAAGCCACTGGCAGGCCTGGAACATAGGAGGTGCTGGTCCTGACTTATATATCAGAACAAACATTCACCACACAGAATTACTTTGTGAGGACCAAATGTGATGTGAAGGCTTTACACTGAAAAGTACCATCAAAATTCAAAGCATACTTACTATATCACCAACTTTCTATGTGTGTTTTTATATCAGACAGCTTTGCCAAACTTCTGCACAAAACAGCAGTAAATACTGAGAGCAACTCTCTCCATCTCTACTACCCTGTATCTAAGGTCTTGGCTTTTGGTTTTATTTATTTTTGAGAGAGAAAGAGCGTACGCAGGGAAGAGGCAGAAAGAGAAGGGGACAGAGGGTCCGAAGCGGGCTCTGCACTGACAGCAACAAGCCCAATGTGGGGCTCGAACTCACAAACCGTGAGGTCATGACCTGATCTGAGTTCGGACATTCAACGAAACGAGCCACGCAGGCACTCCGTTTTGGTTTGAAATCAAACAACAAATAAGCTGTTATTTCCACTAGAAAGACCAACAGTGTGAAAACCAATCTCACCACTATCATCAAACCCAGCAATGACTCACGAAGCTGCATGTGCTTAACAAGCATTTTTCCCTTGAAGTGACTGAATCAAAAAAAGGAGGCTTCAGTGGCTGGTAGCAACACTCCTATTACCACAACGACCACCCAAACCAAATTTCTACTTTATTTCTTAATTACTGATGTATATCAAATGTACTTAGGGCAACTCTGCATTACATAAATGAAGTATGTTACAAGTGGTATTCTTAATACCACTGATAATAAATTATCAAGTAGCTAAACTTCCTTCATTATGGTACAGCTCATCATACACCACTTTTTAGAGACAATTATGGAAACTGATGGCCTTGTTAATTTGTAAGGAAAAACTGTGCCAACCTGAAATGACCCTGTAGATGGAAATTAGTTCTGGCCTTTGCACTTTTCTGTCTTCTTGATAGTACTTTGTCATTTCAACTAAGCTTTGATTACCACTACCACGTGTATGAAAATAACTCTTTTGCCTTCACTATCTACTACTCTAAACTCCAACCCCACATAGCCATGTGTGGGCTGGCATTGCCATCTGATGTTCTGTCAACAACAAAGAATCTCATGTAACTTTTACTGAGCCCTACTTTTACTAAGCAGTTTAACTGGTGTGCTTATTCTACCCTCTAACTTATTTACTCTCCAAGAATGTTACTCTTATATCTCCATCTTATATTTAAAGTTAAGTAACTAGCCCAAAGTCACATATTAAGAAAAAGAACCAAAGGCACCCGGGTGGCTCAGGCGGTTGGGTGTCCGACTTTGGCTCAGGTCATGATCTCACGGTCTGTGGGTTCAAGCCCCACGACGGGGCTCTGTGCTGAGAGTTCGGAGCCTGGAGCCTGCTTGGGATTCTGTGTCTCCCTTTCTCTCTGCCCTCCCCCGCTCGTGCTCTGTCTCTCTGTCTCTCTCTCTCAAAAAAAATAAAATAATTAAAAAAAAAAAAAAAGAAAGAAAGAAAAGAAAAAAGAGAACCAGCACTGGAGCCTAGACATTTTTGCTCCAGGACAAATGCACTTAACTACTGCTGCACGTCACAGCTGACTTAGCTTTGCACCTAAAAACAATATGTACGAAACAAAATTCATCATCTACTCTCTCCTGGCCCTCCTGCAAACCAACTCTCACTGTCTTCACTTCGACGCTTCCCAAAGGCAGTCAGTTCCTGGGACAACCAAGCTGCCTTCCAGCCAAAATTTCACTGAAGACAGGTCACTGGGGCAGCGACAAAGCAAGGCCGCCCCTCCAACGCCGGGGGTGTGTCGGAGAGCTTTACCCGGGTGCCCTCCAAGAGCAGCCATCCCACCCTCTCCTCTGCTCCCCGAAATGGCCTTTCGCCCCTCGCGCGTCCCGCGGTGGGCCTGCCTCGCCCTCTGGCAGCTCCGAACTTCCACACACTCGGCTTCAAGCCCGGATCACCTCACCTCGCCTCTCCCTCCCCGGCCTAACAGTTGCAGCATTTACCTGCCCCTCTGCTTCCGCCATGATGCAGCCGGAGAGTCACATGACAGACCCGGAAATGAGAGAAACCGAGACACTGGAAACAGGGGCTGCTGGGAAATGTAGTTTTAGCGCCTCTGAACCGGGGCGTCATTTCGTGCATCTCTGCTTCTGACTTTCCTAGCTCAATGGACATGGCCCCTGGAGAATCTGAACAAAACCGTTGTTGATTTCATGATTTATTTTTTTGTTGTTCTTACTGGTTCCATGATTATGACATTATTTACTAATATTCGCTATGTATGAAGCCCTGTGGTTATAGTTTTGCAAACATTTTCTCATTTAATACCCCCAAGCAATCCCTAGTGCTACCCCTATTTATAGAGGAGAACACCATGGCTCAGAGGTCACACACCTGTAAGAGGCAGAACTAAGATTAGAATGTGGCCATCTCTGGGGCACCTGGGTGCTTCAGTCCGTTAAGCATCAGACTTTGGATCAGGTCATGATCTCACAGTTCCTGAGTTCCAGCCCCACATAGGGGTCTCTGCTGACAGCCTAGATCTGATCTGGACCCTGCTTCTGATTACCTCTCGCTCTCTCTCTGCCCCTCCCCCACTCTGCTCTGTCTGTCTGTCTGTCTCTCTCTCTCAAAAAATGAATACAACATTTAAAAAGTTTTTTAAGGGGCGCCTGGGTGGCGCAGTCGGTTGGGCGTCTGACTTCAGCCAGGTCACGATCTCGCGGTCCGTGAGTTCGAGCCCCGCGTCGGGCTCTGGGCTGATGGCTCAGAGCCTGGAGCCTGTTTCCGATTCTGTGTCTCCCTCTCTCTCTGCCCCTCCCCTGTTCATGCTCTGTCTCTCTCTGTCCCAAAAAATAAATAAACGTTGAAAAAAAAATTAAAAAAAAAAAGTTTTAAAAAAAATAGAATTTGGCCACGTTTAATGCCAAAGACTCTATGATTAGCAAATGCTTCCTAGTCTAAAAGGTGTCTTGTCCTTTTTAACAAATATATTCAGCGAATATAAAGCATAAATCAGTCCTTGCAGTGGAGAACCAGATAAGAACTTATATTTTAGGGGCGCCTGGGTGGCGCAGTCGGTTAAGCGTCCGACTTCAGCCAGGTCACGATCTCGCGGTCCGTGAGTTCGAGCCTCGCATCAGGCTCTGGGCTGATGGCTCAGAGCCTGGAGCCTGTTTCCGATTCTGTGTCTCCCTCTCTCTCTGCCCCTCCCCCGTTCATGCTCTGTCTCTCTCTGTCCCAAAAATAAATAAACGTTGAAAAAAAAAAAAAAAAAGAACTTATATTTTAAAAATATTTGGCTTGCTTGTACTGCTTGCTGCTTTCATTTGACATCTTCTTTTGGCATCTGTACATTGAAATTTAAAACAAAAAAATCTCCATTGTTTAATTAAATTAGTTGTTAAACTTTTATTAGATATGTTCTATAAATATTTAAGATAGAATATAAATTTATCCTTGGTAAAGTCTGTAAAACCATTGTCTTTTGTCCATCCTTTAAAACGAATAATCCCCCCACCATGTTTCTGAACATTATAAAACTGTCCTTCCTAATCCTCAGGAATTTGCAATATCTTATCCAAAAACAGACATTTTCTTCTTTCCAATCATCTCCAGTAATTCATAACTAGAAAAAGGTGTCACAAATGGCAGCACGTGGTGGGTGCCCGGTGCCCTTTTTGCCCCCGTGCCTCATTGACTCCAACTTACAAGGAAGGCATGGAAGGAGGTCTCTAGCTATAACCTGGTCAACCCATGATTCTCATGGCCTAAGTGACCTCATGCGAGACACTTGTCTTCTCTCCAGGGCCTGAATGACCTCTTCCTCTAACACTTGCTCTTGTCCCTCTCCCAGTCTGCTGATCACTCAGTCACAAAGGATTGATGAAAGGCCAACCCAAGGCATTTAGATATCCATAACCAAGCACCGAGTACTCCGAGTTTTGACCTTTCCAGTCTGAGTTCCTAAGATCTCTTGCAAAGCAACCGGGACCCAAACATTGCTCAAGTCCCACTACTTCATGTCTGACAGGAAGCTTTACACAGACTAAAAAGGTGCAGGAACCCTCAGTTCAGCCTCCACGGAAGAAAGAAATAAGTCTAGCCCTTCTACCTAATTCTAATTTTGCCTTTTCCCATTATGATCTAGACACACCCATAAAACTCTAGTGGGTTTAACTAAAGATGTAGCCAAAGTTTCTGCAGATTATCCTCTGCTCATGCAAACCTCAGAGACTCTGGAGTCCCCAGGTCTGCACCCGTTCAGTATACTCTCTTGACTATAACAAAATATGATGAGCGTTGGATCTTCTGTGTCCTTTTGGACAGACCAGAAAGTGAAGAGACAGAGATACAGAATGATGAATGAGAGGAAAAACCCCACTACAGGATAGCAGGTTCACACTGTGCCTGTGGGCAAGATGAAATTCATCTGTGATCTCAGAGCCCCAAGTTTCCTCCTATGAAATGAGAGTTTTTGGCTCCCTTGTCTAAGAGATCTTCTCACCTCGTGCTACTGAAAGCGTGGTCCACAGACCAGCAGCATCAATATCACCTGGGAGCCTTTTAGAAATGAAGTTTAGGGCCCCTCCAAAGATCTAGAGCCAGAAGCTGACTTTTAATATCTCCCCAGGGTATATATATGAACATTAGAGTCTGAGAAGTAATTAGCCCAACAGTCTTTCATTCTTTGGCAAATCACTTGGTTTTTTTGTTTTTTGTTTTTTGGGTTTTTTTGCCCATCAGTCCACCCTCCCACCTTTAAACTGTGGAGGCTGGGGCACCTGGATGGCTCAGTCGGTTGAGCATTAACGTTGGCTTAGGTCATGATCTCACGGTCTGTGAGTTGGAGCCCAATGTCAGGCTCTGTGCTGACAGCTCAGAGCCTGGAGCCTGCTTCGGATTCTGTCTCCCTCTCTCTCTCTGCCCCTCCCCCACTTGTGTGCACGCACACACTCTCTCGCTCTCTCTCTCAAAAGTAATAAATGAATAAGCTTAAAAAAACAAACTGTGGAGGTAAAAGTAAGAATAAATATTTTTCTCAAACTCACATGGAAAATTCAGCAGGATAGACCACAGTCTTGGCCATTAGACACACGTCAACAAATTCAAAAGAACAGAAGTCATAACACTCCTCCTCACAGACCACAATCGGATTACACTAGAAACCAATAACAGAAAGATAACTGGAAAATCCCAGATACATGGAACGTAAACAACACTTCTAAATAGCAAGTGGGTCAAAAGATAAATCTTGAGAAATAATCTTAAGCATTTTTGATTACATGAAAATGCAAACACAACTTATCAAAAATCGTGGCATGCAGTAAAAGCAGTGTTTAGAGGGGAATTTATAGCATTGAATGCACAATTTAGAAAAAAAAGAGAGACATCTAAAATCAGTAACATAAATTTCCCCATTAGGAAAAGATGAGCAAATTAAATCCAAAGCAACCAGAAGAAAAGTAATAAGAATTAGAGCAGAGCAATGAAAACAAAAACAAAAACAAACAAACAAAAAATCAACTGGGAAAATCAACAAAACAAAAAGATGCTTCTATGAAAAGATCAATAAAATCAATAAGGCAGGCTAACTAAGAAAAAGAGAGGACATAAATTACTAATATCAGATATGAAGGCGGAGACATCAATACAGATTCTGTATTAAAAGGATAATAAAGGAATACTGTGAATAACTTTATGCCCACAAATTTGATAATCTAGATGAAATGGGCCAATTCCTTGAAAGATACAATCTTCCAAAAGCACCCAGGAGGAAATAGACAATGTTATATCTATATCTATTTTTTAAAACATCAAATCAATAGTTAATAACCTTTCGAAAGGCCTACATATGTTACCGGTGAATTATACTGAAAATTTACAGGAGAAATCATGCCAATTCTCCATAGCCTCTTTCAGAGGATGGAAGCAGAAAGAATACTTCCTAACTCATTCTATGAGGCCAGCATTGCCCTAATACCAAATCAGACAAAGACATTACAGGAAAAGAAAATGACAGACCAATATCTCTCATGAACACAGATTCAAAAATACTCAACAACATATTAAAAAAAATTTTTTTTAACATTCATTCATTTTAGAGAACAGAGCATGATCGGGGGATGGGCAGAGAGAGATGGACACACAGAATCCAAAGCAGGCTCCAGGCTCTGAACTTTTGGCACAGAGCCCAACGCAGGGCTTGAACTCAGGAAACGTGAGATCATGACCTGAGCCGAAGTCAAACGCTTAACAAACTGAGCCACCCAGGCATCCGCCTCAACAAAATATTAACAAATCAAGTTTAAAAATGTATGAGGGGCGCCTGGGTGGCTCAGTCGGTTAAGCGTCCGACTTCAGCCAGGTCACGATCTCGCGGTCCGTGAGTTTGAGCCCCGCGTCGGGCTCTGGGCTGATGGCTCAGAGCCTGGAGCCTGTTTCCGATTCTGTGTCTCCCTCTCTCTCTGCCCCTCCCCCGTTCATGCTCTGTCTCTCTCTGTCCCAAAAAAAATAAATAAACGTTGAAAAAAAAATTTTTTTTAAATGTATGAAAATATTAGAGACCATGACCAAGTTGGATTTATTTCAGGTATGCAAGACTGGTTCACATTCAAAAATCAATTAATGTAATCCATAAAATCAACAGACTAAAAAAGAAAAATCGCATGATCATATCAATAGATGCAGAAACACCTATTCATGATAAAAACTTGTGATAAGCTGAAAATAGAGAGGAACTTTCTCAAGTTGATAAAGACTATCTACAAAAGACCTGAAGCTAACATAATACTCAAAGCATTCCCACTAAGACCAAGTACAAGGCAAGGATGTCCCCTCTCAACACATTGTTTCAACACCATTTAGGAATCAGCAAGGCAAAAAATAAATAAATAAATAAATGAAAGTTTATAGTTTGGAAAGGATTGGGAAGGAAGACATAAAACTGTCTTTGTTAGCCATTGGCATTAGCTGTAGAAAATCTGAGAGATTTGATCAAAACCCTCTAGAACTAATAAGCAATTATGGCAAGTTTGCAGGACACGAGTTTAGTATACAAAAGCCGATTGCTTCCCTATATGTCAGCAACGAACAAGTAGAATTTGACATTAAAGACATAATACTATGGAGGGTATTATGCTATGTGAAATCAGCCAGGCAGAGAAAGACAGATACCATATGTTCTCACTCATATGTGGATCCTGAGAAACTTAACAGAAGACCATGGGGGAGGGGAAGGGGGAAAAAAAAGTGACAGAGAGGGAAGGAGGCAAACCATAAGAGACTCTTAAATACTGAGAACAAATTGAGGGTTGATGGGGGGTGGGGGACAGGGGAAAATGGGTGATGGGCATTGAGAAGGGCCCCTGCTGGGGTGAGCACTGGGTGTTGTATGGAAACCAGTTTGACAATAAATTATATTTAATATTGGGGCACCTGGGTGGCTCGGTCGGTTAAGCATCTAACTTTTAAAAAAAATTTTTTTTAATGTTTATTTTTGAAAGAGAGAGAGACACACACACACAGAGTGTGAGCAAGGGACAGGCAGAGAGAAAGGGAGACACAGGATCCGAAGCAGGCTCCAGGCTTTGAGCTGTCAGCACAGAGCCCAACTCGGGGCTCAAACTCACGGGGCTTGAACTCAAGAACCATGAGATCATGACCTGAGCTGAAGTCAGACACTTAACCGACTGAACCACCCAGACACCCCAAGTGTCTGACTTTTGATTTTGGCTCAGGTCATGTTCTCACAGTTGGTGGGAATGAGCCCCATGTCAGGCTCTGTGCTGACAACCTTGCTTGGGATTCTCTCTCTCCCACTCTCTCTGCTCCTCCCCCCACACATGTGCTTGCACTCCCTCTCTCAAAATAAATAAAAAACATTTTTAAAAAATCTTTAAAAAAATAAAACACAATTCTTTTTATATTAGCACTCCCCAAATTAAAGTATTTTTATATAAATCTAACAAAATATGTACAAGATCTATATAAGGAAACTATAAAACTCTGATGAATAAATTAAAAAAGAACCAGATAAATGAAGAGACAGTCCATGTTCATGGATTGGGAGACTCAATATTGTCAAGACGTCACTTCTTCCCAACTTGGTCTATAGTGTTCGTGCATTCCCAATCAAAATTCCAGCGAGTTACTTTATAGATACAAACTGATCCTAAAGTTCATAGGGGAAGCAAAAGACCCAGAAAAGCTAACACAATATTGAATGAGAAGAACAAAGTTGGAAAGCAGATGGTACCCAACTTCAAGACTTACTGTGAAACTATAGTAATCAAAACAAGGTAGTATTGGTGAAAGAACAGACAAATATATCATTGGAAGAAATGGAGAGCCCAGAAATAGATTCACATCAATATAGTCAACCAATCTTTGACAAAGGAGCAATACAATGGAGCAAAGATAGTCCCTTCAACAAATGGTACTGGAACAATTAGACAGACATTCACATGCAAAAAAAAAAAAAAAGAATCTAGACACAGACCTTACACACTTCATAAAAATTAGCTTAAAATGAATCATAGACCTAAATGTAAAATGCAAAAATATAAAACTCCCAGGAGATAATATAGGAGAAAACCTGGATGATTTGGGGTATGTGATGCATTTTTGCTACAACACCAAAGACATGATCCATGGAAGAAACTGATGATAAGTTAGATTTTATTAAAATGTAAAACTGCTTTTGAAAAGACAATGTCAAAAGAATGAGAAGACAAAACACAGATGGGGAGGAAATATTTGCAAAAGACTTATCTGATAAAGGACCATTACCCAAAATATGCAAAGAACTCTTAAAACAAAGAAAACAAAGCAAAAAAATAATTAAAATATAGGCCAAAGACCTTAACAGGTACCTCACCAAAAAAGATACACAGATAGCAAATAAGCATATGAAAAGATACTCCATATCCACAAGTCAGCAGAGAAATACAAATCAAAACAGCAATGGCATACACAACTACACATCTATTAGAATGTCCAAAATCTGGAACATGGACAATACCAAAGGTCGGCAAGGTTGTCCCATGTATTGCTGTTGGGAATCGTAACTGGTACAGTCACTTTGGAAGACAGTTTGTCGGTTTTTCACAAAACTAAACACACTCTTATTATACAACACGGGAATCATACTCCTTGGTACTTACCCCCCCCAAACTGAAAGCATGTCCACACAAAAACCTGCGTGAAGACCCGTTTATGGCAGCTTTAATCACAATTGCCAACACTTGGAAGCAGGCGAGATGTTGTCCGGTGGGTGAAAACATAACCATACATCCAGTTCAGTTACTGAATAAATAAATAAATTTACTGAATAAATAAATTGTTTTAAGTCCAGACAACAGGATTTCACTCAGCACTGAAAAGAAATGAGCTATCAATAAATGAATAGACATGGAAGAAACCGAAGTGCATATTACTAAGTGAAAGAAGCCAATCTGAACAGTTCACATACTTCATGCTTCCACCTAAGTGACATTCTGGAAGAGGCAAAACTATGGAGGCAGTAAATTGATCAGTGGTTGCCAGGGCTGAGGAGCTGGGGGTGGCCTAGAGGGGGTTGGGATACATGGGAAGAATACTGAGGATTTCTAGGGCAGTGAAAATACACTGATGATATTATAATGATGAATATGTGTCATTATACATTTGTCCAATCTCATAGAATAAGCATCAAGAGTGAACCCTGGTGTAAACTATGGACTTTGGGGGATAATGATGTGTCAGTGTATGTTCATCAGCTGTAACAAATGGACCACTCCGGTGGGGCATGGTGATAGTTGGGGAGGTGATGCGTGTGTAGGGCCAGAGGCATACATGAGAAATCTCTGTACCTTTTTCTCAATTTTATTGTGAACCTGAAAGTGCTCTAAAAAAAAATTATCTCTCTCTTTTTTTAAGAAAATGTGATTTTCTGTACAATTACAGTGTGCATAGAGTAGTATCTTACCCATAGTGAGGATAGAAAATCCCATTTCTCATAAATGATCATCATTCTATGTATGTTAATACCTCACGTCTATGGACTTCTAAGGGGAATGGTGAAGATTAATTTCTTTGTAAAATGAAAAAGGTAATATGTAAGTGATCTGTCAATTATAACGCCATAATGAATAAGAGAGAAGAGACTCCAGAAGGATTTTTTCTTACGTTTACTGCAATACTTTCAGAGGATATTTTTCCAGATTTTCTATATAGGAGGAATACCTAAAGGTGAATTTTAAACATAATCTGGATTGTACTTTACAGTTCTGTGGCACATTTTTGAAATTTATTAATATATCAAAAATGTAATTCTGCATAAATAAATATAGAGCTGTACAGTTGTCAATGCTTGGATAGTCTTCTATTGAGTTGATTATCATAATTTATGTAGCCAACCCCTTACTTTTGAATATTTGGATTGCTTTCAATTTCACTATTATAAACTATATTGTGATAAGCGTTGTTTCTTTTAACACTTGTTTACTTAAATATTTCCTAAGAAAACTGTAGAAATGGTATGGCTTGGTCAGAGGTCCCTTGAAGTTGTCTTAAAAGTTCTTTGGAAATATCAAGAAATGCCTAACAAACCATTTTTTGGAAATAGTCTAATGTGGTAATTTTGAATAATTTACGAAATCCTTTATTCATCCTTTGGATTTCCTATTTTATGTCTTACTAAGCAATAGTTCAGAGGCCATCTGTTTGGATTTTCCCCAGACATAGACTGCTCATGTGCAATCCACTTACTCAACTTCTTTCACATTTTTGACAGAAAAGCACAAAACTAATTTTTTAACTTAAAGCATGAATTCAATCTGTTCAGAATCCAGGTGTTTAGCTGTGCCAAGCAAATGTATTATTTCATAGAGAATCTTTCATTTTCAGTCAAAAATTGGAGACAAAATACTTAAACACATCCTGCCATTGGATCCAAATATCATTTGTGAAACCAGGTCCATTTTTCAGCAAGAATCCAATTTCAAGGTATGTTTGTGGAGCAAGACCCCTTCTCTTCCATACATCTGGCATCCTTCAAACACAAAGACTCTAAAAATTGAAAAAAGAAGAGGAAGAGAAGAGAAAAAGGAGGAGGAAGTTTCTACTGATCTAGGTAAAAGCAATGGCGGTCCCCAACTGTGTTCCAAAAGTTAACGTGACAAGCCTATTAACTCGTTGAAACTTAATCGCTTGTTTAGTATAAATGGTAATGTTTCTTAGCTAGAAAACAAATCCACAATCCTGTTGAATCTGTACATTATGAACAATAGGAATCACTACTGTTGCAGTACTGGCAATTAAATTAAAAAACAAAACAAAACACGCTATATGTTGGTTTAATAGTTTCGTATTTCCTTTGAATATTGGTTGATGAAGAAAACCTTTGTTTCTGCTTTTGTTTTTGTTCTTACCTCATTGTGTTTCTGCAGGACTGTGGTCATTTTTTGGGGATCTGATAACCACCACTTCAGGCGTTCTTATCACAGAACAACACAAACTTAGTTACAGGCCCCTGACCCAGACATGAAGTTTAGGACCTTGCAATTATCATTTAAGGAGAGGAATGTCTTTAACCGCCCCTAGAGAAATCCCCTCAAAAAGAGACCAAGGAGAACGTGTGCGGCTAATATTGTACAGTAAAGTGAAGCCAGATCTGCATCTCAGGTAATCCCTGTTAGACTTTCATGTTGTATTTCCAGCTGGTTTGACAGCTGCTGGAGAAAAATAGTTTCCCTGGTCCTCATGATGTGTGGCAGCACCAGGGCCCACGGCCTGACATCCCTAGTTGATATATCATGAATTTCTTCTTTGACATACAAGTGCCTACAAGGTAATAGAGGAACCCCATCACCAACAACCCTGACTCCTCCCAGCCACCTCCCATGGCCATCTGAAGCATTCTTCCTCCATGCCTGCCCCTCACTCTGGTTCCTGCAGATTCTATTTCAAACTGGAATGTTCTGGCCTTGCTAATACCGTAAACCAACTCCTACCCTCTTCCCCTTATTTCATGCTACAGATCCTGCCCCCTCTTCTTTTCATTGTGCTTCAATGCCTGTCAATGGTTCAGGGGAGTGGAAAGGAGGAGAGGGAAAACTGTTTATGATAGGCTTGGCAATGGAGGAGAAAAGGATCCCCTACCATCGGTTGATACAGATCATAGAACTCCCAACACCAAGTCTGACCTTGGTTTTCTCTAGGTCTGTTTGTTGCAGTTGAGAAGTCCTAACGGCAGAGAAAGCTTGTTGTAAGTATTTATGATGTGTGCAGTAGATATTCACTGGATTGTCTGTTCAGCACCCTTTCTTGGGATTGGCATCCCTACCACCCTATGCCCGTGGCCCACTGCCCATAGGTGCCTGCAAAGTCCTTCCCCTCACTGGATTCAGTTTATTGATCTTTATCTCTTCTGTGGGATTTTTGGAGTTAAGACTGAAAGAGGTCAAACTACTTCCTGATTCATTGAGATGTCCTAGTTTTTTGTTGTCATTGAACCAAGTTCAAACTAGTGCTCTGATGTTGACAGTCTAAAAAGCACTGATATGCACACATGTGGGCTTTCTTCTCTAAACAATCTTTGTATCATATCTTCCCTGCTTTTTGCTCTAGTAAGAGGGCTGTGGTAACCAGGGAACCAGTCTTGATTCTCAGACCTAAGTGATTAAGGGAGATTATCAGGATAGAGACAGAACTAAATTCTCTTCTCTTGGATGATGCACATAATCGCCACTCCAACCTGTTCTTGATACATTCCCTCACTTGCATGAAGGACTATGCTACTGCTCTAAAGTAGCTGAATTTCAGCCAGTAACTTATTTTACTATGCCTTCTTAGCTAGGTTTCAGATGAGCAATCGCATATGAACATGGATATCAGGCCAAGAGCCATTTTGAAAGGCAATTTCAAGTTCAAGGGAAATGGGAATATGGAGCCCTTCAAAGATATTGGCTCAATTATCTAGTTCAGGAACTAGATCAGTAGGGTATTCATCTTGTGTGCCCATTCTTGGTGATCTGAAGGTGGGATGACTACGAAGGAGAGAGTGTTCAGGAAAATCGTGAGGCCAGCCAGGCAACCAGTCCAAAACCTGCCTATAATTGGCACAAGAGTATTCTTATTGTAATGAGAATACCTTGAATTAAAAATAACACACCTCCTCTTGCTTAGATGGCGTGTGCTTGGCAGAAAGCCTCCTGCTTGGTGACAGAAAAGAATAAAGTGCTGAACATCCAAGACTTAGACATGCCTTTTTTGCAATAAAACTCTTCCTAAATAATAATAGCACAGTCTACTCTCAGAGCATTGAATTTCCACCTTCTTTGCCTTCCTATCTTGTACCACTTGGAAATCTTCCCTCTTTCACAAACTGAAACTAATTAACAGCTTTTTCTCTTTCTAATGATCTAAAGTATTGATAAGTTTGCACTCTGGCCCACATTTTGTAAATATGATCTAAGCTACTGCTTTTATGCTAAACTGCAGAATGGAAGGAAATATTCAGACTCTAATAGTGATAGTGTTGGCAAACATGGTGTAATTTCAGTGTGACTTCACACCTGGGAAAGGATTCACTGGTGACAGTGCCACAGGGCTGCAAATGTCCAGAAGATCAATGCCTTTAATGCATGTACAAACCCAAAGAGTCATTACATCATCCCGCAATGGTGGCTCTTTTCCATGTTTGTACGTCCTACATTTTACGAATTGGACTAGCCTAGTTGAACCTCTTACAAATCATGCCAGAGTAACTCCCAGATCTGTGCTATGTGGCAGGTAATATGTATTTCAACCAGAAAGCCCTCTCTCTCCTTTAACAGGATGTGGATTCTTGCAAGGCAAAGGGCCATTGGTCTCTCCCTTGGTACCACACTCACTTTGGGTGTCAGGAAGCTATTCCTCACTCCGTGCACCAGATATTGGCATTTATAATATTCTGAATCTGGTGACATGGAGTTAATATTGTCAGAGTAAAGTGTGCTTAAATGCTTCTTATATTGTTTATTGCAGGCAGGTTTCTGGGGGGATTTTCATTCAGCCTATTCCTAGGATTATATAGGGAAGCAGCTTGTTCTGGGGCTTCTAGGAATTTGTTCCTGAGTCGTTTACCAGATTCTTTCAGCCATGAAATGTGTCTAAGATCCCCATTTTCCTTTCAGAAATATTAATAGCATAATATTGCTATGTAATCTGTTTTGAAGGTTGATCAAAAGGCATGGTTTTCATCACTCATTTTACACAGATGGTTTCCATTCATTTAACAATTAGCATGTATTAAGGGTGGACACATGAATCCAAAGATTAAGGGACAGTTCTGGCTGAGAGTCACTAACTGTAGAGTTAAACTTACAGAGATGAAGATCGATTGCTGCCACCTGATATAATTATTTACTGTTTTTCTTTTTTCCTCTCCCCTGTTTGAGGATGCATCCTAAACTTAATCCATCACTTGCTCTCCAGGGCCTCTTTCCTCTATGATTGGTACCACCCTACATGCAGGTGCCCCGTCACACAGAGCAAGGTTTCTTCCCCGATGCAATTCCTTCATTCATAGTGCCAAACCCCAACAGGTACCAAGCTCTGTTTATTTGTCCTGTTAGCATCTCTCTGTGCCCTTCTCCCCATCCCCATTATTTGACATCACCATCAACCTTCCCCTAGTTTACTATATCCCTCTCCTGGTCTCTCTGCCTCTATTCCTGTCTACTTATTCTCATTCTTGCTACAGAGATACTTTAGTAAGGAGACATGATTGTACAACTCCTCTGCTTCAAACCCTTCATTGGCTCTCCATTGCACTTGGGATAAAATCCAGTGGCTTTGTATTCTCCACCTCTCCAGCCATTCTCTTTTCTCTATGTGGAATCACTTGGAGTGCCTTATGTGTCCCACTGTCTCCAATTTCTGGGCCTTCCAATGGGCCACTCTCTTTATCTGGAAGAACCTCCCTGCCCCTGTCCCCCTGCCCCACTTCAATCCTTGATTACTAAAGCCTCTGGCTTCAGAACTGTCACTCATTGTTATTGCCCTAAAAACAGCAGTAGAAACTGTCTATTAATAATCTTTTCTCCAGGAAATACGCCTTCTATTTCTAGTTTGTACTTGCAGCAAATTTCCTAGAATTTTAGGCAGCTCAAGCTGCCAGTCTATCTATGCCTGGTTATCATGAAACTCTAACATCTTTTGCAGACATAGGGTGGTGCTTCTATCCTAAGCAAGTGAATTAGGGACATTTGGAAACTAGAGCTCTTTCAAGCCACTGGGCTAATATTCCATAAACATATGACGTTGACTCTGAGTTGAGTGAGTTTCTTTCAGTGTCTAGTATTGCCTATAATAACTTCTACCACCCACCTTGATGTTGAAAACAACTTGATATTTTACTTGATATCTTTCACCCAGTAAGTTACAAAATAATTTAGCTCTCAAAGCAACCTCAAGCTCTTGGAACCTTGGCGTAGTTCCCTTGAATCTTTGCAGACAGGTGTCCTGGCTCTATTTTCTGAGTTTACGGTACTAAGTCTGGAACATTCAAACCGTGAGCACTTATTGCTAGGCTGATAGGAAATTTTTTGTTTTCTTGTTTTCATGGCCCAAGCCTTTAGAGATATATTGGCCTATCATCATTAAATACGGAAGGCAAATCCTGTTTCTTAATGGGAGAATATAATCTTTCCAAGCGCTGAGCACAATTAATTTTCATCTTCCAAAGAATTAAGAGTGTGCTTGAAAGTCTTGCTACTAGGTGGATTAATTCAGTGTATCTTAATGATTTTTGTTTATTTTGGGCTTTGTTGTTTTGTTTTTTTATCTACTGTATCTCACAGTAAGAAACTCATTCTACATCATTATACATACATACATACATATAGACACATGTATCTCAAGAGAAGAAAATATATGTACATACACTCAATTAGAACAAAATTTCTAGGAAATAATATTTATGCTTGGTATATGTGGTTCACACTGACATCATTGACATTTTTTTAAGTTTACTTATTATTTTGAGAGAGAGAGTGTGCACGTGTGAGCAGGGGAGGGGCAGACAGAGAAAATTCCAAGCAGGCTTCATTCTGTCAGCATAGAGCCCAATACGGGGCTCAAACTCACAAACCGTGAGATCATGACCTGAGCTGAAAAAAAGCCAGACGCTCATCCAACTGAGTCACCCAGGCGCCCCTCATTGACATTTTTTTATTCTATCCTACCTACCCTATGCTATCCTATAATATTCTGTTCACTACCCATTAAGTTGATTTCGTTATATGCAATTGAAAGCACTGCCTTCTAATTTTTGACAATAAGAAAATAACAAGGCAAGTAAAGTGGACTGAGTAATGCTAGTTTTTTACTTTCTGGAACATTTCCCCATCCTTTTGTCCTTTGACCTTTAGGTGATCCTGGTAGGGCTCATTCACAGTGGCTTCTTCACATTTTTGGCCTTTGAGGTGAGCATGCGACTCAAGTTGGGTCAGTTATAACACATTTCCCCCTGGACACGTAATCCTTCCATGTAAGGATGTTTAACCCCAGATGCGCTGATCAACCCTTCCCCGCTAGAATGAATGTGGAAGATGGCCTCTATCTGCTGGGGCTGCCAAGCTGAGAAGGAGGTGGGTGTAGACTTCGGCAGCCATCTTTATCTACTTTGTATGGAGAAAGACTGATTGAAGTTGAGCCAAGCTCTGCTGAGGGATGGAGAGAGAGAGAGAGAGAGAGAGAGAGAGAGAGAGAGAGAGAGAGAGAGAAAGCACCCTGGAAGCAATGTGAGGGCCTGGCTCAAGCTGTGAAGAGTTCTAAACTGATCTTGTATTTTCCAGGTATGGGAGACAATATTGTTTCTGTTTCTTCAAGCTGTTTTGAATTGACTTTTCTCACTTGCCAGGTGGAAGTGTCTTGATAGTATGGTTAAGAAGATGGATACACCACATTTGTGGTGTGAATGCAAAGATCACATGGCTGCGTCCATATTGGAAATAGTCATAAAAGCTATCCTCTGCCCCCCTTTTACATCCATTGAGAAATGGGCTGTTTGGTGGCTTATGTGGCAGGATAATATATTTCAAGAATATTTTCAGTATTAACTCTTATGTCCTTCCCTCTACTGGTTCTTCCAGCCCTTGTCTTTCTCCCCAGTCAGTCAGCTTGGCATTCTTTATTTATTTCCTCAGAAAAGGGATGGTACCAGAGAAGTACCAAGTCTGGGCTTTTCACGTTCAATTGCTTAGGCTTCAGGAGAACATGAAAGAGGGGTGATGAACAGGACAAAAAGCTTTCTAGCTATAAGACCAGAAAGGAATTCCCAGGCTGCGGCAAGTAACAGACGAAGGGGCCATAATATGGGAGAAAGTTGGGAGAGGCCCTAGGGAAAGCCACCCAGTTCTGTCCAGTGTCTGGTCCCACAAGCAGGGTCCAACACCAATACTTGGGGGACTTGCTGGCTCCATTCGGGTGAGGACTGCATATTCCCTGTGCTGAGGAGTTTTGTTAGTCGTTCTTGAATGGAGGCTTCATGAGAGTGTCTCCTCCACAGCAGTTACTACATGGCCTGCTGAGTGTCAGGTAGGAAAATTGCCTTTCTGCGTCCCTATATACTGATCCCACTAATGCTGGGTAGATAACCCCCACCTGGAAACGCAAAAGCCCCCTGAAATGGACTGTGGGCCTGGATATATTTGAGGAGAAAGGAAAACCCACTGCATGTGAACTTGGATGAAGCAATTTGTTACCAGCCTGAAATCGCTCCAGAGCTATGTAGTAATAATAATAAAAAAAAATCAACCTGACCCCGAAGCCTCCCACCCCCAACACACACCATTCCCACCACCACCCGCCATCACACTTGAATATTTTATGTTGTGCTGAACAGGGATTCAGTCCATCGGTATTAAACCGTTTTACACATTTTTGTTGCAGGACTTCTCAGTGAATGTTAACGAATGTTAATTAAGCCCAGTGCCGGGTGCTGATCATATAAAGATGAATAATGCAGAATTCCCTATCTTCATGTTACTCTCAGCGTGGGATAGAAGGTAAGGGCAGAAATGTGTAACTGATCCCACTGAAAGGGTTGACGGAAGGGGTTCTCCTGGGTGGCCTCCCAAGGCCACTTGCATTCTATCTGTCCATAACTTTTTTTTTGGGGGGGGGGGGTCAAAAACTACCCTGAATTGTCACAATTTTCATTGCGGTGTAGCTGTAAACATTCCACCTGTAAAGTTCAATAAAGGAGTTTTCCTGTATTTCCCGAGGGGAGAAATTTGACATTAATTACAGTTTAAAAGGCCCAGGGTAAACGATGCATGCAAGGGTCTCTTACAGAGCCCTTTCCCCGCCTTTGCCGGTAATTCGGACGGAAACGCATGGGGCCAGACCCACGTACCGCAAGCGCTTTCCATGGCGGGGCGGGGCGGGGGGGGGGGCGGGGGGGGGCGGGATCTGGCTCCTAAATACAGCCTTGGCGGGATCGCCTCCTCCTGGACAGGTTGCACTCTCGCGCTCCTCATGAAATAGCCTGCCCTTCTATTCCTCCCCAGACTCCTTCAATAATTGACGCCAACCCAGGGCCCGGAGGCCCAGACGCTCACCCTGGGGCAGCTCTCAATCAAGAAGCCACTGAGCTCCCAGGTCTGAATCCTGATCTCTGCGCTCTGCCCCACACCTTTAACTGGTGCTTGAAAGAGACTGCTGGGGTCCGTGGCTTTGTGGTGGGGGGTATTTCCTCCCTCGGCTTCCTATCAGTGAGCCTAACTAAAGAGATACATTCCGAGCT
The DNA here is from genome assembly GCF_016509475.1 of Prionailurus bengalensis. Classification (NCBI taxonomy): domain Eukaryota; kingdom Metazoa; phylum Chordata; class Mammalia; order Carnivora; family Felidae; genus Prionailurus; species Prionailurus bengalensis. The sequence goes on along the minus strand of NC_057348.1, from coordinate 74,319,037 downwards.
CAGAGCCTCTTCCAGAGTGGAGGGTGTATCTGCAGGTTTCAAGGAATTACCAACCAGGCCACCCCCTGCCAGGATGGTCAAAATGGAGCCCAAAAGCTCTCCTGGAGGAGGAGGCTGAACCACCTCCCTCATCCACCAGAGGAGAGAATGTTCCAGAAATGGAAGACCTGCGATTTTGAAAAGATTATGGGGCATACCAAAGACCTACGCTTTAAGTAGAGCATTCTAATTGAGTGACTGCCGGACAGAATAAATTAATAACTGAACCGACCGCTGCTGAGGAACAGGCTAAGCATTTCCCTGAACAATAGTTTTTCTACATTCTTTTCATTCTGGAGGCTCAGAGAAGGTATTTCGATGGATCATAAACCTTTCATGAACCCATGCCCTGGATTTAGAGAAGCTGGAATCACTGCATGCCAACTTTTCATAATAAGTGCAGTTTACTGCTTCCTGGCTCCCAGCCCCAAAATGAACTTTTAAAGGAAAAGATTCTGAAATCAAGAACTACATGCACTAGGAACTACAGTCAAAGTTTAACATTTGCGCAATATATTAGTTAGATGTCACATTAGATGTGACATTTTCTTATTGATTGTCAAGGATTAGATAGTGAACTTAAGTGCCATTGTTGATTTATGTGTGCTTTAAAGCAATGCTATAATGGGTGCCTCTCTTTAAGATGCTAAAATTAACCCCATTCATGTTCTCCACATATATGACAGCAACTTCATCATACTGATATGTTCCAAGGTTGGCACTGGAGAGACAACATTTAGATGGGAAGGACCAACTGATCAGGCCTGGCTGCCTCCCTTAGTGGGGGCATTAATGTACACATTGTTCTCAAGTTTTTCTTAGAATCCAGGCCAAAGGAAAAATGACTGGAGATGGAAAGGTTTTGCCTCTGGCCACTCATTAGGTCTCAGTTCTCCAATTTCTAATTTCCTGTCCTGGAATATACTTCCCAGTATGACTTACACCTAGGAAGTTTCCTCCTCTGGGGGAAAATATCGCTCAACTATAGGGGAGTGGGCTTACTCTATCCCCCTAAGATATCATATTAGCACACATAGTCCAACAATAGCGTAAGAGATAGTGTGGGTGTGTCTTTTCTCTACATGATCACCCATAAGAAATAGAATCGTAATAAGGTAAATGAATGTATTCCATTCATATATAGATGCTTTTTAAATTTTCTCCACATCCTGGTGAATAAATCATGATCATGATTTACCCCCTAATCAAAATATTCCACAAACTCCCCTTTAATGACAAGATGAAGTCTAAACTCTTTAGCCCGGCATTCAGGACCCTTCAAGCAATAGAATGAAAAATAAAGGAACAAAGTTTAATAGTCCTGTAACATTTTAGTTGTGACCAATCCCCTTCTAGATTGAGGTCCTCCAGTGCGTGATTGAGTTACAGTCCCGTCTCTGCCATTTTCCATCCACGTGATTTGGGAGAAACCAGTCATCGTTTCCATATAAGGACTCTGCGTTTCAGACACCAGACACATTAACTAGTTTCTCCTAGGTTACCTGGATGGAAAATGGCAGAGATGGGCTTGGGACCAAGTCTGTTTGGTTCCAGACTTGAGCTTCTATGAGTTCCTATAAGTCAACTCAATGACATTTGCAGTGACTGGGACATAGCAGATACTTAACATAGGCTAATTATTATAAGTTCCTCTCCCACATGACATCCAGAGCTAAGCAACTGACAGTATATCTGGTATCTCATGTGTCTTGAATTAATGATTAGGTTAATGACTTCCATTTTTCAAATAAGGAAATTGAAGCTCAGGGGGGTTAAATGGCCTGCACAGTTCTGGGGATAGAAGGTGGCAAAGCCAGGATTGTAACACAAGTCCTTTGATTCTTTTTTTTTTTTTTTTTTTTTTTTGGTCTTTTTTCGAGAGAGAGGGAGGAGGTAGGGAGGGACAGAGAGAGAGAGGGAGAGAGGAAATCCCAAGCAGGCTCCACTCTGACAGCACAGAGCCCAACACGAGGCTCGATCTCATGAACCTTGAGATCATGACCTGAGCCGAAATCAAGAATTGGCCACTGAACTGACTGAGCCACCAGGCACCCCAAGTCCTTTGATTCTCAGTCTAATGTTCTGTGCAAGCCACTCACTAATCATATATTTAAAATTATTAGGGAGAGATATAATTGACAATAAAAGAATGAATATTTAAATTTCCTAAGAGAAGAGGGTTTTTCTTGGAGAAAAATTCATCCTACCCATCTCTTGGCAAGATTGTCAAAATAGCTATTGTTTAAAAGTAACCATTAGTGTTCTTTTAAAACAGATTTTTAAAAAGTAAAATCTATGCTTCTCTGTAGATGAATAAAAGCAGATTTCAGCAGGTCGGTTTGAAGGAGCTGGTAGCATATTTATGATAAATAGAAAGGAAATCTATTTTTATTGACTCAATCCTTAGGATATCAGAATGAAAGTATAAGTATATGCTTACATATTAATCTCCTAATCATTTTTCCTCTCTTCAATGCCTGAGTCATCCTGCTTGAAAACATGAGGAGAAATCAAGGATTTATGGTAGATTTCTTAGCCCTTGATATACATAAAATAGGGGAAAGGCACAAGCTAAAAAGTCCGATGTGGCCTTGAGTAAAACCAAATATATTTGTTAGGTTTTCTGTCCACTATTCTTTTCAGAAAAGTACTCCTCTAACATTGAAAGTGAATATAGCTAAGCTTTAAAAAAAAAAAAAAAAAAAAAAAGGAAAAAAGGAAAAAGAAAAGAAAGAGGACTTTTCCCTCCCTTGTGTTGAAACACCCTATTAAGGGGCGCCTGGGTGGCGCAGTCGGTTAAGCGTCCGACTTCAGCCAGGTCACGATCTCACGGTCCAGGATTTTGAGCCCCGCGTCGGGATCTGGGCTCATGGCTCGGAGCCCGGAGCCTGTTTCCGATTCTGTGTCTCCCTCTCTCTCTGCCCCTCCCCCGTTCATGCTCTGTCTCTCTCTGTCCCAAAAATAAATAAACGTTGAAAAAAAAAATTAAAAAAAAAAAAAAAGAAAGAAACACCCTATTAAAAGCTTGAGAATAGAATTTCCTTCCCTATCAATGGTTTCCTTTTCTATTAAGCGAATATTGATTTCCCCTCCTCCGCTTTTGATACCGGAGTCCAAATGACTGTGGCCCTTTGGGTTTGCTTTCTTCTTTGTGCATTGATGACTAGTGAGCCCTGTTTGTAACTTGCCTGATCCTTGGCAGCCGACAGGGGGTGCTCAGTGCATATCTGGATGAGGATCTGATTCAAAACAATCTTCAGTTTTATTTTTCTCTACTTTCAGAGCCAGAGTAAAGACTGTACTTCTTCTCACACACAAAGGTTTTGCAAACATGTTCAGAAGCAAAGGGAGGAAATGCATAGGTTAGCGAAGGGGGCCTTGGGGAGAGGCACTGTTTATACATGAGGCAGGACGGAGGTTTGGGGGACTTGGGTCCCTGAAGGATTTGGGTCATTGATCTATCAATTATACCTGAATTTTCTCAGCTCTAATGACTACGTTTATTGGATAATTTATCAACTTCTTATTTTGTGTACATAGAGAGTGAGGAGTGGAGAAAATACATTCTAATTTTGCTTTTTCCTTGTTACTCTGAGGCATATCACTAAGCATTCAGTCTTGGCTTCTCCGGGAATAGAATGCAGAATGGGATCCTGCGTTTCCACCGACAGTTTCTCCCATGAATAAACTTCTTGGTGTTCAAACGGCAAATGAAAATAATAAAGACATTTTGGTATATAAAATTTGGCGGACAGCCATACATGATAAGATTAAGGAAAAACTGGAGAGGTGTTAGTATTTGAAGTAACTCTTACCTACTTAGATTCAGATTCAGCTTGAATTTATAAAATCCCTAAAAATAAAAGTGCATGTGACATATTCAAAGATTGTCTGATCGTAATGTTTAAAAGATCAAGCTTAAACTTGGAAGGGGATTAAAAAGAAGTTGCCTGAACACAAGACAAATGCTGACAGAAACAAGTTATTTTGAATCATTTGCCTCCAAAGACAGATGAAAAAGATCAGAAGTAAAAATCTCTCATTAGAAGAAAATATAGCATGTGGCAAGCCGTATAAAATTTATCAGGTTATATCACCGAGAAATACCAAAAGTCACAGGTATATATTGAAATATCTTAAAAATAATTAATATCACTTCCCTTTTATCCAACTGGTAAATAAGGTTTCTTGTAGAATTATTAAAGCCTTTATTTTGATTTACACGGCAAAGACTTCAGAAAGACTAATGGTGTTGCTCCTTATTCAACAAAAACCACAAGGAAAAATGTGCATCTTAGAAACAGACTTTGTTTTCTCTTTCTGGACCCCAAACAACTTCTAGCTAAAAGACATATTTTGATTAAGATAATATTTTTCCCTAATCAATATTTTTTACCTCTGGGTTATTACTTCCTTGAAGGCTTCTCTGCCTTTTTTTTTTCCTTTCTAAATTAGTCCATGTGGTTTATGAGAAATCATCAGCACTGCCATATGCTGCCGGTTACATTAAATCTTTCCCCCAGTATTTACTACTCGGTGGCAAGGCTTGTCTCTAGCCTTTATGGTTTGGCATCAAATCTTGAAATGTGTATTTTATACTTAATTGGAATGGGGATAGGAGCACAGGAGCAGAATTAACCACTAATGAAATAACACTCCTCTCGACTGACATTGACCAGTTTCCAACTTGGTTGGTAAAATGCCTGAACGTTGGTGTGAAACCACAACCATTGTGGCCCACGTGCTTTGTACGTGTGCCTAGAATTATGTACTGTTAGAAGTGTGTCAAATTGCCATCAAAGTATATGAATGCTTACTCTGGATTAAAAAAATGTTTATGTACTTATTTTGAGACAGAGAGATTGCAGGTGGGAGAGGGGCAGAGGGAGAGAGAGAGAGAATCCCAAGCAGGCTCTGTGCTGTCAGCGTGGAGCCTCGTGCGGGGCTCGATCCCACGACCGTGAGATCATGACCTGAGGTGAAATCAAGAATCAGATGCTTAACCCACTGAGCCACCCAGGCGCCTCCCCTCTGGATTTTTGTACCTATCTCAACTGCAAGTGGGTGACAAACGGTTTGCAGACCAGCACTGGACAGAGTATGAGGAGGAAAGGGAGACTCGTGCCCCCTTTGATTTTGTCCGCCCCATCTACTCTCCAGCATCCTGTTTCCCCAAACATCTCTACCCTCACCCTCACCCCCAACACCTATGTAACACACACACAGACACACACGTAGTGGCTGAAGGTCCAGTGTAATGAGAATCCTGGCAACTGGTAAAATCTGGGGGGCCTTAAACGGTCTGATCACAAATTCCTCTCCTCACTTTGCTCCTGTGGAGAAGGACCTTGCCTAAATAAATTTCCTTATCAAAGGACCAGGCCCAGTTCCTGCTAGTCTAGTTTCATTTCCCTGCCAGCACATGGAATGCTTCAAATCAGCCAGCCACACGTTCCCATGGGCGCCTTATCCTCTTCATACCACACAGACCGTGTCTCACAGTTCACTCTGTTCCTGAGCACAATCCCCATGGGGCCCAGCGTGGCACCTCTCTGGATTGGGTTCTCTCTGGATTGTGAGTACATGTAATTAATAAACCACTGTCCGTCTCCTTTGTCCAGTGTTAGGGTCATGCGTTCAACCATACCCCAATGCCAGGTTTGGGGATCCCTCCCTCACCAATGGGCAAATAAGAGGCAGTTAAAACACCGACACATACACACACGTATGCACACACACACACAGAGCTCCTGAGAATACAAAGGTTTACACTAAGCCTGGTCCTCTTTGAGGGCAATGCTTGAGATTATATTCCTGTCCCTGTACTATTGCTCTAAATCACAGTTTGCTTTTCATTTTATTTTTTTGAAAGTTTATTTATTTATTTTGAGAGAGAGAAAGAGAGAGAGAGAGAATAGGGGGAGGGGCAGAGAGTGAGGAGAGAGAGAGAATCCCAGGCAGGCTCCATGATGTCAGCGTAGAGCCCGAAGCAGGGCTCAAGCTCATGACCTTGTGAACCAAAATCAAGAGTCAGATGCTTTGGGGCACCTGGCTGGCTCAGTCAGTTAGCATCCAACGTCAGCTCAGGACATGATCTCACAGTTCGTGGGCTTAAGCCCCGCATTGGGCTCTGTGCTGACAGCTCAGAGCCTGGAGCCTGCTTCAGATTCTGTGTCTCCCTCTCTCTCTGCCCCTCTCCCGCTCACACTCTTTTCTCTCTCTCAAAAATAAATAAACATGAAAAAAAAAAGAGTCAGATGCTTAACCAACGGAGTCACCCAGGCACCCCATAGTTTGCTTTTTAAAATGAGCAGGGTGGAATTAGGAAGGGAAGGATGTCGATCTCCAGGCTTGGAATCAGAAGATCAAAGGTGAAAAGGCATACCGTAAGCTTTCAAAGCAATATGCATTCTTCCCTGCTCCTTCCTCAGCTCCACTGAGGAAGTGTGATACTGGACATGAATATTTATGTAAAATGTCCTATGTATATTTTTAAAAAGAGAGATCTTCAAATGGCGGCCAGCTAACAGCTACTGACTCACTCTGTCCCATTTTCCTCCGGAAGTATCCAGAAAAAGTAACGCTGCAGCTGCACTGGGCTCCGGGAATGGCTGGCACCCTGGAAGGACCAGAGGCTCTTGGTGGTTGAAATCAGTCAGGTTTGCCCTGCCCCTTCCATTCGCTCCACCCCCATTTGTCCTCCATATAGCCAACTAATTTTTTTTTTTTTTCAATTGTGGCAAAATACAGAGCACCTGGGTGGTTCGGTTGGTTAAGTGCCAACTTCGTCTCAGGTTATGATCTCACGGCTCATGAGTTCGAGCCCCACGTCGGGCTCTGTGCTGACAGCTCAGAGCCTGGAGCCTGCTTCAGATTCTGTGTGTGTCTCTCTCTCTCTGCCCCTCCCCTGATCACACCCTGTTTCTCTCTCTGTCTCTCAAAAATAAACAGTAAAAAAAAATTATTTAAAAAATTGTGGTAAAATACATGTAACAGAATGTACAATTTCACCATTCATAAGGGTAGAGGTCAGTAGTATTAGGTATGTTCCCATTGTTGTTCAGTCATCTGAAGAATTCTTTGCATCTTGCAAAACTGAGACTCGGTAGCCATTAAAGAACAACTCCCCACTTCTCCCTTTCTCAGCTCCTGGCAACTGTCATCCTACTTTCCACTTCCATGACGTTGACTACTCTGGGTACCTCATACACATATATAAACACTCAGTATTTGCCTTTTTTGTGATTGGCTTATTTCACTTAGCATGATGTCCTCAAGGTTCACCTATTTTGTTGCATGTGTCAGAATTTCCTTCCTTTTTAAGGCTGAACAATACTCCATGTATAGATGTACAACATTTTGTTTATCCATTCGTTCATCGGTAGACACTTGGGTCACTTCCAGCTTGTGGCTGTTGTGAATAATGCTGCTACAAACAGGGGTGTACACATATCTCTTTGAGATCCTGCTTTCAGTTCTATTGGATATATGCCCAGGAGTAGAATTTCTGGGTCATATGATAATTCTATTTTTAAGTTTTTGAGGGAACTGCATATTGTTTTCCATTGTGGCTGCACGATTTTACATTCTCACCAACAGTGTGTTTTCTTTTCTTCAAATACTCATCAACACTTGTTATTTTCTGGGTTTTTTGCATAGAAGCCAGCGTGACGGGTCTGCAGTGGTATCTCTTTGTGATTTTGATTGACATTTACCTAATGCTTCATGTGCTTATCGGCCATGTGTATATCTTCTTCGGAGAAATGTCTGTTTGAGCCCTCTGCCCATTTTTTTAATCAAGTTTTTTTTTTTTTTTTTAAAAACAACAGCAGTTGTTGAGTTATAGCAGTTCTTTGTATATTCTGGATATTAACCCCTTACCAGAAATATAATTTCCAAACATTTCCTTCCTCTGCTGATTTGGTCTCTTGATGCACAGAAGAGTTTAACATTGATGTAGTCCAATTTATCTCTTTCTTTTGTTTTGTTGCCTGTGTTTTTGGTGCCATATCCAAGAACTCATTGCCGAATCCAAAGTCATGAAGTTTTTTCCCACATTTTTTCTAAGAGTTTTATAGTTTTAGTTACTTTTTAAAAAAAAAGTTTTAATCTATCTATCTATCTATCTATCTATCTATTTATTTAAGTAATGTCTACATCCAGTATGGGGCTGGAACTCACAACCCCAAGATCAAGAGTCACACAATCCTCCAACTGAGCCAGCCAGCCCCCTCCTATAGTTTTAGTTCTTATATTTTGCTATTTAATCCATTTTGAGTTATTTTTTTTTATAGTGTCAGGTAAGAATCTAACTTATTCCCTTGCACATGGATATCCAGTTTTCTAGACACTATTTGTTGAAACATAGGTTTGTTATTTAAAATATTTATATATGTATGTATATCTCAGAGGAGATATGCTTCCTTATGTGTATGCTGTAGAGGTACTAGCCTGGCAGAAAGATTGAAAGCAATGGACGGGCGCCTGGGTGGCTCAGTCAGTTGAGCATGCGACTTTGGGTCAGGTCATGATCTCGCCATTTGTGAGTTCAAGCCACTATTCATTTTGCCTCATAGAATCATCCACTGTCCCTTTTGAGGCAAGCTGATAGAGATCTACAGGAACCCAGTAAGAGCAGGTAGCTCTATTTGAGCCACTTTCCAATTCTTGGTTAGCTGCAAAATTCAGCATGGCCAGCAGAAACATGGCTGTAGTTCAAGGCTGACCTGGCTCACCCCCTTCTTCTTTTTTAAGTTTATTTATTTTTTTGAGAGAGACAGAGACAGCACAAGTGAGGGAGGGGCAGAGAGACAGAGGGAAAGAGAGAGAATCCCAAGCAGACTCCGCATTGCCAGTGCAGAGCTCGATGTGGGGCTCAAACCCATGCAGCTGTGAGATCATGACCTGAGCTGAAACCAAGAGATGGACGCTTGCTCTACTGAGCCACCCAGGTGCCCCTTGCTCACCCCCATCTTACTCTACTCTCCTTGCAGGTATCTGTGAGCGTGCTACCTTACACACCTCCTCACCACATGGAGAGTATTGTGCCTGTAAGTAGAAGTGACGTGAGTGTGTTTAATTGCCAGTGTGAGCCCACCACAGAGGCCACCATGGAGAAAACCTTGCATTGAGAGGAAACTACAGCAAGACTAAGACAGCTTGGATCTGCTTCACGGAGAGGACAGTTGTCCTCTGCAGTAGACAGGAGACGTGGATGAGTAAGAAATGGACTCGTGTTGTATCAAGGCTCTGAGATTTGGTATTGTTTGTTTCTGCAGCACACCTTGGCCTTCATTGGCTAAATCTCTAGCTTTCCTCCTTTACTGTTGACCTTGGTGGTAGCAATGTGGGGTTATGGAGGGCCGGAGGGGTCGGGGTGGGGGGAGTCCTAGCTTCCTCACTCTAAGTAACTGTCGAGGCAACTCAGACCAACTAGCGTGAACACACTGGTCGGGGTAGGACTTCTGTGGGGTTGCCATTGGAACCAACAAATGCGGTCTGGTCTTCAGACATGCCTCTGGGTTCCCGCTCTGTCCATAGGTAGAGAGAAGGACCGTGAATAATTCAGTCAGACTCCGGTTGGCCTCCATTTTTTATTCTTCTAATGCTGAATTTGAGAAAAAAGTGGATTAACGTCTGCAGGGTCTGAGGGAAAAAAGATGTGACTCTAGAATTACACAACCACCCATGTTTCCTTTGTACTAGCAACAGGAATACATAAGTAAATAAATAACAAAATATAATGCTCTGGTCAGAACAACACAAAGGAATAAAACCATAAATTCAGCATGGATTAAAATAAGCCTTAGCAAATGTTACATATTAAAAATTGGAAAATGTTATGTAACAGAAAATTTCTACAAAATGTGTGATTTTTCTTGGGGAAAAACAAATCTGGAAATTATCACAAATGGAAACTATGAGGAAGTAAATGCTTGAATAGAGAAAAAAATAAACTATTGAAAATAATATCAAGGAGTCATATTTTTAACATAAAAATTTTTTTTTAAGTACGTTCCACACCCAATGTGGGGCTTAAACTCACAACCCTGAGATCAAGAGTCACATGCTCCACCTACTGAGCCAGGCAGGAGCCCCTCAAAGAGTAATATTTTTTAACAGTTTCAGAACCACTCAGCTGTGCTGGAAAATTCATTGCATTATAAGCATTCCCACACGTTAAAGTAAAATGTAAAAAACCATGTAGTCAACTGTTATAAAGTTATCTTGATTCAGACACTGAAGCCCGATCAAAGTAGCATGAATATACAACAGACTGATTTTAATTATTCATAAATTGCCTAACTCATAAATAAAATTCTGTTTTCTCATCTAAACACGGGGATAATAATACTGCCTACATTACAGTCATAAGCGTCACATGAGGTAACATGTTTGGCGTTCAGCAGTTAATGCACTTAGCAAGTGCTTGATAGCTGTATTTATTGTTTGGTAGCTATATTTATTGTTTGGTCGCTGTATTTATTGTTGCGGCATTTTCCAAATGGAAAAGGCTTTAGTGAATCATTTCCCATTCTTGTAGTTTTAAAGATATTGATTTTACCCAAATTAATTGATAGGTTTGTGACAATCAAAATACAAAGGAGAGTCTCCAAAATACCTGAAAAACATTTCTAGTTACTCTTGAGGAATAACACGGCATCAAGAGCGAATAGAATTTTGAATAGAGAAGCATAACTGGAGTGTTTGTCCTAACAAACATTATAACATACAACAAAGCTACAATAACTAAAACTGTTTAGATACAGATTAGCGGAATAGAAGGAAGCATCTAAAATAAATTCTACTTATTATTCGATGAGAAAAATCACCACAGGTACACGATAAAAGATGAAATATCCAATAAATGGTGTCCAGGGTGTTAGTTATTTAAAAAAACAATAATAATGTAGGCTTTACCTCACATCTAATACACCTAAATTGCAAATGAAGGCAAGTAAAACATTTAAAATTTTAAAAATGAAAGAAAAGACCATAGACGTGAATACATGTAGTAAATCTTAGAATGGAGAAAGACTTCCTGGCTACAAATGCAATGAAACAAATTAAAAAAGAAATGATAGATATGATAAAAAAAATTGCGTGCCACCAAAATATTTTAAAAGGAAACAAACAAACCTTTCAGAAAACATTAGATGTTAACGATCACATATAAATTAGTAAGAAACTGTTCCAGAAAAAAAAGGGGGAAAGACAATCCACAAGAGAGAAGTTGAAAACACCAATGAGCACACGAAGAAATGAACATATTTTGTGTTTTAAAATGGAAGATTAAAATAAAAACGAAACACTCATATTTTGCATGATGGATAGAAAGCAGATTTTTAAGAAAATGTTAACACTCAACACTGGAGAGAATCCAAGGAAACTCTTCGGAATGGCTGAGCATTAAACATTTCCCAGATTCTGCCCATGCTCGAAGGAGAGAAGCCCAGAGGCTGAACCACGTTTCAAGTGTGGGAGCAGGGGGCAGCTGGGTTTTTGCAGCAAGGTAGAAGGAAGCAGCCCAGAACAGTGTCAGCCCAGATGCCCCCCACGGCCTGTCAGGGGCCTCCAAACAGATGCCTAGCTCCTTGTTATAAAACTGATTTATTTATCTCAAACAGGAGTGAGTCGGTCAGTAAATTCCTTTCTTAGACTATAATTATATGAATCCCGGCCCGTATGAAAAATGTGCGGTAGGACTTAAAAAAGGGATCATTCAAAAAAAAGGGGGGGGGGATCATTCTTCTATCATGGAATGAGACCACAGGTAACTTTTGTTGTTGCTATCATACCCAAATACAGGCAATTCTCTTCGCGAAGTGTCTTGACAGCTCTGGATTTGATTAGATGCTAAAATAGTCTCTTTAATCACGGAAAGAAAATTAACGATTCTCCTTACAAAAATACACTAGACTAGAACATATACTCAAGAGTTTAGAGAAAATGCTTGTGTATGACAATATCTGCGTTTTATACCACCTGCTTGAGGAATAAAATGTAGTATCTTATATATTTTTTAAGTCAATTTTAATAAAAAGAGACGCCTGGGTGGCTCAGTCAGTTAAGTGTCTGACTTCGGCTAGGTCACAATCTCACAGTTTGTGAGTTCGAGCCCGTTTCTGGCTCTGCACTGACAGCTCAGAGCCTGGAGCCTGCTTCGGATACTGGGTCTCCCTCTCTCTCTCTGCCCCTCTCCCCTGCTCGTGCTCTGTCTCTGTCTCTCAAAAATAAACGTTAAAAAAAATTAAAAAAAAAATTTTTTTTAACCTTTATTTATTTTTGAGACAGAGAGAGGCAGAGCATGAACAGGGGAGGGTCAGAGAGAGAGGGAGACACAGAATCTGAAATGGGCTCCAGGCTCTGAGCTGTCAGCACAGAGCCCGACGCGGGGCTCGAACTCACGGACCGTGAGATCATGACCTGAGCCGAAGTCGGACGTTTAACCGACTGAGCCACCCAGGCGCCCCTAAAAAATTTTTTTAAACCAATTTTAAGATCAGTGGAACAATTTTGAATAGATAAAAATCACAAGCTTTCTGGGCGCCTGGGTGACTCAGTTTGTTAAGTGTCCGACTTCGGCTCAGGTCATGATCTCACGGTTTGTGAGTTCAAGCCCTGCATCCGACTCTGCACTGACAGCTCAGAGCCTGGAGCCTGCTTCGGATTCTGTGTCTCCCTCGCTCTCTGCCCCTCCCCCAATCTGTCTCACAAATAAATAAACATTTTTTAAAAATCACAAACTTTTCTGTTCAGAGACTAAAAAAGGCGTTAAAACAACACTGGAATGACAGACCTGCCAAGCCTCTAACTACCGAATCTCCTTTTTCCATGACTTTAGTGAGATTCTGGCCCACTTGCTTTGTATTTAAGATTTGACTTTGGCATCTTCCCGCCTCCCTGCCCGGGCCTGCGTGAGTATAACAACATGGACTATTTCGGATTTGCACAGCTCGAATTTGTCAGTGCTTTGTACGTCTATCAGAGCTCATTTGCACTGTCTTCACAGAAGTCTATCAGCACGGTTCGGTTTCAGTGCAGGTATCTTCAGATCAATTTATTACACACCGCGCCAAGAGACTGGGTCCCTTCTACAGCCAGGACTGAGTCCTGAACAGAACTGGGAATTTCCATGAGGGATTTTCTGAGCACAGAGAGCCTTTTGGGAAACACGTATGGAATGTTACCTTTTTGTTTTTCTTCCATAATAATTTTCCAAAAGAGGGGCGCCTGGGTGGCGCAGTCGGTTAAGTGTCAGACTTCAGCCAGGTCACGATCTCGCGGTCGGTGAGTTCAAGCCCCGCATCAGGCTCTGGGCTGATGGCTCAGAGCCTGGAGCCTGTTTCCGATTCTGTGTCTCCCTCTCTCTCTGCCCCTCCCCCGTTCATGCTCTGTCTCTCTCTGTCCCCAAAATAAATAAACGTTGAAAAAAAAAATTAAAAAAAAATAAAATAAAAAAAATAATTTTCCAAAAGAATTCTCTTAACGCAGGGCTTGCACACTCAAATGTTCAAAGGGGCCAGCAGCTGACCAAGAGTTGTTATGATTTTGTTAAATTACCATCTGTTTAGTGGAACACAGCTGCTGAGTCACAGTTCAGCAACAGAGCACAAAAGAAATTGAAACAGAGAAGTTTATGACTCCCACGTCCTGGAGGAAGTAAACAGCACAATATGAGGGGCCACACAAGGAGGTCAAGGCAGAGGACTTGAGGCACAAGACTTTATTAGAGTCTGTGAGTGCAGTGTTTGTGGTTCCCTGACTAAGACCAGATTGGTCGATTCAAACCCAAAGAGTGGGTTTTGGTAAGCTCCACGGGGGCCATACCTAAGGGGCACCCAAGAGGAAGGAACTAGGAGGAGGGGACACTGGATCGCAAGAGCCATGGGGAAGTTATATTGGGGACTTAGGATTGCTTGTGACCCTGCATGCTGCTGTCGAGGGCATGCACTTATGCAAGGGGCTAGTATTTAAGATCCCTGCAGACTGGGGCACCTGGGTAGTTCAGTTGGTTAAGCGTCCAACTTCGGCTCAGGTCATGATCTCACAGCTCACGAGTTCAAGCCCCACGTTGGGCTCTGTGCTGACAGCTCCGAGCCTGGAGCCTGCTTCAGATTCTGTGTCTCCCTCTCTCTCTGCCCCTCTCCCACTTATGCTCTCTCTCTCTCATAAATAAACATTAAAAAAATATATTTCTGATTTTAAATCAACAAACTGGTAGTTCTGGTGCTTCCCTTAGTTTTTCAAACAATTTAGTTTTGCAAAAGTCTCTTGGGTGTGATCATTCCTGCGTACTGACACGTATCCAATTCAGGCATTCTATGAGAGACCCTGTCCTGTTCTAACCAACCTGTTTGATTTCACCTCTATCACATGCATAGTCAAATTTCTAACGTGATATGACAAAAAAGACAAAGTGAGCCAATATAATCCCTTCTTCTCATTCTTGTGCCCTGAGTACCCTAGTGAGATTTATGGTGTACCCCTGCTATTCATTCCTTCAACCCTTATTAAGAAGGCATCACATGTCCAACTCTGTGCAATGGGCTGTGGGAGCAGATATTCACCCTGCCACAGAGCACCTGTGGCTACCGGAGGGTTTTGAACCCATTTGAGTCAGTTCGATCATGTGCAGCTATTAGGTTCTTTTCAGTAAATAGTAATAGCTGCTAATATCAATACTCTGGTAGTTAACGAATCCTCCAAAATCTGGTTTTAAAGGAAAGCAAGGTCTAAGGGCACCTGGGTGGCTCAGTCAGTTAAGCGTCTGACTTTGGCTCAGGTCATGATCTTGCAGTTCATGAGTTTGAGGCCCACGTTGGGCTCGTGCTGACAGCTCGGAACCTGGAGCCTGCTTTGGATTCTGTGTCCCGCTCCTCTCTCTGCCCCTCCCCTGCTCATGCTCTGTCTCTCAAAATAAATGAATAAACATTTAAAATGAAAGGAAGGAAGGAAGGAAGGAAGGAAGGAAGGAAGGTCGGTCCTAGGTTAAATTCTGCCATATATACAAACATTTATTAAATAAACAGTTTTAGTAAGCAGGCACATAAACCATCAAACGACTCATTCTGTGAGTTCCATGGAGACCTACCTCTCTGTACTTTAGACAATCTGCAAACACCTTGGAGGGCTCACTTGAGCAATTGTGGCCACAATCCAAAGATAGAATCTCCCCTATAATTGGCAACAGACGACCATGAGCCTTTGAAATTGAGCCAGGAATCATATCCCAGGTGCCATCTTGAGGACCTGTTGGTTTGTGTACGATAAGGGCTTACCTAAAGTAATTTACTCAATGCACAGATCTCAAATGCCACTTGTTTAACTAATCTAACCAATCCTAACATTTTTTGCACTGAGGATCAAGCCAGAAATTTCACCAACACAAACCCGTTTCAATATGCAACATGTAAATTAGCGAAGTGTCTAGCTTTGATGAAAGATAAAGATAGCTGTGTTCTCTGCATAGCTGTGGCCTTTCTGATTAAATGCTAGCTGAACCCCCCCACCCCCACCCCTTGAGTGTAAATTCCTGATTAGGATAAGTGACAGCCCCTAGTGTGTAGGTTAAAATTAATACACTCATCCCTTTACATCACGCTGTCTGCACTGAAGTATTTTTACGCAAATTATACACATTATAAAACAGGGTTTTAAGCTATATACAGTTTTAATACCATTTTAGTTTCTTCCGAATGGTATTAAAGCTCAGGAAGAATGGAGCTTGGGCCCCCTCCCTGGCAATGATTTGTATTAAATATACTCATTACTGGTAACTCTACTAGGAAAAGGAAAATGTTATTTTAAATTTATCTATCTATCTCTCTATCTACCTATCTATCTATCTAAATATCTTATCTATATATCTATCTATCTGTCTATCTACCTATCTATCTTTCAGTTTAAGTTGGCCAACCTAGGAAAAAGGCAGAATTCCTCTTAGGGTAAAAACTTCTCTTTTGTAGAGTAAAATCACCTATTTGACACAAAACTGTAGGGCATAGCCCAGTAAGTTAAGATGGAGACCAATAAAGAACTGAATTTAGAAGTGATAAATGGATTCAGTAAAGGTGCAGCATACAAAAATCAACATACAGAAATCTGTCACATTTCTAGACACTAATAGTGAAGCACCAGAAAGTGAAATTAAGAAAACATTTCCATTTATAATTGCATCAAAAACAATAAAATCTCTAGGAATGAATTTAGCCAAAGATGTGAAAGTCTTGTACTTTGAAAATTATAGAACACTGATGAAAGAAATTCAACATGAGGCAAAGAAATGGAAAGAGATTCCATGCTCGTAGGTTGGAAAAACAAATACTGTTAAAATGTCTATTCTACCCAGGTGCGTAAGTGGCTCAGTTGGTTAAGTGTCCAAATTTGTCTCAGGTCATGATCTCATGGATCGTGTGTTCAAGTCCCATGTCAGGCTCTGCACTGACAGCTCAGAGCCTGGAGCCTGCTTTGGATTCCTTGTCTCCCTCTCTCTCTGCCTCTCCCCTGCTTGTGCTCTCTCTCTCTCTCTCTCTCTCTCTCTCTCTCTCTCTCTCTTTCTCTCTCAAAAATAAATAAACATTAAAAAAATGTCCATACTACGCAAAACAATCTGCAGATTAAATGCAATCCCTATCAAAATACCAACAGTAGGGGTCCTGGGTGGCTCAGTTGGTTGATTGTCTGACTTCACCTCAGGTCATGATCTCACAGTTTGTGGGTTCGAGCCCACATCAGGCTCTCTGCTCTCAGCACAGAGCCTGCTTCAGATCCTCTGTCCTCCTCTCTCTCTCGCTCTCTCTCTGCCATTTACCCACTCTCTCTCATTCTTTCTCTCAAAAGTAAGTAAACATTAAAAAAAAAAAGAAAAAATACTGACAGCATTTTTCATAGAACTAGAACAAACAATTCTAAATTTGTATGGTATCACAAAGAACCTGGAATAGCCAAAACAATCTTGAAAAAGAAAAACAAAGCTAGAGGTATCACAATTCAGACTTGAAGTTATATTACAAAGTGGTAATAATTGAAACAGTATGGTACTGGCATAAAACTAGACACATAGATCAATAAAATAGAATAGAAAACCCAGAAATAAACCCACAACTATATGGTCAATTAATCTTTGACAAAAGAGGAATGAACATACAATGGGAAAAAGACAGGCTTCAACAAATGGTGTTGGGAAAACTGGACAGCTTCCTGCAAAAGAATGAAACTGGAACACTTTCTTACACCATCCACAAAAATAAACCCAAAATGGATTAAAGATCTAAATGTGAGACCCAAAACCATAAAAATCCTGGAAGAGAGCACAGGAAGTAATTTTTCTGACATTGGCTGTAGCGACATTTTTCTAGATATGTCTCTTGAGACAAAGGAAATAAAATAAAAAAATAAACTGCTGGGACTGAATCAAAATAAAAAGCTTTTGCACAGTGAAGGAAACAATCAACAAAACAAAAAGGCAACCTACTGAATGAGAGAAGATGTTTGCAAATGACATATCCAATAAAGGATTAGTATCCAAAATATATAAAGAACTGATATGGGGCATCTGGGTAGCTTAGTCCGTTGAACATCCGACTCTTGATTTTGACTCAGGTCATGATCCCAGGATCCTGGGATTGAGCCTCTCGTTGGGCTCCACATTGAGCGTGGAGCCTGTTTAAGATTTTCTCTCTCTCCTCCTCTGCTCCTCTCTCCCACTTGCATGAACGCTCTCTCTCTCTCAAATAAAAAAAAGAGAACAATTCAACATCTAAAAAACAAATAACTCAATTAAAAAAATGGGCAGAGACATGAACAGACATTTCTCTAAAGAAGACATCCTGATGGCAGACACATGAAAAGATGCTCATCATCACTGATCATCAGGGAAATACAAATCAAAACTACAGTGATGTATCACCTCAATAAATAATGTGTCAGCCGTCAATAAAATGTCTGCTACACAGAAGAGTTGTGGTTAGTGGTCTTTTGAGAGAATGATGGAGGCAAGGTGGGGTAGAGCAGGGACCAAGGAGGTTCAGAGAGAGGACAGCAGCCCAGGCATTGAACAATGAGTACTGATCTCTCTCTGAACTCAGCTGACCAATTGAGAATTCAGCAAGATTATACATTGGAGCTAAAGGTGACCAGGAACTTGGAAGGTCCTCTGGGAGTCCTCTAAAATCTTGGGGAAGGTTTGAACTTCCCACAATCCATGTAGCATAGGTTGGTGCCATGCTACATCAGATATAAACTAAAGATGGGGGGTGGGAGGGAGGGGAGGGTGGGTGATGGGTATTGAGGAGGGCACCTTTTGGGATGAGCACTGGGTGTTGTATGGAAACCAATTTGACAATGAATTTCATATATTAGAAAAAAAGATATAAACTAAAGAATAGCCCCAGGGGGTTACAGACATCTAGATCTAGAAGCTGGAATAAAATAAAAGCAGATCTAAATCTAGAATGCATCCCTTATTGACTGTCCCCAAATGCAGGGAATTTTCAAGACATTTTTATTTATTTAACTGAGAAAATGAGTTGTTTTCTCACATTGGAATTTTTTAAGGCAATATTCTTTCTATGATCAAAAATATGTTCTTGTTCAAAATTTTTGATGCCAGAATTCTTTGGCATTTAAAGTAAAATCATATCATAAATCATAGCTGCTGTTCCTATATACTCTGCTCAGCACCATGGGTCTGGCATGCTACTAAGTGTTGAAGATGTACAGAGAAAAAGACAGTTGTTGCCATATTCAAATTTCTGCTGGCAGAAAAATAAATTTTAGGGGCATCTGGGTGGCTCAGTTGGTTGGGCATCCAACTCTTGATTTTGGCTCAGCTCACGATCCCACGGTTTGTGGGTTCAAGCCTCTCATCAGGCTCTGATGTTGACAGCATGGAGCCTGCTTGGGATTCTCTCTCTCCTTCCCTCTCTCTCTCTGCCCCTCTCTCACTCAAGCGTTCTCTTTCTCCATCTCTCAAAAATAAATAAACTTTAAAAAAAATTTTTAAAAAGAAAAATAAATTCTATTGAATTTAATGAAATCAGCTTTTTTTTAAGTTTATTTATTTTTGAGAGAGAGAGAGAGAGCACAAGCATGGGAGGGACAGAGAGAGAGAGGGAGAGAAAAAATGTGAAGCAGGCTCCATGATGACAGGGCAGGGCTCCACCCAGGGCTCGATCCCCTGACCCTGAGATCACAACCTAAGCCAATATCAACAGTTGGACACCTAGCTGATTGAGGCACCCAGGTGCCCCTGAAATCAGCTTACCCTTTATTCAATCTGAGCAGCCTTCCAAAACTTAACGTGATGACTTAACATGAGCGTAAAATAGACATTCTTCTAAAGTGTTCCCCAGTGAGCTTCTCTGAGCTGTGGATATTCTGGGAAGGCTCAACTTTAGATTCTGATTCTGAGGAGGCCACATTTGCCTTTTAGACTAAAATTTACTCATAAATAAACAGTCTGTCTGCAACTTCCACACTTCCCATCCAAGCTGTTGTGATACTTCTCGAGGCCACTGATCATTTCGGACTTTTCATTGATTGAATTTGTGTTTTAACATATGTAAAAAACATTAGGCTGTGTTTGTCTGTTTGGAAAATCTGATGGTTTTAATTTTATAGGTAGACTCGTAGTTAGTTCCTACATATTCAGCATCCAGACAACATTAAAATGGAGGCTTATTTCGCTGAGATGTGAGTGATATAATTCAAAGAATGCCAGGGGAATTACTTTTTGTGGTGTTGGGGGCACTGAGTTGGGTGTTAGTTGTGAGGCAGAGGAAGATTTAATATACTAAATCTGAGTATTTTAGAGTTGGGACCTTTAGAATGGAAATGCGCTCCTGGGTAGCTGAGTAGGTTGAATTTTCAACTCTTGATTTCATGGCAGTTCATGATACCAGGGTCATAGGATCAAGCTCTGTGTTGGGCTCACGCTGAGGGTGGAGCCTGCTTAAGATTCTCTCTGTGTCTCTCCCTCTCTCTCTCTCTCCTTCTGTCGCTCTCTCCCACTTGCGCTCTCTCTATAAAATAAATTTTAAAAAATTTAAAAAAAAAGAAATGGGTAGACTTGTAATAATTGGAGAAAGGAAAAGGGTTTTCAGTTGGATATACGGATGGGGGTGTGGGCGCAGGGGACACAGGTGAAGAGGTCACAAAAATGTGAAGGAGATGATTCGTGTTCTGACCTATCACCTCCACTTCTGTGTCTAGACCAACTTTGATGCCCTCTTTCCCTTCCACACCAGCTGGCCATCCTGGAGGGGCACCACTGCTACAAATAATGGTCCAAGAATCAAGTTTCAAACATAGGATTCACTACTACTTACCTGCAAGTATTTGTGAAAATATTACCTCTTTCAGCCTCGGTTTCTTCATCAGTAAAATTAGTATAATATTGCCAAATGGAAGATTTTAGTCAGGATTAGTATATTTCATAGAATCTAAGATAAGATTGATTATAAGACATATTTTACGTACAACGAAAGAAAAGGAAAAAAAATAACACCAGTTGAATTATAGCACCATAAATCTAAGGATGCACTCTGATATTGGAAATGCTAAAATGTGAACATTTTATGTGGAAATGTGGAAATGTGGAAATGCTAAAATACAACAAATGCAATATTTAATATTGAGGCATCTTGAAAAATGTAAAGTACTATACAAATATTATTTATTATTGGTTTTATTTTGTGATATATAATGACATGAACCTGATGGATACACAAAAATGATGAACTCTCATCAAGTTCTGGCACAAAGAAATGAGAACCTAGCCCTTGAAATCTGAGAAGGCAGAGACTTTATGAAATATGACATTGACAAAAATGAACTATTGGGACCTCATCAAAATAAAAAGCTTCTGCACAGCAAAGGAAACAATCAACAAAACAAAAAGGCAACTGACAGAATGGGAGAAGATATTTGCAAATGACATATCAGATAAAGGGTTAGTATCCAAAATCTATAAAGAACTTATCAAACTCAACACCCAAAAAACAAATAAGCCAGTGAAGAAATGGGCAAAAGACATGAATAGACACTTCTCCAAAGAAGACATCCGGATGGCCAACCGACACATGAAAAGATGCTCCACATCACTCATCATCAGGGAAATACAAATCAAAACCACAGTGAGATACCACCTCACACCTGTCAGAATGGCTAACATGAACAACTCAGGCAACAACAGATGTTGACGAGGATGTGGAGAAAGAGGAACCCTTTTGCACTGCTGGTGGGAATGCAAACTGATGCAGCCACTCTGCAAAGCAGTATGGAGGTTCCTCAAAAAATTAAAAATAGAACTACCCTGTGACCCAGCAATTGCACTACTAGGTATTTATCCTAGGGATACAGGTATGCTGTTTCGAAGGGACACATGCACCCCAATGCTTATAGCAGCACTATCAACAATAGCCAAAATATGGAAAGAGCCCAAATGTCCATCGATGGATGAATGAATAAAGAAGATGTGGTATACACACACACACACACACACACACACACACACACACACACACAATGGAGTATTACTCGGCAATCAAAAAGAATGAAATCTTGCCATCTGCAACTAGGTGCATGGAACTAGAGGGTATTATGCTAAGCGAAATTAGTCACTCAGAGAAAGACAAATATCATGTGACTTCACTTATATGAGGACGTTAAGATACAAAACAGATGAACATAAAGGAAGGGAAGCAAAAATAATATAAAAACAGGGAGGGGGACAAAACATAAGAGACTCTTAAATATAGAGAACAAACGGACAGTTGCTGGAGGGGTTGTGGAGGTGGGATGGGTTAAATGGGTAAGGGCTTGAGGAATCTACTCTTGATATCATTGTCGCACCATGTGCTAACTACCTTGGATGTAAACTTTAAAAAATAAATAAATTATAGAAAAAAAGATAGCAAAAAAAAGGAAATACTACATTGAGGTTTGCATCATAAAAGTGGAAACAGACTCAAAAGATAATCATATTCTTATGGAGCCATTGTGTGCCACAAGGTAAAATTATACGTGTGTTAGAACATAAAAATCTGCCTCACCCGTTCATGCTCTGTCTCTCTCTGTCCCAAAAATAAATAAACGTTGAAAAAAAAATTTTTTTTTAAATAAAAAAAAAATAAAAAAGAACATAAAAATCTGAAGTCTATTACGTATGAAATCGTGTCATTCTTTTGTAGCTGTCCCGGAGAGGAAATCTAAGAGGTCAGATTTTGAACACCAGCTGCTGTTACCTTCACCTTCAAAGTTCATCTTGTGGGGTGGCTCAGTTGGTTAAGCATCTGACTTCAGCTCAGGTCATGATCTCACAGTTTGTGAGTTCGAGCCCTGTGTCAGGTTCTGTACTGACAGCTCAGAGCCTGGAGCCCCCTTAGGATTCTGTGTCTCCCTCTCTCTCTGCCCTTCCCCCACTTGTGTGTGGGTGCACTCTCTCTCTCTCTCTCTCTCTCTCAAGAGTAAATAAATAAGCATTAATTTTTTTTTTTTAAAGTTCATCTTGCAATGGATGGTGAAATTAGTAAAGGAGTAATCTTTGGAGGGTGTTAGTAAAATTCTAACTGCTGTCCCAAATTGTTGACAGCTTCACCTAGGAAATATTCCACATCCTTTGTCTTGCTAAGGAAAGGGAAAACAAACTTAGGCAATGAAACTAGAAAATGTAAGTGGTAGGTAGCTTTAGGGCACGTGAAAACTCTATTCTTAGCAACCATTAGCTATCATTTAAGGACTTTTCTTAGTCAAAGCGATGAGGAAAATAGTATAAATATATTTTTAAAAGAGATATTTAGAGAACAGAATACTCACTGAACATTCCCCTAATTATCTGCATTTATGAGTACAGATTTATTTCTTGAGCATTGGAGAGAAACTGATTCCATTTCTAGAATATCCAAATCTAAACGATGTGTACTCTAATAGGGTACAAAAGAAGCATGGGACGAAGTGCTTTTTATTCATTTCTTTAAAAAAATTTTTTTTTAATGTTTTATTTATTTTTGACAGAGAGAGAGAGAGAGCATGAGCGGGGGAGGGTCAGAGACAGAGGGAGACACAGAATCCGAAGCAGGCTCCAGGCTCTGAGCCGTCAGCCCAGAGCCCGATGCGGGGCTCGAACTCACAGACCACGAGATCATGACCTGAGCCGAAGTCGGACACTCAACCGACTGAGCCACCCAGGCGCCCCTATTCATTTCTTAAAAATTTTTAAAACTGCAGTGTAGTTGACATATAATGTTACATTAATTTCAGGTCTACAACACAGTGATCCCACAACTCTGTGTTTTTTGCTGGGTTCACTACAAGTGAACTACCTTCTGTCACTATACAATGCTAATACAGTACCATTGAGCATGTATTCCCCATGCCAGAACTTTCTTCCTCGTGGCTTGCTCATTCCATAACTGTAAGACTGTACTTTCCACTCCCCTTCACCCATTTTACCTATACCCCCACTCCCCTCCTCTCTGATGACCCTCAGTTTGTTCTCTGTATTTATGGGTTTGTTTCTTGGTTTTCATTTGGTTGTTTTGATTTTTGGATTCCACAAATAAGTGAAATCATATAGTATTTGTCTTTCTCTGTCTAACTTATATTACTAAGCATAATACCTTCTAGGTCCAACTGTGTTAGTGAAATGGCAAAATCTCATTTTTTATGGGTGATTAATATTCCATTATATATATGTGTATATATATACATATATGTGCATATGTATATATAGTATACATATATATACAGTATGCATATATATATATATATATATATATATATATAGTATGTTTTTTATCCATTCACCTGTCAATGGCCACTTAGGTTGCTTCCATATCTTGGCTATTGTAAATAATACTGCAATAAACATAAGGATGCATATGCCTTTTCAAATCAGAATTTTTCATTTTCCTTGGGAAAATAGCCAGTAGTAGAATTTTGGGGTTGTATGATATTTATTTTTTTAATTTTTTGAGGAACTTCCATACTGTTTCCCACAGTGGTTACACCAATTTATATTCCCACCAACAGTGCACGAAGGTATCCTTTTCTCTGCGTACTCACCAACACTTGTTATTTCTTGTCCTTTTGATACTAGCCATTCTGACTGGTATGAGGTGATATCTCATTGTGGCTTTGATTTGCATTTCCCTGATGATGAGTGATGTTGGGCATCTTCTCATCTATCTGTCAGCCATCTATATGTCTTCTTTGGGAAAACGTCTATTTAGGTCCTCTGCCCATTTTTTATTTGGATTATTTGGTTTTTTTTTGGTGTTGAGTTGTGTAAGTTCCTTATAGAGTTTGAATACTAACTCCTTACTAGATATGTCATTTGTAAATATCTTCTCCTATTCTGTAGGTTGCGTCTTTGTTTTACTGATGGTTTCCTTCACTGTGTAAAAGCTTTTTATTTTGGTGTAGTTCTAATTAGTTTATTTTTGCTTTTGTTTCCCTTGCCTCAGGAGACATATCTAGAAAAACACCGCTAAGGCCAATGTCCAAGAAATTACTGCTATATTTTTTTTAAGGATTTTTATGCTCACATTTAGGTCTTTAATCCACTTTGAATTTATTTCTGTATATGGCATAAGAAAGTGGCCCAGTTTCATTCTTTTGCATGTAGTTTTCCAGTTTTCCCAGCGCTGTCGTTGAAAAGACTGTCATTTCCCCCATTGTATCTTCTTGCCTCCTTAAGTTGTAGATTAATTGACCATATAAATGTGGCTTTATTCTTGGGCTCTCTATCCTATTCCATTGATCCATGTGTCTATTTTTGTGCCAGTACCACACTGTTTTTTTTCTTAAATGTTTATTTATTTATTTTGAAAGAGAGAGAGAGAGAGAGAGAGAGAGCGTGCATGAGTACGTGTAGGAGAGGGACAGAGAGAGAGGTACAGAGACTCCTAAACAGGCTCTGTGCTCTGTCAGCACGGAGCCTGACATGGGGCTTGATCCCACAAACTGAGATCATGACCTGAGCTGAAATAAAAAATCAGATACTTAACTGAGCCAGCCAGGTGTCCCTACACTGTTTTTATTACTATAGTTTTGTAGTATAGCTTGCCATCCAAAATTGTGATTCAAAAATGGTTTTTAATTAGAAACTTTTATATATGTACCTTTCATATGTATCAGTCAGAACATTTCACTGGGACCTCACATCACCAAATAGCTGAAGCATGTTCTGAAAACTAGTCTCCACAAGACTGAGGAATTCTTTCTCTAGGTTATTCATTCTGATCCCGACTAACAACGTAAAATTTTTCTTTATAGTCTGGTCCATAATGAGGGACATAAAAAATGATCACTTTTCATGTCAGATCAAGACGCACAGCTTGGTCTCAAACTTCTCCTCGGTTAAGAGTATAGTTTGAAGGAAATTTAGAAAGCTCTTTTAAGATTAGATGTTTTGTCCAATTGTTGACAGGGTTCTAAGCAGGGTAAGAAGACGAGGGTAAAGAAAATGAAGGTGGGAGGCTTTACCTTTTGCTCTGTATTTTCTTCATTTGATTTTTTTTTTTTACATTGAGAAACCACTGCTTATATAATTCATGTTTTCAAAAATTAATCTTTGTCTGATGAATTGGTATGGAAAACAATGAGGGAGAAGAGGTCTGTAAAATATGTGTTGACATAACAATCTTAGTTGTGTATGCACTTAATGACAGACCTTCAAAATACATAAAATAAAAACTGACAGAGCTCACAAATCCACAATTACAAATAGTGATTTTAACAACCCTCTCTTAATAGTGTAAGCAAACACAAAAATCTGGAAAGATATAACAGATTTGAACAACACTATAACCAACGTAACCTAATTGTCAAAGAATGCTACAGTAACAATGGTAGGATGCTTATTATTTTCCACCACACCCAGAATGCTTATCAAGACATACTATGGGGCGCCTGGGTGGCGCAGTCGGTTAAGCATCCGACTTCAGCCAGGTCACGATCTCGCGGTCCGGGAGTTCGAGCCCCGCGTCAGGCTCTGGGCTGATGGCTCAGAGCCTGGAGCCTGCTTCTGATTCTGTGATTCCCTCTCTCTCTGCCCCTCCCCCGTTCATGCTCTGTCTCTCTCTGTCCCAAAAATAAATAAACGTTGAAAAATAAAATTAAAAAAAAAAAAGACATACTATATACTGGGCCATAAAACATATCTGAGCACATTAAAGAGTTGAAGTCATACAAGGTATATTCTTTAACCACAACCGGATTAAATTAGAACTGGAAAAAAAAGATATCTGGAAAAGTTTTCAAACAGTTGGAAATTAAACAACCCACTCCAAATAGCCCATGGGTCAAGGAATAAATAAAAGAGGTATGAGAAAATTTTCTATATGAATATGAAAACATAACATATCAAATTTTGTGAGATGTAGACGCAGTTCTTAGAGAGAAAGTTTATATCTATAAATGCTATATTAGGGAGAAAAGAAAGGTTAAAATCAATGATCTCAGCTGCCATTTTAAGAAGCTGAAGATCAAATTAACCCCAAAAATAAACAGAAAAAGGGAATTAAAGATAACGACAGAAATTTCAATTAAGTGGAAAATGAATAAACAAAAGAATCAGTAGAAACCAAAAATCTGTTCTTTGAAAGGATCAAAACCAGCTCAATTTCTAAATAGACTGATAAAGAATAAAGAAAAAGAGACAAGTGATCAGTATCAGGAATGAAAGAGCTACATGACTACAGATCGTATAGACATTAAAAGTATAATCAGGAGGGGTGCCTGGCTGGCTCGGTTAAGCGTCTGACTTTGGCTCAGGTCACTATCTCCCGGTTCATGGGTTCAAGCCCTGCGTCAGGCTCTGTGCTGACAGCTCAGAGCCTGGAGCCTGCTTCAGATTCTGTATCTCCCTCTCTCCTCCCCCTGCTCATACTCTGTCTCTCTCTCTCTCTCAAAAATAAATAATAATAATGAAGAAGAAGAAGAAGAAGAAGAAGAAGAAGAAGAAGAAGAAGAAGAAGAAAGATTTAGAAGAAGAGGAGATTAGGACCCAAACACACACAGGGGAAGGTCAGGTGCAGACAGACACAGGAGAAGGCAGCCAACTGCAAACTATGGAGAGGTGTCTTAGCAAAAATCAGTGCTGCTAACACCTTGACCTTGGACTGCTAGTCTCTGGAACTTGGAGAACATACACTTCTGTTGTTTAAATCATCCAGGGTGTGGGACTTCGTTATGGAAGCTGTAACAAACTCATGCAGGGACTGATATGTTGTGACTTACTTAAACATTTTTAAATTTTGATTACTTTCAGGGAGTTATGCCAATATTCAAGTATGTGTCAAACAAAGCTTCAGGGTTTCTCATGGAGAGAAACTGCTGGCAGGTAGTCCAAAGTTGACTTTTTAATTCTTGAATTCTATATACCAAATGAAAATCTTTCTCTCTGCTGTTAAGAATGGCTGAGATTGATAAGAAAAATATGCATCTATGGCATTTAATTTCACATGCCCTGGGCTATCTGTTGAAAGTGTATGTTATGAAGCATTCAGTAGTTAGAAAAGTTACAGGATCAGGTGTTCTATTGGGTAGCTAAGTTCAGTTGATATCTGTGGGCTGGTTTCAGTCTGCTGTATTGTCTTGCTGTCATATTTAAAAAGATATTCTAGATTACATTCATCTTTTGGAAGAGTTGGGCTGGGTGGTCTTTCAAATTTTGTTTCTTTCCAGTTTAGTATGAGATGATTCTGCTGTTTCTTTTTTTTTTTTTATTTTACATGGTTTTTTTTTTTTTTGAAATAAATAAGAGAGAGAGAGAGGGAGGAGCAGAAAGGGAGGGGAACAGATGATCTCAAGCGGGTTCCATGCCCCACAGCAGTGAGCCCAATGCGGGACTCGAACTCTGGAACCGGGAGATCATGACCTCAGCCAAAGTTGGATGCTCAGGTCGACTGAGCCACCCAGGTGCCCCAATTCTGCTTCTTGTTAACCTGCTCTATATACCATGCTTGACATTAAGGCTACAGGATAGTTGAAGTTGCAAATTATTTTCTCATGTAGGAAATACTAACGTTCAGATATTCATACACGGTTATAGGTAAGTGCTATTGTCTATGTTTAGTGGTTGCAAAATTAAGTTTTCCTGACCTCCAATTCACTGCATTCGATGGTTAAAGTAGTTGCTCCCTCTGATGTGCTCTCAGCCTGCTGTTCAGGAAGACATAATTGTGCCTGTAGAGGAAGATGTGTTGGAAACACTCATAGCAGGATATACTTAAAGCAACTCAAGTTGAATAGAGCTACATTATTCAAACTGAAAACCTGATGAAAAATTTGTTGCAGCGTTCCCTAACCAGTTAGAGGTCTCGTTTGGAGGGACATGATAATGATTTGCTATTTATCATGAAGTGTGCCTTTTATATCTGTAATTGAATAAAATACATAGCAAGGGACGGTCTTGAATCAGAGTTTTGCAGAATAGGATCGGCAGCTGCAAACACAATGTTAATCATCAGCTCTAAGGGGAACACAAGAATAACAAAACATCAATGGTTGCATTTTGATACATTGTTTCCAGCTAGTTACTGAGCAAGCCGTAGATACTCGGAGTTGAGTACAGGATCAAAGCCAATGTTAAGAGAAGGTATTTTAAAGCTCTCCATTGTTTTAATGAAAAAGCAGCACACTCCATCAAGAAGTTTCTGAACCCTAGCCAGAACTCTTCATCTAGAAGGGAATTTAAGTGTTGGGATACTGGAAAGCCAGTCATTAGCTGCCCATCACTCAGCCGACTGGTATTAGCAATAATGCCAACACTGATTACAGATTATAGAGAAAAGAAAGATTTGGGTTTTAAGAAACTCACTGAACGATTAACTTTTGTGAATGAATATGTAATTCCATACTCCTTTGCAATATCTAAATATGCAATAAAGGGCAAAATATATATTTTTTTCTTAAGTTCTAAATAATGTTTGTTTACTATTTCCTTCAAATAGCAACAATGAATCTACCGTCCACACTGAACATGCTAGCTAGATTTCACAGAGGCTGCAAATAGACTTCCTTTGATAGGATCAGAGTTTTAACTTAGTAAACATATGTTTCCTTAATAATTCTGTATAGAAACAGACATGGCCCAGAAAGCATGTATTACCCAACAATGTATTTAAGTAATGTCATCACTAGAAAAACAAACAAACAAACAAAAAAGGACTGAATAAATTGTTGCAATAAATAAAAGTGACAAAAAACTGATTACAAAAAGAGAGGGATTTTAATTTCTCAAATTTTTCTACTGAACATTTAAGTTTGAAAACGCAGATGAAATTAATTTTAAGAAGATGCTTTTATTCTGATCATTAATTTGCTAATGAAATGATTAATTTTCAAGTTAATTTTTAATTTTAATCACAGGAATATAGGTTCATAGTTAAAACGTCAAATAGTAACAAAAATCTTATAAGGAAAATAGCCATCCCTTTCCAGCCTCTTCCCTGGAAGCAATAGGTTTCAAACTTAGTTTTCTCTTTTGCTATATATAAAGTGGAGAATCCCTTTCTCTTCTCTTCCTTAAAGTAATTGCAAACCATCATTCCTGGTTTAGTCTATCATCAGGGTTTTATTATCATGACTGTATCAATTAGGGTCCGTCAGAAAATTACCCAGTGGAGAGACGCCCGGGTGGCTCAGTTGGTTAAGCGTCTGACTCTTGATTTTGGCTACGGTTATGATTTCATGGTTCGTGAGTTTGAGCTCCATGTCGAGCTCTGCATTGACAGACAGCAAGGAGTCTGCTTGGGATTCTCTCTCCTTTTCTCTCTGCCCTTCCCCTGCACGTGTGTGCTCTCTCTCTCACTCTCACTCTCTCAAATAAATAAACATTGAAAAAGAAAAAGAAAAAGAAAAAGAAAAAAAAAAAAAAAAAAAAAAAAAAAAAAAAAAAGAAAAAGAAAAAGAGAAGAAAATACTGAGTGGGAATAGCGATGCACAATGCTGTAAGCAGCAGCCGTAGAATTTTCTCTTATTAAGTGCTCTGTTTCAAGTGAGTGATTTTTCAGATCACCAGGTTAATGGGTCAAAGTAGCACCTTACAATAGAGATCTAATATCTAAAGATGCCCATCAATCAAGTACCTTGACCCTTCTTATGGGTAGGAGATGAAAGTTGCATAATTTGTTGTTTACATTGGAAGGAATATCCTGTTGTGTGCCCCACAACACTGAACCTTCAGAACCATCGGAATCAGAGTCTTGAAACTGACTCTTGAGATTTACTCATATCTGTCAGTATGCTGGTGATCATCAAGGTATCTAAGCTTCCTGATCCTTCCAGCTCTCTAAGCCCTTTCTGCAGGATGTCATAAAGATAGCGGACCAGTCTGATGTCTTGTCTTGCGGGAACAAACTTGGGTTTCTATAATAATACAAAGCATGAAATAGCACCGACTGACTGTGTAGGATGCATTTAGTGTGTTTTGTTTCCTCCTTTTATCTAAGTCCTCAGTTTTGGGGAGGAATTATCAAACCTCTTAAATCCACATTATGCTTATTTCTCATGTAATATATCTTTCAAGTAATTATTTTTTGTCATCTGTCTTTCCTTTCACAATCAAGTTGCAAAACCAGTACCAATAGGGCTAACATTGTTCTCTAAGATCATATTAAAATCTCCTCCAACCCCTGTCTGTGGAAACTCCATAGTTTTGCCACGATTTATAAAAATTCAGAAGTTTGCCTTCATCCACATTACCTATGGCTCTGGGTCCTCTGTCTTTTGCTGAATTTTCAAAATTCATTTTACCTTACTGTCCCACTGTCTCCCAAACATACAACAGACCTTTTTCTCCTTAATTCTCCCATTCTTCAAAAATGCTCAGCCAGGAAGGAGTTTCAAGGAGTGGAACTGTAAAGACCATGGTGAGAAGGTTGGGGGTGGGGTTGGGTTCATTTCAGCTTTACATGGTGGATAACTGAAAACATAGGACTAACTGCATGATCCTCGGAAGCCTCAGTTCTTTTCTTTTTCTGTTTTTAAAATTTTATTTATTTTTGAGAGATAGAGAGACAAAGCACACGCGGGGGAGAGGCAGAGAGAGAGAGGGAGACACAGAATCCAAAGCAGGCTCCAGGCTCTAAGCAGTCAGCACAGAGCCCGACGCGGGGCTCGAACTCACGAACCGTGAGATCATGACCTGAGCCAAAGTCGGACGCTTAACCGACTGAGCCACCCAGGTGCCCCTGACGCCTCAACTCTATTAACTACAGCTTCTCACCAACATGTGCAGTCCTTTTCCTCCCCTCTCTTCTCCTGGCCCCCATACCCGAATTCCCACTCAATGATAAATACTACTACTAGACGTCATCAAGCACTAACCATGTACCTGCTGCCTTATCTAGATTTTGCTCGCACAACCCTGTGAAGTGGGCATAATCATCCCCATTTTGCAACTGAGAAAACTGAGGTAGAGAAAGACTCAGCAAATTGCCCCCAACTATGTATTTTATAATTTAAACTAGACAATTTATAATTATTTGCTACCGCACTACACTTGTGAAGACACTGTCATAAACAAAAGTTTCTACTTTAGGAGGAAGTCTAGTGTAAGTTGTTAACATATGAGTATTTTACCCATCCTCCATGTGTACTTAGCCATGATCCCGTGTCTGACAGGTTTCATTGCTCTGTTTCTTCCTTTGGACCTTTTCGTGCCAATACTTGAATTCTCTACCTTGGTTACTTTCACTGAGCTATAAAATATTTATTTGGGTCACTGTGTGTGTGTGTGTGTGTGTATGTGTGTGTGTAAAACCTAATTTTTTTAAAGCAGTCCCAGGTTCACAGCAAAATTGAGAGGAACACACAGAGATTTCTTATATTTCTTTTGCCCCCACCATATATAGCCCCCCCCATTATCAATACCCTCCACCCAGAGTGGTACATTTGTTACAACTGATGAACCTACCTTAACACATTATAATCACCCGAAGTCCATAGTCTACCTTTGGGCTCACTCTTGGTGTTGTGCATTCTATGAGATTAGACAAATGTATAATGACATGCATCCATCATCGTGTTATCATACAGAATATTTTCACTGCCCTAAGCATGCTCTGTGCTCTACCTATTCATCCCAATTTCCCATTCCCTGGCCTCTAGCAACCACTAATCATTTTGCTGTCTCCATAGTTTTGACTTTTCCAGGATGTCATATATTTGGAATCATACAGTATGTAGCTTTTTTCACATTAGCTTCTTTCACTTAGTAATATGCGTTTAAATCCCCTCCATGGATTGTTAGCTCTGATAGCTCTTTTTTTTTTTTTTTTTTTTTTTTTGCAGGGAGATGGATAATGAACAATATGTTACTGTCTGGATAGACAAGTTTATCCATTCAAGTTTACCCATTACTGCAGGACATCTTGGTTGCTTCTAAGTTTTGGCCATTATGAGTCAACAGCTATGGAACTGTGCAGGACTTCGTGTGAACACAAGTTTTCATGTGCTTTGGGTAAATAGCAAGGAGAAAGATCGCCAGATCATATGGGAAGAGTATACTTGGTTTTGGAAGAACGCACCAAGCTGTCTTTCAAAGGAGCTGGTCCATTCGGCATTCCCACCAGCAATACACGAGACTTCCGGTCGTCCCCCGCCTCCCCCCCCCCCCCGCCCCCCATCTGCACCAGCATTTGCTGATGGCAGTGTTCTGGAGTTTGGCCATTCTACTAGGAGCATAGTGGTATGTCACTGTTGTTTTAATTTGCGTTTCCCTAATTATAAACGATGTGGAACATCTTTTCATGTGCTTATTTGCCACCTGTATATCTTCTTTGGTGAAATGTCTGTAAAGATCGTCAACCCATTTTTTAATCTGGTTGTTTGTTTTTTTTCTTGGTGCTTTGGGTAATCTTTTGATCAAGAGGATAGTAATAAAACGCATCCTAAAATTTTCATACCCCTGAGACGATCTCTCTGTTGGCCCCACAGAAAAACAATACATTGGCTGAATGTGGAAATGCTGTGGACATTACCTTAACATGATCCCTTTGTTTTGGATGAAAGGTCTGATGACAATCTGAATTCAAAGCACTTTCAAATATCACAAAACTAGTTAACAAAGAGTTGGAAAACTGAGGGACAAATTAGATATGAAGAACTAATCCAGGAGTTGCAACTATCCACCAGAAGAAAATAAGGCACAAATAGGAAAGAAAATATACTAGACTTATAGAAGAAAATTTTTATGTTTGAAAAAGACCCAAGATGGAGGATTAAGCACACTAACCACATGCCAAGAAACACTAACCATGGGAAGAGTAAAACCAACCAGCTTGGAGACTATTTTCTAGCCAACAGTGGGAAGATATTGAGAGACCACAAACTATTTTTATTTTGAATTACTTGATGTAGCTCCTTAGAGCGTGGTGGCAGACAGAAGAGTTGGAAAGAAAGGAAGCCCACAGCCAATTTTATAGCTACTGAGAATTAGCTACTGAGCAAAGAAAATAATGCATTAAAGAAAAAGCTAAAATGCAGTGTATCAGATATTCCACATAGGAGATTCAGAATGAAAAGGGAGCACCATTTCTGGGCTACAGATGTTCATTGTCCTAACTCCCACCCCACAGACCCATGAGTACCCAAGTGGTTAAACAAAGAATCCAAACCATTAACACCCCAGCTCCCATGCTACTCATTTTTAAAGGGAAATATTTGGTCAGCGTACAAGTATACATAAGTAAGAGTCCAGAGGAAGTCAGCCATTACTATTCTTGGAAAAGTCATGGCTATGGATGGCACCAGCCATATTCCAACATGAAGAAACCAAAACCAATGAACCAGT
This sequence comes from Prionailurus bengalensis, assembly GCF_016509475.1. Taxonomy (NCBI): domain Eukaryota; kingdom Metazoa; phylum Chordata; class Mammalia; order Carnivora; family Felidae; genus Prionailurus; species Prionailurus bengalensis. The sequence goes on along the minus strand of NC_057348.1, from coordinate 74,285,196 downwards.
CAGCATGGAACCCTTGTAATCATCTTGCAAAGATATGTAAGAAATAAATAAGAAGAATGTACTCTGCCAACCACAGATTAAGGTTGTACTTTTTTGAAGAACAAGAAAAGATCATTTTTATACAATAATAGTAACAAGAAAATTTCAGAGAACATGAATGTGGTGAAAGCATCAAAGAATATGTGACAGAATAAGAAATGGAAATGGAACCATTAGAGCTATAAAAAATTGAAGACAGAAATAAAATTCATTGCATTTTTTTGTGTCAAATATCTTTTGCAGTGAAAGAAATGTAACAGGATAAATAAAGCTAGCTCTGTTTCCTTTCTAATCCTTCCATCCCCAAACAATTACACTCTAATTGGGTGTGTTTCCTTTATACATTTACTACAAATATATGTGACCATAAATAAGCAATAATATTATTTTATGCTTTTGGAATTCACACAACGATAGCATATTATATAGATTACTACTATAACTTGTTTCTCTTTTTTAGGCAAGTACTACCTTTAAAAAGCTTTTTCATGTTGATCTATTCCAGTCAAATAATTGTCTAGCATTTCATTGTATGAATAAACTTCAGCTTATCCATTCTCCTACTGATAGGATTATTAATCAGTGTTACTAACTACCTTTCACTAGTACAAATAGCTTTGGAATAAATATCCTTAAGCCCATACAGGTGCAGAATCTTCAAGCTCCTATAGATGAAGAACCTTCTCTGGTGTAGACTCCTAAAAGGGGCTCAGAACTATGTACAACTTGGATCCAACAAAGTAGTGTCAATTTTTCTCCAAATCATATTCTCATAAGAATGCATACAGTTCTAATTTCCTCCCATCTTTGCCAAATACTTGACAATTTACAGCATGAAATGGCAACTCAGAGTGACTTTAATTTGCAGTTCCTGATTGCTATGTGGTTGCGTATCTTTTTATAAGTTTCATAGCCCATCATGAGTCCACTTATGTGAATTGAATTGCCTATTCATATAGTCCAAGATTGGGTTAATTGGCTTATTCTTTATGTATTATGGCTATCAATCCCTTAGGGGCTAAAGGCCTTGCAAATATTTTTTTTTTGGAAGAATAACTTTTCCTTTAATGTATAAAATGGTTAATTTTGTTAGGAATTTAAAATTTTAAAATGCATCCATTTTGCCATTTAGGATTTGTGGTTTTGTGTCTAAAGACACTGTTTTTTCCCTGATGTAATGAAATGATCTCATGCATTTTTCTTCTAAGAGTTTAAACTTTTCTCTGTTCATATTTAGGTCTAAGAACTTCTTTGAAAACAAAATCATAGTGTTGAATTTTATCAAATACCATTTCTATACCTGATGAGATGTTCAAATGGGTTTTCTGCTAATCTGTTTATATAATTCAACACATTAACAGATTTTCCAATTTATTGGGAATGCAAACCTGCTTTGCATTTCACCAAAAATAACCCACTATGATATTTTATGATCACTAGTATTTTAATAGCATAAAAGAAGAGATAAGCCCCAAGTAATTTTTATTCCCAAATACCACCCAAAGTAAATGAGACATCTAGAGGGAGACTTTGAAGTAAAGAAGCTGTCCTTGCAAAAGTTATCTTGTAAACAAAATAAATAAGTGACTTCCAAATCAACTGTACAATACAATGCAAAATCACCTCATATTTCTCTAATGCATTGATGCATTTGGTTCCTAACATATTGTTAGAACTGTTACTTTGGCTAAGTGAGACTGACTTTACCTTTTTCCATTTGTTTGTTTATTTATTATATTTATTTGAATTCGAGTTACTTAACATACGCTGTAGTCTTGGCTTCAGGAGTATAACCCAGTGATTTATCACTTACATATAACACCCAGTGCTCATCCCAACAAGTGCCCTCCTTAATGCCCATCACCCATCTAGCCCATCCCCCACCCACCTCCCCTCTATCAACCCTGTTTGTTCTCTGTTTGAGTCTCATGATTTGTTCCCCTCTCTGTTTTCATCTTATTTTTCCTTCCCCTCCCTTTTGTTCATCTGTTTTGATTCTTAAATTCCACATATGAGTGAAATCAGACAATATTTGTCTTTCTCTGACTATTTTGCTTAGCATAGTACACTCTAGTCCCAACCACGTAGTTACAAATGGCAAGATTTCATTCTTTTTTATTTTGATTCTTTTGGTTTCATGTTTTTTGATCTTTGAGTAGTATTCCATTGTGTATCACATCTTCTTTATCCATTCATTAATCGATGGACATTTGAGCTTTTTCCATAATTTGGCTATTACTGATAACACTGCTATAAACACTGGGGTGCATGTGTTTGTTCAAATCAGCATTTTTGTATCCTGTGAATAAATACCTAGTAGTGCAATTGCTGGGTCGTAGGTAGGGTAGTTCTATTTTTAATTTTTTGAGGAACCTCCATACTGTTTTCCAGAGGGGCTGCACCACTTTGCATTCCCACCAGCAGTGCAAAAGAGATCCTCTTTCTCTGCATCCTCACCAACATCTGTTGTTGCCTGAGTTGTTAACATTAGCCGTTCTGACAGGTGTGAGGTGGTATCTCATTGTGGTTTTGGTTTGTATTTCCCTGATGATGAGTGATGTTGAGCATCGTTTCATGTGTCTGTTAGTCATCTTGATGTCTCCTTTGGGAAAGTGTCTATTCACGTCTCCTGCCCATTTCTTCACTGTATTGTTTCTTGGATATTGAGTTTGATAAGTTCTTTATACCCTTTATCCGATGTGTCATTTGCAAATATCTTCTACCATTCCTTTGGTCTCCTTTTGGTTTTGATTGTTTCCTGTGCTGTGCAGAAGAAGCTTTTTATCTTGATGAGATCCCAATAGTTCATTTTTGCTTTTGTTTCCCTCGCCTCCGGAGGCATTTCTAGTAAGAAGTTGTTGCAGCCTATTTTTTACTGTAGGATTTTGGTGGATTCCTGGTTTTCCTTACATCTAGCACTTTCATCCATTTTGAGTTTATTTTTGCACATGGTGTAAAAAAGTGGTCCAGGTTCATTATTCTGAATGTCGCCATCCAGTTTTCCCAGCACCATTTTCTGAAGAAACTGTCTTTTTTCTATTGGATATTCTTTCCAGCTTTGTCGAAGATTAGTTGATCATATAGTTTTGGGTCCATTTCTGGGTTCTCTATTCTATTCCATGGAGAGGTACCTGTCTGTTTTTGTGTCAGTACCATACTGTCTTGATGATTATAGCTTTGCAATACAGCTTGAAGTCCAGAATTGTGATGCCTCGAGTTTTGGTTTTCTTTTTCAGGATTGCTTTGACTATTCAGGGTCTTTTCTGGTTCCATACATATTTTCGGATTATTTGTTCTAGCTCTGTGAAGAATGCTGGTGTTATATTGATAGAGACTGCATTGAATGTGTAGATTGCTTTGTGTAGTATAGGCATTTTAACAATATTTGTTCTTCCAATCGATGTGCATGGAATGTTTTTTCCATTTTTTTGTGTCTTCAACTTTTTTTCATAAGCCTTCTATAGTTTTCAGCATACAGATATTTTACCTCTTTGGTTAGGTTTATTCCTAGGTATCTTATGGTTTTTGATGCAATTGTAAATGATTGATTCCCTAATAATCTCTTTCTGCTGCTTCATTATTGGTGTATAGAAATGCAACCGATTTCTGAACAATGATTTGATATCCTTCGACTTTGCTGAATTCATGTATCAGTTCTCGCAGTTTTTTGGTGGAGTCTGTTGAGTTTTCCATGTAGAGTATCATGTCATCTGTGAAGAGTGAGAGTTTGGCTTCTTCCTTGCCAATTTGTATGCCTTTAATTTTGTTTTGTTGTCTGACTGCTGAGGCTAGGACTTCCGGTACTATGTCGAACAACAGTGATGAGAGTGGACATCTGTGTTGTTGTGTTCCTGACCTTAGGCAAAGCGGGGTAAAGGGTATATGGAAACCCTGTGATATTTTTGCAACTTTTTTGTGAGTCTGAAATTACTTTAGATACAAAGTGAGAAACAAAAGGCAAAACCCCAGCTATTGGATTTTTGTTGTTTCTCCCTAATGTCCATGCTTACCTTTATTATTTCCTTCCTTTTGCTTCTATTTGGCTTACCCTCTTTTTCCTTTTTGTCTTGTTTTGTTTTTTGCTTTTTTGTTTTTAACTTCTTCAGTTGGGTTCTTAGCTTATGATTTTTAATTCCGTGTCATGTCCTGCAAATGTCTTTGTATTGGTTGTGTGTTTCTGCATAAAACATGATCCCCAAAGTTGGTAGTTTAAGACAACAAAAAACCAGAAGGGACTCTTAAATACAGAGAACAAACAGGGTTGCTGGAGGGAAGGTGGGTGGAGGGATGGGCTAAATGGGTGATGGGCATGAAGGAGGGTACTTGCTGGGATGAGCACCAGGTGTTATATGTAAGAGATGAATCACTGGGTTCTACTCCTGAAGCCAAGACTACACCATATGTTAAGTAACTTGAATTTAAATAAAAAAAGAAAAAAAAAAGACGACAAACACTTAGTAGCTTCACAACTTCTGTGGGTCAGGAATCTGGGATTAGTGTAGTTGGCTCCTCAAGCTTTGTGGTTTTCCAGAAGCTGTCATGAAGGTGCCAGCTGGGGCTGCAGCCAACTCAAGGCTTGAGTGGGGAAGGATCTACTTCCAAGCTCCCCCACACGATCATTAGCAGAGCTTAGCTCTTCATTTGCTGCACTGAAGGCCTCAATCCTTGCTGGCTCTTAGTTGGAGGTTGCCCCAACTCCTTGCCACATGGACCTCTCCATGTGGCAGCTTCAACAGTGAGCAAGGGAGAAGAGCCAGCAGCACAAGCAAGATAGAAGTAACCATCTCCTACACCCTGTTCTCAGTGACATCCTCTCATATTTTCTTCATTGAAAACAAGTCATTAGGTCCAGCTCACACTCAGCTGGAGGGGATTACACAAGGACCAAAACACCAGGCCATGGGAATTAAGAGGAACCATTTTAGAAGCTGCTTACCACAGTATTCAAGGCTATCCATTTTGCACTCAAATTACATTTCATACATTGGTATCATTGTGAATGATCTCACTGTTAAGTCTAAATATTTTATGGTTTCCAATATAATTTTATCTTTCACCCATAAATTATTTTGTAAAAAACTATGTGTGTGTGTGTGTATATATATATATATATATATATATATATATACCATCAAATGTTTTGCTTTATACTTACAGTGATATTCCTTTCATATTTTTTTCCTTTCTTGCCATTTCTGTTAAGTGGATTATACTTTATTTATTTACTTGTATTTCTCTATTGGCTAAGAAGTCATAGTACTATTTATTAAAGGGATTGCCCATAAAAGTTTAACATGCATACCTGATATCTAGAGATGATCAATATTTATACCTTTCTTCTGAATAATAAAAGCTCTTTCAATATTTTAACTCCAATCTCCATTCCTCCCATTTTATAAATGACTGTTATTTAGTAATCCATTTCCACCTTATTTTAATCTCTCATCCACCATTAATGATATTTTCCTCTTCCTCCACCTCAAGTCTTTCCTTATTTAGATCCATCCACACGTTTACCAATTTTGTTTTAGTTTACATTGTTTTTTAAATTGTGGTTGTTGTTTGTTTTAGGGGCTTCTTGGGGGGTTTACCATTGTTTCTTAAATCCTTCCATCTGGGTTCAGTTTTCTTCTTCCTGAAGTTTACTTTTAGTAGGTTCTTTCGGGAATACTTCTCATATGTTGGAATTCTTTTGCTCCTTTTCTTTCTTTTTTCTTTCCTTCTCTTTCTTTCTTTCTTTCTTTCTTTCTTTCTTTCTTTCTTTCTTTCTTTCTTCCTTTCTTTCTTTCTTTCTAGTAGGCTTTACACCCAGCATGGAGCCCAATGCTGGGCTCAAATCCATGACCCTGAGATCAAGACCTGAGCTGAGATCAAAAGCCAGATGCTTAACTGACTGAGCCACACAGGTGCCCCAATGCTCCTGTTTCTTAAGCACTCTTGTATAATTGTCATCTCTTGTATTGAGCTCACCCTCTTCATTGTCTGCACTTACATTCTGCTATTTAGCCTATCTATTGAGCTTTGAGGACAGTGAAATTTTTCATAATTAGAAGATCTTTCTGATTCTGTGAACTTCTTCTTTTCCACTGGTTTTCTTCTTTCTTTAAGATGCAGTACCTTCTTTCATTTGTTTAATTATTACAATCTTACTCATTTCATCATTTTTTAATCTAAAGAGTGTGAGGTGTTTATTCTTCTGCTTGCTGTTTTTGATTCCACCCCCACCCCTCATGGATTGTTTTCCAATATATTTTTATCTTTTTAAGTAGAAGTTCATGTTTAATGGGTTTTTTCTCCCCTGTGGGAATTCTATGTGGAAAAAAATGATGGTAGTATCCTCTAGAATAGTTTTGCCTTTGCTTCCTTTGGGTACCCTGAGTAAGTCACAAAGCCCTGGATAAATTTTCATTACAATATAATGTAAAGGAACATTATGGGGCAATAAAATCCTGGCCCCTCTTCATTACCAGATATAAAAGCTCAGTCCTTTTTTATTTGTTTGTTTATTTATTTACTTTTTGAGAGAGAGCGTGAGCGAGGGAGGGGCAGAGAGAGGGAGACACAGCATCTGAAGCAGGCTCCAGGCTCCAAGCTGTTAGCACAGAGACCAATTAGGGGTTCGAACTCATGAACCGTGAGATCATGACCTGAGCCAAAGTCAGACACTGAACTGACTGAGCCACCCAGGTGCTCCCAAAGCTCAGTCTTTTAGAACAAATGAGCAAAGGGGGGAAGAAAAGAGAGAGGAAAACTAAGAAACAGACTCTTAATTATAGAGAACAAATTGATGGTTATCAGAGCGGAGGGGGGGTTGGGGGGCTGGGTGAAATAGGGGATAGGGATTAAGGAGGCACATGTTGTGGAAGCACCTGGGTGCTGTATGGAAGTGTTGAATCACTATATTCTGAAAATAATATCACACTGTAGGTTAACTAACTGGAATTTAAATAAAAACTTGAGAAACAAAAAGTTCATTCCTGGTGTTTTCGTGTCAACTTGAGTGCTCATTGTGTTGGTTTTCCACTTTCTTTTTATTTCAGTTTCTTTAACATTTCCCTTCCTTCTGATCAGACCAGCTCTGCCTCTAAAAATGTATTGCTATATGATATTGTAACATGTCATTGTGCTTTCTTTATACTGTGAAGTGGGCCCAACAGTCAGATCTGTCCGATGAAAGATCTACAAGTTTGCTGGGACTAGTGTGTCCCCCCACCCCCAGGGGAGACATTGCATCCAAACGCAAACTGTTGCCTGGATGGGCACCCCCAAGTTTTCCAGGGACTCACACCTAAACGCAGAGTATTTGGCACCAAAACAGTTTGTTTATCCTCAAATCCTACAAGACCACTCATACTTAAGTGAATAGTAACCATGACAACAGGAAGGGGGCTCTCTCGTGGAACATGGCCCCATATCGTTCACCTGGGCCTCACCCAATCATAGAAAGGAAAAGGACCGCTGATTTAAGTGATTATATAATACACGCTAAATATGTATTTCAGAGAAAGAAGTTTTAAATGATGCATAATTGGTAATAAATGGAACAAAAAATACTCAAAGATGGAATAAATGTAAATTCCCACAAATGAAAGTCTGAAATGTTCATCAAAATGGCTTATCGTGTTTCTGAAAAATAAATAAATAGATAAATAGAAAGTGACCAAGAATAAGTTTCATTTTATGAACTATTTTACTTATACTCTAGGATAAAATAAGCTCATAATTATGTTAATATTATTTTGAACCAAAATATTTATCATAAGAGCAAACAAGAGATAGAAGCATAAAATAAGTCACAACAAATCTCTAATCTTAATTTTGAATTCGAAATATCAGGATGAACTGATGATTTTTCTCCCTTAAAATTTTCTTTTCTAGTCTTGACCTCTGAAACGATGTATAATCAGTGGTTCTAACTACCATTCTTCTCTAAACAGAACCTAGAGTGGGTGTAGGAAATGTACAGGAATATTCTGGAACATGTTGGCACAAAAAAAAAAAAAAAAAAAAAAAGAAGCTACCAAAGGCTAATGGATTATGTCAAAAGTACACACAGCCAGCTTGATGGGCTCCCGTGGCAAAAGATGTGACAATCTGAGCATCAATGAGAATGATGATTGCAATTGTTTAAAACACACTAAAAATATAAAATTCTATGAGTTATTAGTGATATTTTAAAAAGGATAAAAAAAGAAATAAAGGATAACTCATTGCACGATATCTGAGGTTACTAGGGCACAAAATCATTTTGAAAATTTGTAATGAAAGGAGAAGAGCATTTATCCTGCCTTTGCAAGATGAACTGTGTTTCAGAGGAAACCAGTATCTCCAGTGGATGAGGGCATGTTTTTGTCTGTACAAAAAATGCTAATAAGTGCAGAAGGAGTTACAGAATTAGACAAGTGACCATTTTACAACTTCTACAGAATAAGACTTCAGATAATGGTCATCAATAGGCTGTAAAAGTGCTAGATGAAGTGTTGATGGAAACTTTTATAATGAAGGAAACAGTGGCAGACCTGAACGCTGAACCTAAGTATCTCTTAAAAGTGAGACAACCAGGGGCGCCTGGGGGTTCAGTCAGTTAAGTGTCTGACTTTGGCTCAGGTCACGATCTCATGGTTCATGAGTTCAAGCCCCGTATTGGGCTCCACGTTGACAGTGTGGACCCCGCTTGGGATTCTCCTTCTCTCTACCCCTCCCCAACTTGTGCTTTCTCTCTCAAAATAAATATGAAAACAAGTGAGACAACCAGAGTTGAAGTGCCTTCTAATAAGATGCAATGTAAAACTATAGCACCATCCATGATGAAATTTAAACCTGAATATAAGTAACCTCCAGATCCAACTCCCAGGCTATAGGAAATAAAGGAGAAACAAGTCAATTACAACAGAGAGAATGTTTTATGACAACAATTTTATGAGAAACTTAGAGATGAGAAAATACAGATAATGAAACTTATTTGAATCTTAATTTAACCAAACAGTAAAAAGACATATTTGGACAAGGTACCAATTTTGAAAGTTAGAATATGGGTTAAATATTATAACATTGAATATTAGATGATGTTAAAATTACTAAATAATTAATAGTATTAACTAGGAATATACTTAATTTTTATGATGTAAGAAAATGTCTTATTTTTTAATTCACATAGAAATGTTTATGGGTAAAAGAACATGACATCAGGGATTTCCTTCAGAATAGTCTCCCCAAGAAATCAGAGAGGGTGTAACAAAACCAGTTTGGTTATATGGATGGTTGTTGAGGCTGGATGGTAATTATAGAGGATTCTCATAGTCTCTTGTGTATTCTGGAATGTTTCCTAATAAAAGTAACATAAGAGAATGATTTGTCTCTTAGCAAAGCACCAAATTTGAAGAATAAAAACTAAGAGTTTTCGAGTGGTTTTGCATATAAAGCTGGTCACCTACAATTTTTTTTCCTCTGATACATTAAACAGCAGGAAATCATGGAGAAAGTCTATAAGGCTGCAGAAAACTTAATGTAACCCGAGAAGACTTTACCCAACCAGGAATTTATTTACAATTAGGGCAACAGAGAAAAAGCTTTTAAATGTGCACCAATTCAGGATTGTTAATAGCCTCGAAATCCTATTTGGAAAAATAATCCAGTCTACTTAAAGATTAATCAAAGTCAGGAATCTATGAGTGGGGAGTCTGTATTATGGAAGAACCGACAAGCATAAGTCCAGTTTTAAATCATGAGATTATTCTAAAAATTATGCCAATTATTTTTATAAAACATGATGCAGTTTTGAAAATTACTGATAGAATAGCCCAATATTCTTTAATATCCCCTTTTCTATTTTCCTTTATAGTGTTTACAATAATTACTAATTTAGACATTTATTTATAAGTTTATTTCATTCAGGTCTGATTCCAATCATGAGTCTATAAACTTCTGGGGCAGGGACCACTTTTAAAAATGTGTATAATTTTCATCATAGTGGGTGCCCAGCATCTAACGTAGCCTCCCACATAACAGGAATTTAGGAATTTTTTGAACAGATAATTACATAATAATTTGCAATTATTCATTAAACCAAAATCCCCAAAGAGGACTATAATATGTTAGAATTGGGGAAGTATTTATTTATTTATTTAAAAATTTTTATTTGATTTGACTCGATTATAGAGAGAGAGAGCACATGAGTTGGGGAGATGGACAGAGGGAGAGAACGAGAATCCCAAGCAGGCTCCACACTGTGACAGCAGAGCCCAGCATGGGGCTCGATCTCATGAACAAGGAGATTGTGATTGAGTGAAACTCAAGAGTCAGCAGCTCAACTGACCAAGCCACCCAGGCACCCCTATTTTTAACCTTTTAAGATATCCAAACAGTTTTATAAAGCGGTTGTTCCATTTTCTATTCGTGCCAGCAGTGTAGGGCTTTCCAATGCCTCCGATCATTGCCCTTATTTGGTATGACCAGCCTATTTAGTTTGAACCATTCTAATTAGGAGTTCAGTGTTATCTCGTTGTGGCTTCAATTTGTGTTTCCCTAGTGAACGATGGACTTCTTTTCATGCATTTATTTGCTATCTGTAGATATTCTTTGGTGGAGTGTCTCTTCAAATCTTTTGCCCTCTTTAATTTTGAGTTTTATTAAGGTTTGAGAATTACTCGTACATTCTGGATACATGTGCTTTATCAGATATGCGACTTGCCAATATTTTCTCCCATTCTGTTGTTTGTCTTTTCATTCCTTTTACAGTGTCTTTTGAAAAGTAGAGTTTTTCATTTTGATGGAGTCTCATTTATCATTTTGACCTTTTTTTGAATTGTGGTTTTGGTATCCGATTAAGAAATCTTTGCCTAACCTGACATCACAGAGGTTTTTCTTCTAGTTGTCCTAGGTGTTTTACGGCTTCAGGTTTAACCTTAGGTCTCTGATCTGCTTTGAGTTACATTTTGTATATTGTGTAAGGTATGGCTCAACATTCATTTATTTTTTATACAGGGCTATCCAGTTGTTCCAACACCATTTGTTGAGATTATCCTATGAATTACTTTCGCATATTTATAAAAAATCAGTTGTCCATATATGTGTGAGTCTGTTTCTGAACTCTGTTCTGTTCCATTCATCTATTTGCCTGTGTTGATACCAGTATCACAGGGCACTCTTTGCTATAAGTCTTTGAATATACGTCTTAATGTCAGCTAGTGTTAGTCCTTCAACTTCTTTTTCAAAGTTGTTTTGGCTACTCCAGATACTTCGCCACTCACATGAGTTTTAGAAGCAGTTTGTCAATTGCCAAAAGGAAGTCCACTATGCTTTCGGTTGTTATTACATTGAATCTTTAGATCAAGTTTGAAAGAACTGATACCCTAACAATACTGAGCCTTCCAATTCACGAATGTAAGAAATCTCATGTATGTAGGTCTTCTTTAACTTCTCTCAGCAGTGTTTTATAGTTTTCAGTGTACAGGTCGTTCACATCTTTTGCCAGATTTATCCCTAAAGAACTTCCTATTCTTATGCTATAGTTTCTTTTTTTTTAATATTTTTTTTCAACGTTTTTTATTTATTTTGGGACAGAGAGAAACAGAGCATGAACGGGGGAGGGGCAGAGAGAGAGGGAGACATAGCATCGGAAACAGGCTCCAGGCTCCGAGCCATCAGCCCAGAGCCTGATGTGGGGCTCGAACTCACGGACGGCGAGATCATGACCTGGCTGAAGTCGGACGCCCAACCGACTGCGCCACCCAGGTGCCCCTATAGTTTCTTAATTTCAATTTCTGATTGCTTCTTGCTACTAGTTAGACCTTTAATTGATTCTTGTATATTGCTCTTGAACCTGGCATCCTTTCTAACCTCACTTATCAGTTCTAGTAGCTTTTTTGGGTAGATTTCATCAGCTTTTCTACCAGCAAGTTTTAAAAAGATAGTTTTAGTACAAAAGTAGGATAAGTGTGCTAATTTTCCTTCTGTTTCATGGAAATGGAAGGAGATAGGTCTAGAAACAACCATTCGGAGTGCTTTTTCTGTAAACAAAGCAGGGAAATGGGGGTGATATGAGAAAAAGATCCTGGGGGCAGGTGCTTTAAGAGATAATCTAGTATGCTCTTTATGCTAATGGGCGTAATCTGCTAGAGATAGGAATCTGACTAACACAGGAGAGAGAAGAGACTGTAAAGACAAAATACTTGAGTAATTGAGAGGAAATGAGGTCTTGTGCACAAGTGACAGGGTTCTTATTCAGAAGCAAGGAATCAGCTGTCAATTCTTTCCTTCCAATAAGGACATGACTGTACTTATGAGCCATGAAATTTAGGCTTTTGAAGGAGGGAATAACATCAAGGATGACAAAGGTCATTGGTTTGGGTCCCAGTGGGGTTGAAGAAATGATGGAACTGAGGTAAATTCTATATACATGGAATTTGGCATGAGACTGGGATCAGTAGAATCGAGACCACGGAGGTGCGTAGATATTGGTGGGCTTTGGGTATGGCATGGAGCCGGTGGCTGAGATGGAGTGGGATGAGAACTCTGAGGATGAGCAGCTTGAGGGTGAAAGTACTGGAAGGGTCATCTACTGGTTAGTATAGAATATGGATTAAAATAGATTAAAATGTACATTTTTGACTACTCAGCTTTGGTTGCTGCTTCTAGAAACAACTCAGAAAGACTGCCAATATGATGGGTATTTAATACAATTTATCATTTTGTTTTGCTGCCTTCAGAATAGTCTGTTCCTGGGGCACCTGGGTGGCTCAGTCGGTTAAGTGTCCGACTCTTGGTTTCAGCTCAAGTCATGATTTCACAGTTCATGAGTTCAAGCCCCAGCTCAGGATCTGTGCCCAAAGTGCAGAGCCTCCTTGGGATTCTCTCTCCCCTTCTCTCTGCCCCTCTCCCCACCTCTCTCTCTCTCTCTCTCTCTCTCTCAAAATAAATAAATAAACTTAAAAAAGAAAAAAAAGAATAATCTGTTACTTTGAGTGTGACTTCTGTGTTTTAAGCCACATTCTCATCTTATTGCCAGATCACCTTTTGCCTGAGAAATGATGTTGACAGCATTCTTCTGGTAAATCCCACCATTGCTGGCTCCTTAGTGTCCCCACCAACAACATCTGTAAGTGTGAATTCATTCACTAATGTGATGTGTGAAACAAAGCAAGCACTTTGCAGTGTTCTCACAGTGCAAATGAGATGTGCTTCTCGTTTCTGGTTGTATTTATGCCCTCAAAGTTCTCTATATACCACCATAAACACAACTACCAAAGTTCTTCCTATACCAAGGTGACCACCCATCTTTTTTATGTTGTTTTATGACTTATGAATGTTCTTTCTCATTTAGGCACCGTGTTTCCAAAAATCAACGCTGTCACCTGACCTGCAAGTCACAGATGCACTACGCACTGTAGGAGGAAAGGGGAAGGAAAGTGGAAGAGGGGATTATGCTTTGTGAGAATGTCCTGTTATTCCAGGCACTGTGATAGGCATTTATGAACGTTCTCTCTCTTTTTTAAAGATTTTATTGCTATTATTTTTTTAGTAATCTCTACACCTAACATGGGGCTCGAACTCATAACCCTGATATCAAGAGTCGCATGCTCTTCTGGGGGTGCCTGAGTGGCTCAGTCAGTTAAGCGGCCAACTCTTGGTTTTGGCTCAGGTCATGATCTCGTGGTTTGAGGGTTTGAGCCCCTCCTCGGGGCTCCGAGGAGTGTGGAGCCTGCTTGGGATTCTCTCTCTCCTTCTCTCTCTCTCTCTGCCCCTCCCCAAACTCTCTCTCTCTCAAAATAAATGAATGAACATTAAAAAAAAAAAAAGAGTCGCATGCTCTTCTAACTGAACCCGCCAGGCACCCTGAATGTTCTTTTCTAAAGCTCCATACAACCATCAGGTCAGCTGAGGTCAGCCTGTCCTTTGACATGTAGATAAAATTGATGCAAGCTTCCCTCATCATGCATCCTTCACGGATTCATAAAATAGTTGTGCATTCTCAGGGGTTGTTGTGGTAGACTTTTTTCTGTTGCCCCTCTTTCCACCACATTAATTCTCCTTTTCCTACAACTGCTGATTGCTGTTTGTAGATTCACTCGTGTTCAGGGCTCCTGACTCAGTCTCCAGTGGAAGATCAACGCAGAGGGTCATACCGCCCAGGCTAAGCCATTCAGTGAGTTCTGCCCCCTTGACCACGGAAGTTGAGGGCTGTGTAGGGTGTGTAACCTAGCCTGGTCTAATCAGAGAGAATCTCTGGGCTTTTGTGTGGATATCTGAAACAAAGGATCTCTCTCCTGTTCCAGATGATATGGTTTGTGGTGTGGTGTAAGGGCTGGAGCTGTTGAGTCATTTGCTATCCCGAGGGAAGCCAGTTTGAGCCAAACCAATGCTCAGATTGAACTAGTCAAGAGACTCCAGGAGAGGTGCAGCTCCGTTGACACTATAAACCAAGATCAAGCCAGGCCTGAAGCCTCCCCACTTCTGTACTTCTTAGTCTTGTGAGCCAGAAAATTCCCTTTGCTGTTCAAGAAAGTCACAGCCTAGTTTTGCTTTTCTTGCATAGTAACAGAGGAGTTTGCATTCTATCACTAATTCAGGCTCTGTCTGAATTCATTCCGGCTCATTTCCCATAGCTCTTGTGCCTGCTGGTTGCTATGGACTCCTATGGAATCAAGCTCTTCCTTCTGAAAAAATATCTCTCACACAAGAGTTTGTGTGCGTGGTAGATTTTGCTGCAGGTTTGGGATTCAGAGTACCTGCAGCACAGGCGGAAACAAGAGTGGCAACAGCATATTCAAAAAACATTGAATGTTAACTATTCTTGTTTGTGTGAGTCTCTCTGATTTACCTCGTGGGATATGGTGGGGAATTTCTCCCCTGCTCCCATGCTTTCAGGCTCCTTGACCTTCCTTTCTGTTCTTCCTGACTTATAATTTAATTTTATTTAGCTATGTCTTTGTTACCTTGTCTTCTTCTACCTTGCCCTTAGATATTGCTGGCTAAGCAGTTCATCAGATATTTTCCTGAAGAAATAAAATTCCCTCCCCCCAAAAGGATATTCCTTTTAGGATTTAGAATAGTGTGACTATATTATTATGCCATTTTACACATTAGGTTCTGTTTCAGAGGTGTCATTTTTTTCTAGTCTAGTACATGGACTATAGTTTTACAATCAAATGGATGTTTAAGAACCATAGATTGTAGGGGCACCTGGGTGGCTCAGCTGGTGAAGTGTCTAACTTTGGTTCAGGTCATGATCTCATGATTTGTGGGTTTGAGCCCGGGTCGGTCTCTGTGATGATAGCTCAGAGCCTGGAGCCTGCGTCGGATTCTGTGTGTTCCTCTCTCTCTGTCCCTCCCCAGCTCATGCTTTCTCTCTCTCTCAAAAATAAATAAACATTAAGAAAAAAAGAATCATAGATTGTCTTTTTCAATGTTCTGAATGGATTTGTCTATTTGACTTAGGGATTTGGCAGATACAAAATGTTATAGCTGGAAAAGATATTAAAAATCCAACACTGGGGCACCTGGGTGGCTTAGTCGGTTAAGGGTCTGACTTTGGCTCAGGTCACGATCTCACGGATCATCAGTTCAAGCCCCATGTCAGGCTCTGGGCAGACAGTGCACAGCCTGCTTAGGATTCTCTCTCTCTCCCTCTCTCATGCCCCTCCTCCACTTCCCCCCTTTCAAAATAAATAAATAAACTTAAAAAAAAAAGTCCCACACCTTTGTTGAGGCATGGTGTCATAGAGGCAGTAGTGGTAGAGAAGAGACGACAGAGGAATCAGACAGCTTGGCTCCTTTGGGCTCTACTGTGAGGCAAGTGATGCTCACTAGGGACACATTTGAATTACTGCACGTAGGTATGATACTGATCACACATTCGATTCCGTGTAAAGACTCTAACTTAATGATTTGTACAGCACTCCCATCCAGGAGATATTGTATATCTCAGTTTATCCGCATATAAAATTATTGCTGGGGGTGGATTCATCTCTAAGAAACTTTGCATTTATAATAGTCAAAATAAAATACTGCAATCAGTGCCCGCATGTGTAACATCAAGATTTAAAAAAAAAAAAATCTGTCGGGGCCCCTGGGTGGCTCAGTTGATTAAGCGTCTGACTTCAACTCAGGTCATGATCTCTCTGTCCATGAGTTCAAGCCCCGCGTCGGGCTCTGTGCTGACAGCTCAGAGCCTGGAGACTGTTTCAGATTCTGTGTCTCCCTCTCTCTGTGACCCTTCCCCATTCATGCTGTGTCTCTGTCTCAAAAATAAATAAACGTTAAAAAAATATTTTATAAAAAAAATCTGTCTTCTAGGGCTGATGTGAGGATGAAATGTGTTTATCTATATGTATATGCATACGTATGTGTATGTGTGTGGACACACACATATGAAGGGCTTAGGATAGTATGTGGCATGCAGTAAATACTCTAGTAGGTCTGTAATTCTCAAACTTTTTGGTCTTAGGATCTCATTACACTATTATAAAATTATTTATTTATGAATATTTATTTATTTATAAATGCATTTGTGTTGTGGCTTAAATTTATCAATATTTACTCTATTAGAAATTAAAACCAAGAAGGCTTTAAAAAATATTTATGAAGTCATTTACAGTAGTTACATAATAACATCATTTTTAAATGAAAAATACCCATATTTTCCCCCCAAACCAAATGATTAGTAAGAGAAGGTGGACATTGTCTTACACTCGTGCAAATCTTGGTAATGTCTGGCTTACTAGAAGATACTTCTGCGTTCAATCTGCTACAAAATCACACGTCAGGAAGCTTTGGGAAGGTCTATGGTACTCCTCAGAAATTGAGACTGAAGGAAGGAAAATCTCACTTTAGGATGAATTTGAATCATTTCTGGCCTCATGGGCCCCCTCAAGGGATCTCTGGACCCTCAGGAGTCCTCACAGGTAACTATACCTTGAGAACCACTCCTATATTTTGTTATTATTCTAATGATTACTGATGAGGAGGAGGAAAGAGGATGACAGAGAAAACCAGGATAGAAATTAATTTTCCAGCGTTAGAGCTGTGGGTTGTGAGGTTGTCTTAATGAACCTGGTCCCACGCAGACATTCATTTAGGAACGCTTGTCTTTGAAAGCGCGGAACACATTTAGGTCCAAGTGCTATCAACCTATTGATACGAGGGATCAAAGGACAGTGTTATTCAGCTTTTGCAGGCATGTGAAGCTACAGGCATGAAATAAAGAGGAAAAAGTCTCCCCAGCGTACTGTAAGGAGACAGGGTATGTGTGTGTGTCACTGTGGAGAATTTTCACGAGAAGTTATGTGTTAGCATTTGGGCTCAGGCACCAAAACTGTGGATAGTACAGTGAAACCCAGGAGCATTTCAAAGCCTTTTTCCAAGGATGTTCAGGCAGAAAAAATATATTCTGGCAGAGCAAAATGCATAACCGTAACCAAAGCATTTCATGAAAGGGACAAATGGAAATCAAGGGACAATTGGCTACCGGTCCCGGCTTTTTCTGTTTTCATCCAGGATACAGTCTCCTGGAAGAAAAGATGGTGAAGGCAGAGGTCTAATAACGCATTAGTAATGTCCACAGGCCATCTTTGCCCACAGTCAACAGGCTCTTGGACTCTCAGCTGGTCACTTGAAAGGTAAAATCTTGTCACTGCCTCTCAGGGGAAAAACAGCCCTTCTGATTCATGTTGTAGACAAAAATCAAACAACACATCCTCACGGCCAACAACGCCTGGCTCAGCATTGCTGAGCCACTCCCAAATCTGTAGTCCTGGGTCTCCACATGCTGGAGTGTCTCCCCTCCCTCTGTTCCCTTTTAAAAATAATCATTCTGCTTCGGGTCCTTATCCTGTACTCAATTTCTCTGGAAATATGAAAGTAACAACAACAGAAGTTCCCAGGGTACAGATTAGTTATAACTGCTCAGGAGCCTGTGGAAGTCAAATCTGTCTAATGTTGCTCAAGGAAACTGATGGCGGTTGAAAAGTCCATTCCAGAGAAATGATCTACAAAACTTGAAAGTAGAGGCAAAAATGTGGTATTGAGGGGGGCTGCAAAGAGAGAAAGCAGCAGATCATTCCAGAAACTGATGGCGTCCAGTGAAATTCTAGAAAAAAATGAACCTTGAAGAAAGAGGGCAGGAGGTATGTCAAACAGGAGAAAACTGAAGACTGTAGGAAGGGGGGCCGCCGAGAAGTCTTAACTGTATTCTACACCCCCTGTGCTGTCTCCTGTGCACCTGTTACCTGGTTCCTACATCAGCTTTGGAATCACACAGCAGCAGCATGGTGGGCATGCTCTAAAGAGCGCTCTGCCATGACTCCTGTTTTAGGAAGAAGGCTGGAGTCATGAGGACCCGTAAGAAGAATGGGGGGTGAGAGATC
Source organism: Prionailurus bengalensis (assembly GCF_016509475.1). Classification (NCBI taxonomy): domain Eukaryota; kingdom Metazoa; phylum Chordata; class Mammalia; order Carnivora; family Felidae; genus Prionailurus; species Prionailurus bengalensis. The sequence continues at coordinate 74,266,795 of NC_057348.1, read as the reverse complement.
CAGGGGTAAATATAAACAAACCAGCTGGAGGAAGGATAACATTAATCTTTTAAAGACCAGCAAGCAGAAGAATGAAAAGCCAAGAGTAGTAGGGGTGGGAAAATAAAATTGGAATGAAAGAACAAACAATATGCACTAGAAAGAATAGATGTCCGCAGAGAGAAAGAACAGGAGTATAGACTTGAAGTGACTTCATATGTTGTGATAGCAGAAGTGGAAATGGAGTGAGTCTAATAGTCTTGGTGACTTTTGTTGGACCTTTTATTCTCTTGATTCTTGCATTCTAGTGGCACTCAGCGGCATGATCTCTTCTCACCCTAAACATTGCCAAGGATTTCTGGAATAACAGAGATGGTCAATTCCTCACTTTTGCTTGGTCCTCTGTGTAGCACTGATCTCTCAGTGTCTTTTGTGGTTTGATGAGTAAGAAACTAAGGGCATCTGGGCGCCTGGGTGGCTCAGTCAATTGAGTGTCTGACTCTTGATTTTGGCTCAGGTCATGGTCTTATGGTTTGTGAGGTCAAGCCCCATGTTGGGGTCTGTGCTGGCAGCACGGACCCTGCTTGGGATTCGCTCTCTCCCACTCTCTCCCTGCTCTCACTCTCTCTGTCTCTCAAAATAAATAAATTTAAAAAAACATTAAAAAAAAGAAATTAAGGGTATCCTATCCTGAGAGGCTGGAGACGATTTATGGTTGACCTATTCCTTATCTTTTTTTAAAAATTTTTCTGAGTGTTCATTCATTTTTGAGAGAGATAGAGAGGGAGAGAGAGAGAGAGAGAGAGCAGAGGAGAGGCAGAGAGAGAGGGAGACACAGAATCCAAAGCAGGCTCCAGACTCTGAGCTATCAGCACAGAGCCCCACGTGGGGCTCGAACCCATGAACCATGAGATCAAAGGTCTGAGCCGAAGTCGGCTGCCTAACTGATTGAGCCACCCAGGCGCCCCCTGTTCCTTCTTATCTTCAGGATCATCAGCTGTTGAGAAAGAGCATGTGTGTCTCATCTGTGAAGCAAGGAGAGAGCCTTGAAGGGTTGGGAAAAGCACCATTTGATGGAAATTTGGTGATGGAAAGGGCAAATATTTCATTTAATGAATTTTCCTTCCTAAATTCTACCACAGAAGTAGGAGTAAAAATTAGCAGAAATACTTCCTGCCCTTCTCCATTTGTTTCTCATTGCTCTGACCCTAAAAGTGGCCGCCACCCACAGTGATGGAGAAACAGGAGCTGTTGCTGATGCTATTTATTCCCCTTGCCCTAAATAGAAGGCGCCCTTTGTTTCTATCATAGTCAGAATCCTTCCACCTATCTTCAAGGCAGCCTTCCTCAGTTCTCCAGAATTCATCTTTCCTGCCCCTCTGGAGTCCTCCCATAAGGGAAAATAATTAAAATTTCCTGGGTAACCTAAAAGTAGAACTCAATTTATGGACGGTACCGTTGAGGAGTTATAAGATGAGACACTCAAGACACAGAGAAATTGCCAGTTTCCCGAGGCCACACCCAGTCAGAGGTAAGGAACAGAGTAGATCCTAACCCAAGCCTATATCATGGCACCTAAAAACGTAAGCGTCTTTCACCCGAGAAAATCCAACAATCCCCTCAGGTAAACCTTTTATGCATTTGGTTTGTTTTTTAAAAGCAATTTGTGCCGAATTTAATTCATTTATATGTGTCTGTTTCCCACTAGATTATGAACCTTTGAATGACAGGAAGTAGGTCTTATTCAAGTCTCTTATTACCCAGAACACCTATCAGGAGATTATACTCTACAATAAACACATAAGTTGTTAGTTGGATAATTCAAAACTACCTTTGTGTTTTTATCTTTACATCCTTCTTGCCATTGCATGTTAGACCTAGAAACCAGACGTATATGGGCAGGGGCTTAGGGTCCCAACCAGACTTTAATACCAGAGGAGATGCCATCTGAAGACTTTTCTTTTTTTTTTCTTTAAAATTTTTAACGTTTATTTCTGAGACAGAGAAAGAGACAGAGAGAGGGAGACACAGAATCTGAAACAGGATCCAGGCTCTGAGCTGTCTGCACAGAGCCCCACGTGGGGCTCGAACTCACGGACCGCAAGATCATGACCTGAGCGGAAGTCAGACGCTTAACCGACTGAGCCACCCAGGTGCCCCTGAAGACTTTTCTTTATGAGGACCGGTTCCTAGGAGAATGGTTCTGGTCATCAATTTTACCTTGGTTTCCTGGTAGGAAGATTTTAATCAACTGGAAAACCCCAGAACCACCAACTGATTTCAAAGCAGTTGAATGCAAGGGTCAGGAACCTTGATTTTTCCCTCAGATGAACCTTCCCTGCTACGCTGTGGTCACAGGCAAGTTGTTTTATCTCTCAGACTCCTAGATTTTTCATCTCTCAAGGGGGTGGGGGGGGGAGGGAGAATCATCATTCTTACCCTGAGGATTGTAATAAAAATAAATCTCAAACGAAAATTATGATCCCTGCTGCCCTTCCTCAACCTGATCTTCCTCCTCATCCCCTGGCTCAGTAAGAGGCATCACGAAATATTTTTTTATGCAAATCAGGAAGATACCTCCCTCTCGTTTTCAAGTTCCACCGCCAACTGGCCACCAGGTTCTGTGAATTATACCTTTTCCTTGAAACCATCCAGTCCCCGACACCACCACCTATAACCAAATGCGCCCACCAAATCTCCTTTCATTACTCCCCCTAACACTCTTACCTTTTCGCTGTTTGGCCAGAGACATCTTTCAGAATTTAAGTGCGAGACCACATACTTATTCTGCCGCGTCACTGGGCTCCTGGCTAAGGTAAAGAATCCTTCATACAACCTAAGAGACCGGTGCACTCTGGTCCTTGCCTCCTGCCCTGCTGTCTGTGCTCCACACAAGGCGCAGTGCTTTCTTTGAGCTCCTGCAATTAGCCATGCAACCTCCTCACCTTTTGCACATTTCCTTTGGGGAAGATATTTATCCCCATCGCCCCCTTTCCCCCTTTCACCTACATTTTCCAATTACAGTTTCTTTCGAGTCAATTGCTTAGGGAAGTTTTGTCAATTTCCCCTTGCTCACACACCCAAGACTAGGTCAATTCCTTTGACATAGGTTCTCATATTACTCTTTTGCTTTTCTCCGTAGCTCTCAGAATAGTTTAAAAATTTACCATTTCTGGGATTTTTCCACAAATCTCTGTCCAAACTACTACAATATGAGACCTCTGAGGAACTACGTCTGTATTGCTGTACCTCCAGTGCTTAATACAGTACCTGGCACGTGGCAGAGTCTCCGTAAGTATTTGTTGAATGCATCTGTACTTTATATATGGTAGCCATTATTCTGAAGTTTTTCTGACTCTCGGGTTTCTTCTGAAAAGCTCCACCTTCAGAGTCAGAGCAAGTTCAAATCATGGCCCTGTTCATCTTGAGCAGCTGTCTTTTGTTGTACCTCACCTGTAAGATGGGAATAATTGTACCTGCCTTACTGAGTTGTTATGAGGATTTAGTGAGCTAATGTCATGTCAGGTGTCCGACACCGGGCCCTATCCGAGTTCACCAGTAAAATGACTGTAATTAATATAGGTCAGATGGTCACGTAAACAACCCGAGGGTAGGCAAACAGCTGTCTCTATGCCAACCTGGACCACTATAATTTGCAGGTGGAGGAGGTGGGGGGCGTCTTCAAACTCCTCCTGCAACGTGCATCCCTTCCCCGTCTCCGGGGTGGCGCCCACGGGGCTTAGATCTCTGCGGGAGACAGCCGACACCCTGGCGGCGCTACGGAGGGTGTGGGGCAGCCATCCTGCCCCAGCCCCCGCCCGCGCCCCCGCCCCAGGCTGGGCTCCAGCGCGGGCGCAGGCGGCGGGCACGAGGCTCTCGGAGGGCGGCGCCGCCAGGCCGCGAGGGGTCGGGAGCGCGGCTCCGGCGGCTCGGCGCGCCCCTCCTCCCAACTTGCCCTGGTCCCGCGGGTCTCCGCGTCGCGGCCTGGGGTCCGCCCGCGCAGGGTCCAGGCAGGCCAGGCCAGCAGCGGTCGCGCCACCCCCACTCCGCCCCTGCTGCCCCCTCCCCGCGAGCCCGCAGCCTTCGGGCAAGTTTGGCACAGCCCTCGCCGCTTGCCACGCCGGCCGGGCCCGGGGCGGGGTCCCGGCTCGGCTGTCCCTGCCTGGGCTCCGCGGGGGCTGCGGAAAGCCCCAGGGAAGTCTGTGCCTCCAGCGGCCCGGACGGACGGGGTGTATGCGGGCCAGCTGTGCATTTCAATCCTGCTAGGAGGACCTTTCCAGTCCTGCGGCCTCAGGGGGGCTACCCAGTTTCTGCACGGTTTCGTTTTGTTTGGGGATGCCGGTGTGTGTGTGTGTGTGTGTGTGTGTGTGTACATTGTGGGGCAGCTCTGAATGACAAGTCTGTAAGACTTGAGTCCTTCTTTCCTCCTAAAGCTGTCTTCAGAAATGTCGAACAGAAATGGTTCTTTTTACTTGAAGTTCCTCTTAATTAATTTTCGAGTGATGACATAGCACAACGCTAGGGTCTACATGACGGTACGTTTTCTGTATCAAACATTTCTCAACACCTCTCTAACGTAACGTTAGTTGCGAACCTTGAAAAAGTGCCCCCATTTTAATACCGCACAAAGTTGCCCTGCAAAAAAATTTTTTTTTGACAAGCCAGAAAGAGTACGCCAAGTGGTGACCTTAAGTTTACATGCAAACGTTAATAACTTCACAAAGCCACCAAACTAACAGTTGCTATTTATGGCTTTGCATTCCACAAAGGAACTTTGCAGTTTTATCTGTCAGGTTGCGTGGGAAATCCCGTTGCGACCTCAATCCTGAAAGGGTTAAAAAGCTAATGGATTATATTCATGTCACCCTCATAATAGCTAACCCATGTGACATCAACAATCTATCCTGAAGTGTGTGCTCTCAAATAGCTTAACTTAAATGAAAAAAAGTTGAAATCTTTGTCATCACCTTACATCAAGTAAATCATTTCCTAACCTTTCGGAAAATGAAAAGTTTAGTGACTACTATTTACACACTTTGAATATTTTATATTTGAGTGGTCATCAGAGTTTACACAAATGATTGTATATATCCATTTCCAGTCAACAAATATCAAGGTATCTGTGTTATGCGACGGTTAACATTTCAAGCTTTTCTGTAAAGGTGACGTTGTACAAAAACCATAAAGACTCCTGCATATTGTCCGAAGGTCATTTAGAGATTCTGAAAATAAAATCGTTAGGGACAGCCTCACAGAAGCGGGGTGATGACTTATGATTGAAAAAAAAAATTATGTGGTGGCTTAGAACCCAAAGCCTCAATTATCACATGAAATAGTTAATTTTGTTTTTGTTTTGGTCTTAAACACAGGTTTCTAGAGTATTAAAAAAATCCTCATAGGTTTGTTAAACCTTTAGCGGCAGATTACAGCCTATGTTTTGTCTTTGGTGAATAGCTGTTTGTCTCACTTTATTTACTTGGTATTGGGTATTTGTCAATGTCATTTCATATCTACAGAAAATTCTTACGCTCTATGGAGGTAGTGAATGTGTGTGTGCGAGTCTGCCGGAGGTCACATGACGGTTTCATCCTATTTGGTGAAGCAGCTTGACTTTTTTTCCCCTTGCTTTTGGTGATGGTTGTGAGTGCAGAAGTTGATTGACAGATGCATGCCAGAAACCCCCATTCTCCTTTTCAAAGACAACATATGATGGATTGCGATCTCTCAGCCCAGCAGGACACGGGGACCATGCAAGCTGTAATTGGTCAGGTATGGAGTCAGCCATTTCTCAACTCCCCTTTTTTCCACAAGGGTCTCACCATATGATTCACATAATTCATATTTACAGCACCATCTTTCTATCTGTATCTTCAGCTACCTGCCAGCGCAGTGCTTGAAAGTGCGGGAGGCAATAGGCACCCAGTAAATCTAGCCAGGGAACCTCAGCCTCAAACTTCCATGTGAGGCTTAACAAACAAAAATTCAGACAGCAGCAACAACAACAAAAAATCCAAGGACAAATCTAATTTATAATTTGGTCTGGATGTTTAAAAAAAAATCTATTTTTAAGAATTTATTTTCTGTCGAGATCGTGATCTCTGAAAGAAAGTGTAAGGAGAGAATAAGGTGCTACGTTTCCTAGGTAGTAGTTAAAATTGTTCTGTTCCATATTTTTATTTTGGCTATATTCTACGTCTCTCTCTCCCTCTCCCTCTCTCTATGGAAAACAGAAATCTAGGAATACACGTGCCTTTACTTCTAACCCAGATAATGTGTGATTGAGCCTGGTAAATGGTCTTGGCGGCTGCAGAAGGGGCAGGCTGCAAATTAAACACTGCCACACTCTGAAAGGTCCAGGTGGTCTGGTCGGCTTCCTAATGCAATCCAGCACCCCAGCGTTAATAAACAGCTCTATTTAGTTCCTCCTCCCTGGATCCAGGGAGGTGAACTGATCTGGGGCTGCTGTGATGAAATGCCAGAAGAATCTCTCTCTGAGGCCTCACAAGCTGATTTTTAGAGCTTTGCTGTTCTGTCGTCTTTGTCTTCCAAATGGGTCAGTGAGTCTTGCTCTTTCTGTTTGGCGCTTTCTGTGCAATCGGTACTTTATGTTTGTGCTTAAATGTTTGCGTCCGTAAGCTGAATCCGAAGAGGAAGGGATCGTTGTATTTTCATTTGCCTTCAGATAACTGCTGTAAAAGGAAGGGTGATTTTTCTATGATGGGGGTGGGGCGAGGAAAATGAGAATATATGTGTTTTCTTTCTTTCTCTTTTGGGGAATGTATTTTTGATCCATTTTTTTCTAAGTTATCTAGGCTTACTTATGAACTGTTAACTCAGCAATCAGAATGTGGTTACGAATATTGATAAACTCTTTAAAAGTTTTGTTTTTTTCTTTTTTGTGGCACACTTTCCAATCAAGACAAGCTGGCAAAGTGATGATGTGAAATTTGTTTGCTGTATGTTTAATAGCATGGTGGAAAATATACCATTTGACTCTGTTTTCAACCAAATTATAGCGAAGCACTTTAGGATTCTGAAAGCACATGGTTTATTAATATCAGCATGCTTCATAATGTATTTTTAGATGGGAAATGTCAGATATATAATACCATGTTTCCACAGGCTCACACTATTTTAAAAGCAGTAGATAATCTGCTTCAATGGAACAATATTTAAAAAAAAAAAACTTCCAAGTTGGTTTTTGTTATACAGACAGAAAGTGAAGTCTCTGGGCATACATTTGGCAGGAGAAAATATATAAAGACTGATTTTACATGCTGTTAATACCCACTTTAGTGTAGGTGTTCGGTGATGAGCAAGTAAGTATATCAAAGTTAGCTAAAATAATCAGGGCATATAGAATTAATTAAATAGCCTGCTAAAAAAAGATGACCTTTTTGTAGAAAAAGAACACTTGAGCTCCTGATCACAGTTTTGTCCTGTTTAATAAAACTTTTCTTGGGTTGTAAACATGCTCTCTCTTCTGAATGTCATCGTAGGGCCATAATACTGTGCAAAATTACTGTATTCCATCCCCAAGTGAAAAATAGGAGTGCCTTTCGTATACATTTCCCTTAGTTGGGAAAAGAAAGCTTGTTTAAAAAAAAAGATGGGAGACATCTTTCTAAATTTTTATGCAATACTGTTTTTTGGAAATCATTGCAAAGGTATGTATACTTTTAAAAGGTTCAAATATATACTTTCAAAAAGGAAATCGGTATGCATTTTACAGACACCAGATTAAACTCCTAATTTGTCAGGGTCTAAAAGTGGTGGTTATTATTACATGGCTCGGCATTTTGTACGTTTTAAAGACTTTGTATGTCCAGGAATTATACCCATTAATGACTTGTTAACAAATACTTTCTAAGTACTTGCATCAGAGTAGCCACATGGTTTCTGGAGAGCTCATTTCTCATAAATTATTTGTTATAAAAAGGCTCAGGTACTGTTGTCAAGCTGGTAAATTATAATAGTTGTCGTTCTGCAGGTTGTAAAAATTTTCTGTATTAAAAATGTACAAACATAAAAAATGTACAAACTAAAATGCTTACTTCTTCTGAAACTGAAACAGAGGCGAAAGGAAAGATAGCATACTGTCCCATATGCATCTATAGAAGTAAAAAGGAAGAGGGCATAGATTTTTGAAATGATTTAATTGTTATAGCACAGATAAAAATATTTACCCAGATGATGACTTCTAACAATAACAAGAATGTGAAAATAATTTTTTTTACTGCTTTTCAGGCAATCATAATCAAAAATACATGTTTCTTTTAAGCTGTTGATTTCAGTACCCTCCTTTGCCTACTCAGCAGGTGCGAACAGTCCCATTTGGTAATGCAAATGTTAGTTCGTCCTCAAATACATATTAGAATAAAAATTATTTCTGTCCTTCCCCCGCGGCCCCCCCACCCACGTTCTTAATTCTGGTCCTAAGTGGATTTGGGTTGGAGGAGCAAATAACCGATTTTCAGTGGTATTTTCCATTCAGGATACTGAAAGATTCCCATGAAATATGATCTTTAGGTTTTTCATTCATCTCTAAGATCAAATATCCAGTTGCTTCTACTGGAGAGAAGAGTAGACTTCTCTGCGTTGCTGGCCATGATCCAGCTGGAGAGAGTGCACTGACTCTATGGAGCACATATTGCCTCATAAATGTCTTTCCCCCAGGATTTTCTCTCCCCCAAGCAATTAAGCAGTCTAGTACTTAAGAACAAATTCCCTGCCTGGGATATCAAGATCAAGAAACTTGGTTCATTCATACAGTTCTTGGAAATCATCTGGATGTTTGATAGTTATCTGTGGCACACTTCCTAACCCTTGGAACTATAGATAGGGTGGATTGTGGTCTTCAGATGATTTTTCAAATCAACGCAAACTAACCAGTTAAGTAGGTTCAGAGCCATAGGTTTGAACAGCATTTGAAAATGAAGGCTCGCATTTTCACCCCTCATGGTGATTAAATGTTTACTGCAGTTTTCTTTTTTGCAGACCCGAGCTTGTGAGTGACAGATTAGTTCATCAGTATTACAGAGCTCCTGGTTGATGTTGTTTTTTTTCCCCCCTCATCTCAGGCAGACGGGTCACCGTGTCCAATCCTCCTTCTGGCACTGCTGTCCCCAGAGGACCCTTGGCCAGCCTGCCATCTTGATGCACAGGCCTCAGGGTCTGGGCTGGCTGCGCATTTCCTTATACTGGCTTCTGCAGATATTACAGAACAGAGGATATTAAATTAGTTGTTAATAAAAACAACAGATGAGGCAAATTAGATAAAAATATTTATCAAGCATATCTAAGAGTTTGCTAGGAATGGGGAGAGACACCGCCGGGTAAAAGTGCTCATGGGTCTGCTTCCAGGGGTCATGGCTGAGGGGTCGGCAGAAGAGCGGAGAAACCATCCTTGGTAGGACAGAAAGCACAGTCCAAAGCTTTTGCAATTTACCTTACCAGTAAAATGGGTATTTTTTTCCCCGCAGGGTAAATTTAGACAATTCAAAGTGTTTAAAGGCGGCACGTTCAGAAGTAAATGCAGTTATTTGAGACAGTGCTCGAGAGTGTGCCCTAATGGCACGGAGGGAAAGTGCATTTGGCTGAATAGGATTTCGGTGCATGTTTTCTCATGTGAAGCTTTTAAAACCCCAAAATATTTAATTGTTCTGGTCGTAAAGCAGTTTTGCATGTGGGTTTATTTATACCCTGTTCCCGAGAATGTTCAACATGGCTCTCAGAGCAACGTGCTTAACTAGTCCATATTCAAGCTGAAAGGGAGTGGAGGTGGCCCAGGGAGAGGGGCCCCCAGGGTGTGTAAATAACACACTTGCTTATTCTCAGTCCGTTTCCACTGATTTTCATGCCCTTTCTATAAACATTAAACCTTAGGGCTAACCTCACCCTGTTTCACACATGCCAAGCATAACTCTCGTGTGCTCTAAAAACTCATTTTTGTAGGTGTGACTGCCCTTTTCATATGAAACCAACCTATCACTTCAGCAAATTTATATATGTTAGTGAGGCGAAATTGTTTGGATTTAATTGAGAATCCTGTTTTTGAGGGCATTTAGGCGAAGAGTATACAGTTTACTAAAAAAAAAACAAATTAATGAAGGATTATTCTTTCTGAATACGAAATGGTGCTAGTATTCCTTTGTAAGGAATTTGTACTGTGGATTTGTACTATGTCTTTCTAATGGACTCAATACTCCACTCAGAGGAAAGTTGGTGTTAGCTTTTTGTATTCTACTGGATGAACTCAATTTTTATTACCTTTCAAATATTTTTAAATTGAAGTTCAGTATGCTACCTGAGCAGGTGTTTAAATGGTAAAGCCAGTCCTGCTCACTAAAGTAAGGGTGTATCCGTATCGTAATGATACTGTACAATAAGGTCAGTATTCATACTAAACCAGAGCAGGAAAGCTGGTCTTGAAACCATACTTTCTTTTCTGTTTTTAAGATCAATTAATGAAACTCCCTCTATCCAAGTATACATTTCAGTGCTTAAGAATTTAAAGCTTTTGGATTCACATCGCTAGAATATAGAGAGAGGTTGCTGGAACACTGAAATATGCATGTTCAATGTAAGACAGTTTGAATATAATGTGTTTCGTGTATATCAAATCTGTGGTACTTGTTCAGGAGACAGGTGAAGGAAGGATCCTTTTGTTGACAGTCTCTTTGCTTATGTTAACTGCATTTTACCAGACAGTTGAAAGCATCTTTCTGTTTTCATCTTTATTGTTTGCCAAAATTAGAATATAACTCACGTGCCTGCAAATATTGAAAAGCTCCACTCTCCCTTGCACTGTGATATCATACCAGCTGTTGCTTTTTTCTAACACTTGATTGAGTAAAGGGTAAGGTTGTGAAAATAAAATGCCAATATCAAAGGATCGGACTTGAAGAAAAATAAGCAAAAAGGTAAATATTGACCATAATCTGAACACTAGCAGAAAATTTAAATGACACAACTTTTAAACTCATCTGTATTTCGTGGCCAAACTTTTACCTGGGAGATAGGAGCTGCTCTCACTATAATTTCACACCTTCATTTATGTTCTTCCTTTTCTTTCTCCCTGCCTTCCTTCCTTTATGGGGGGGGGGGGGACGCAGGGAGGAGGTGAAACGTATGCCCAATAGAGTAAATTACTGAGTCAAAACTTGCTCTGGGATCACATGTCAATACTGTGTTGAGTCATGTTGCCTTGAGCTGGTCCAAAATGATGATCAAGATATGTACCAGTTTTGCCTTTTGCACAATTCTTCTGAACCCTAGACTGAAGCGGTGAGAACCTGTCATTACATTTCACTAAGATTCATTTTTCTTTCTATTATTTTCTTGCCCTTCCCACTTCTACAACGTGAGCCAATTATAGGTGAAAACTGCCTAATTTTTATGGGATACATTCTTCCTGTTTTGCTCTCTGCTTGTGCTGTTTTCTTTACTCCAGCAATAAATGACCACATTATTGTTATTTCAGAGCCACCACTCCTAAATATAAAACCATTGTATGCAAGGGAGGGCAAAATACTTGAAAGCATTTCTGATTATTAATACTAAAGGCAGCTCTCGAGGTGTTAAACCAGTTATTTTTCAAGTTGGTTGGCTTCAGAAAATAGCTTTTTGTTTTATCACTGGCTTTAAACCCCCCATGATATGAAGGACTCTTTCTTTAAAAGACCGAGATTAGCTGTTGATACTTGGTACTGATTCCGGGTGAACTGTAACCCTTTTCCCTTCAGTCACATTTTTCTAACCATAACAACAAGAAAAAAAGAAAAATGAAGAGCAACAGAATATTCTAAATTTCACCTCTTTTCCGTCCTCCTTACCACCCCCGCCCCCGTGCAGGGGGTGGCTTCTTTCAGTGGGAAAAGATGCCCGTAGAATTCCCAGCTCCCCCCTCTTAAGGTCAAAGATGCAAATAAATGTGTCCACACCTTCAGTGAAGGAAAAGGAAATAGTTACTCAAACGCACTGCTCTGGTATTTTGCTCTTTTCCTTCACTGTCATTTTCCCTTCAGCTTTCCCTCTCCTCCCCGCTGTAATCCAGAGTCAGTGTGATGAGTAATAAGTGAAAAGTGAATCCTCGTGGGCTGCCCAGGCAGCAAAGGGCACCGGAGAGAAAGGCAAGACCTAGAGCAAAACAAAGCAAGACGGAGGCAGAGAACTGACCGACACTCTGGATTCTGTAGTTAGTGTTTTTGTTGTTTTGTAAGCTGATGTCGTGTCGCCTGACGATTTTAGATCACCGAAATAAGCAGAGAAATGATTACTTTAGGACAAGACAAATACAGTTTTAAAACAAAGCCAAAAGGAGAAGGAAAAAAGAAAAAGAAAAAGAAAGAAAAGCTTCACAGTGTTTTTGCCACGGAGCCACAGAACACGAATTTCAAGATTAAGGACCCCTTTATTTGGGGAGCTTTCTGCGAGTTTAACCAGTGCTTAGGTGCTGTGGAAGAACAGCCTTATTAAAAGGGATGTTTCCCGTGGCTAATATGATGCTGACTTAGCATGTTTTATAACTTTGATTGTTCATGAATAATTACAAAGTGTTTCAAGAAGAACACATCTATGTCTCACACCTAAGACCTAAACACTTGCAGAAACCGATCTACTTTAAAAAGATTAAATACTTTTTCAGTGGTGTTTTTCGCATTGATCAGTACTCAGACCAACTCCTCTTATTAAAAACAAAGTGCATCATTTACAGAGAGGTTAGTTTTCAGCGCAGAATTCAGGTACAGATTTTTTTTTAATGTAATACTTTATTATTGAGAGTAAGAGGCAAAATACTACACCAGCAGAGAGACATGGATGTCAGAAACCCTAGTTGATATTGAAGGTATGTTAAAAAAAAAAAAAAAGTAGATATTTCTTAAATTGTCAGTTGTATTCTTTGAAAATTGGACGCCAACGTGGGCAAGAATGGAGCCAGGTATACCGTCCTAGGCTATGGCGGGTCAAAAGACAGATAGAGCCAGTTAATTTTGTGAGCCTTAAATAATACTAGAAAACCAGGCTCTCTCAACCTTTTAGACAAAAGGTTGAGAGTTGGGACACACGTAAACCCCTGCTTAACGTGCACGAATAAAGCCAAGAACATCAAGCTCATTTCACTTAGTGTCAGCCCTGATGATTCATCATTATGGTCAGAGCAAACTCTGGTCTCTGGGCTGAAACAATTTTATCCATTTTTTTTTTAAACAGAATGTTCCAGCTTGGATCTTATATCCTTAGGGTTACAATATTGAATTCTGAATCTGGAAACTTAATCTTGCAGCCAGATTTGACAAGATGCTGGTTGAACGGGAGGCAGAAGTGATTGTAGGATGAAATGCCCCAGGTCAGAATTTGGGAAAAGAAGAGATTTTCTGGAAATTTGGCTGTGTTAGAAGAACCCCAAATTTGAAAATTTCTCACTGCTCATATCAGCAGATGGTGTTCAAGGGTCTGAAAAGTACATCACTGGCTGTATTTATTATCTCTGGTTCAAATCTCTCTAACAGAGTTGATTTTCATACATTTGAGGTGTATTTCGGAGTGTTTCACTAATGTTGCTAATGTAAAGGCATTCATAATAATATTCAAAAGGTTTCTGGGAGCGAAGATGAACATTATTGTCCAAATCCAAGGCAGTTATACTGTGTTTCTTGGCAAAATGCGAATACTTGATTTATTAACTAAAGTTGTTTCTTTAAAAAATATTTTTTTATAATGTTTATTTATTTTTGAGAGAGACAGACACAGTGCAAGCAGGGGAGGGGCAGAAAGAGAGGGAGACACAGAATCCCAAGCAGGCTCTATGCTCTGAGCCTTCAGCAGAGTCTGACGTGGGGTTCGAACCCAGGAACTGTGAGATCATGACCTGAGCCGAAGTCAGACACCCAACTGGTGCCCCAAGTTGTTTCTTTTTTGAAAACTTTTTCCATGTGTAAACAAATCTATGCATAGATTTCCAGGGACTAAAGGATTTGGAGTAAAAATGAAAGTGAGGCAATGTAATTAGTGAACACACACACCCACATGCACATGCACACATACTCCCTAGACATTGTAGAATACTTATTCAACCCCTAGTAATATAAAAATATTTTAACTGTTTTCAATTTTAGTGCCTGAAAAAATTATGGTAGGTGTTTATTTAAAATACTCTTCATTTCAAGAAAGTTGTCCAAGCAAATGGAAAAACACTTTACAACTTGTAGAAATCAACTGTAGAAATTTGAGTACATAGTTGATCACTATACTGTAAAAGGATGATTATTCTGGTAATGATGTTGCCATTACATGGTATGGTAATTTCCTTCCAAACACAAGGATGCTTTGTTTTGCATTCTACTCCCATTTCAGAGCTACTTTCTACAAGTGCTGAAACATACCAGCTGGGATTGTTTTCTCTCTTTCTACCATTATCCATCAAATAGGAGTTAAACAGCTAGATCAGGCGAAGAGTGGAGCGTCTGAGTAGAACATGAACGTGAGCGCAGTTATTATATGCATGCCATCGGGACAAGCCACCTAGTAGAATCCTAAGAGTCTTTTAAAATTTTTTATTAAACAAATTATAAAAGTAATGTGTGCTTATAACAAACAACAGCAACAACACAGAAGAATATAAAGTGAAAACTGAACTACTCCATCATTCTACCGTCATCAATAATGTATTATATCGTTCCAGAAATTTTCTATGCACATAGGAGCATAGAAAATCTTCAAACACTCCAGGTTCGTGCTGTAGACAGAGTTCTACAACTTCCACATTTTAAAAAGATACCTTGAACATCTCATATTATTACGAATAGATTTCCATCCTTCTCTATAGTATTCCCTTTCATGCATATACACTGACTTATTTAAAAACAGTTCTTTTCTCTATTGAGATCTAACTGACATACAGCATTATATTTGTTTTGGGTGTATGATATCATGATTTGATATTTGTGTGTATTGCAAACTGATCGCCACAATACCTAACCAGTTCTCTCTTGATGAACATCTAACTTTTCAGAAATAAGTCAGTCTCTGAAATAAGACTAACAAATAGAGGTGTTTCATCCGTCTTGGCACGCACAAAAAATTCCGGAATCTTCTAAGCGGAGTTTGCTTTACCAAAAGAACTCGTAGGTAGTGTCTCCTAAGAGAAGGTGATGAGTGATCTTAGAAGAGAGGGATAGCTTTATGCCCCAAGAATACTTATTCATCATTTCGATATTGAACACTCAGGCCAATGAAAGTAGCAATAAAAATCACAATAGTGTATTTAGTGACAAAGAAGTAAGAACAAGAGATAATGACACAGGGAGCCGATTCTCAGTCAGATACGTTATGGCTCTCAGACTTCTGGGTTTGTTTTAAGACACCAATTCAGCTGAACAAAATGCATAACTTATTTTCTCTCATGGGCCTCACTGCTATTTATTAAGACAATTGACAGAGATATATGTTTCCAATGCATGATTCAGTTAGTATACCTAGATTAGTGAAAAAGAGACCAGAAGAAATTCATGGTCATTAATGTCAGTTAAATTCCTGTTTTCTATATTTCATATTGTCAGACTAATCCTTCAACCATGATTCATAGGTTAAATAATGCAGTCAGGAGAAGGGCCGAATCAAACCTAATCAGACATAGCCCTTGAATTCAGGTAATTTAGGGTTTTGGTAAGGTGGACAAAACATGTACTCCTTAAATACTGAAGAGAATGTGAGCGTTTCTTTTGGGATATCCTGTGCTCATTCATCTTTACCACGTCACTTCCCGTATACTAAGGAGAAAATGAAGTGGGTAAATGAAATCTTATTTGTATGAGATGGAGGTATGAGCTGCCTGGGCCATCTTTCCTAGCCCAGATTCCCAGAACTGATTCTGGGGAGGTGCTGGTTGGGGGGTGGGCGGTGCATGCTTCCTCCGCTCTCCCTTCTTCCCTACAGAGGCTGGGACAAGTAACCTGGCCAGGAAACAATCATGAGTCATTTACAAGTTTAAAAGTAGCTGGTTCCACACGTGAAGCTCAAAACTGGCTCCCAAAACAAACTGCAGAGCAATGCTTTGGTCTTAGCACTCTCATCTGAAACCCACAACCCTAAGAAGTTAGGCGCAAATCATCCCTCCCATTTAATGGCAGTGGACACTGGCTCAGAGAAGGTTATATGTCTTCTTCACAGCCATATTGCCAGTGAATAAAATAAGTGAGTTTTGAACCTAGAAATCCTTTCTAAGGGTTCACCGTTTTCCTCTTTTCCACATCTTAACCCTGGCTGCCCCCTAGAACCACCCGGGACAACCTTGGAAAAACCCACTGGTATGCAAGGTCCATCCCCAGAAATTCTGATTGAGTTTGTCTGGGTAGGGCCTGGGTAAGGGCATTTTGAAGAAGTTTTACAGGTGATTCTAATGCACTCTATTATAGTGTCTCTTAAATTGCATGAATGTTATTTTAAGTAATAAAATGAAACAATAAAGATTAAACAATGTCACCCCTGATGCACGCTCAGGTGCCCCCCCCCCCCACACAAAATCATAAATCCACAGCAGAAGAATCAGTGTGTGTGCATGTGTGTGTGTGTGTGTGTGTGTGTGCGCGTGTTGTATGTTTCAGTGGGAATCTAGAATCTTGTAAGCTTTGCTGAATATCTAAAATAATTTTTTAAAGTTTATTTATTTATTTTGAGAGAGAGAGAGAGAGAGAGAGAGAGAGAGCACAGGAGGGGCAGAGAGAGAGAAGGGGAGAGAGAGAATCCCAAGCAGGCTCCACACTGTCAGCACAGAGCCTGATGCAGGGCTCGAATTCATGAATTGCGAGATCATGACCTGAGCTGAGTCATGCTGGACACTCAATGGACTGAACCACCTAGGTGCCCCTCTGAGATAATGTTTGATAGCATTTTTTTTTTTATCCAGAAGAGAGCTAGGTACTTAGCCATCTTAAAAATAACACTAATAATGATCTACCAATTCGTAAGCACTTACCAGGTGCCAGGAACGTTATAAACATAATGTAATCCTCATGATATCTTTGTGGGGTAGTTACTGTTACTACCTCCCATTTTAGTAACTAGGAGGCTGAGGAAGTACACAGGGTCACTTGTCACCTGGACAGCAATTGGCAAAGCTGGATTTGAACTAAGGATGTTGGAAGCCAAGGTGTAAACCCTTTAATCATACATAAAATCACACAACTGAAACATGGCCCTAAACGTTACCTGTGGGAAGTATGGTTTTTAGTATTCTTTCATCTCATGATGAAGGCAGATTGTATTGCAGAAATGTCTTTTGTTTCTCCCCTCTCTCCTTCTCGCCCGTCTCCCCTCCCTCCAGCCTCTACCCTCCTCCTCCTCCTCCTCCTTCCTTTTTCTGCCTCTCTTTTTCCTCCTCCTCCTCCTCCTCCTCCTCCTCCTCCTCCTCCTCCTCCTCCTTTTCCTAAGAATCCATGACTTATTCATTTCCTACATATGAATTTTATTGTTGCTATCATTACCTGTTATGATTGGGCTGTCCGTGGTGGTCTGGGAAATGATTCTGTTACAAAACCTAGAACAATAGAACAGATGATGACTGGAAGGATGGAGAAGTGAGTTGGTGCTCTCCGGTAAAGCTTCCATGGAAGCAGTTGCTCCTATTAAAGAAGGAGTCACCCTGGCCTCCATTTTATTAGTGCTCTGGGAGATGTGCCTTCAGACGCAACAGACCTTAAACAGAGTGCCCAATGGGTGCTGTTCTGTGTGTGTGTGAGGAACAAAATTCCCATAGACAGTTTTAGGGAAGGCCTGAAAGTTTGGAAAACAAATTTTATATTATATTTTATATATTATATTATATTATATTATGCTATATTATATGCAAAATGTAGTATATAAATATATAAAATAGAAAACAAGTTTATATTTTATAATTGCCTTCACTATTTGAATTAATGGTCTCAGAAACTCTTGTTTTTACCTTTTAGCTAATTAACATTCTATCTGTACTTTTTAAAACTAACATTCTTGCTTAAATTTGAAATCAGAGTGTTAAATTTATTAGATGGCCTTGTTTTCTCTATTCATTCTTCATAAGAACTCAGCTGAAGTCTAGCCAAATGTGCATTGACACTTCTAAACTAATTTTTATAACCCAATTATATTTCTGTAATTACAGATTATGGTGGAGGGAAATCAGTGATTCTATCAAGGAGCTATTTCTTAACTCAAATTTTGTAAAGCTTTTAATAATATTGTGGCATTTCTCCTATATCAATTCTATTTTTTTTTTTACATCAAGCTAAATAAAGGGTACCTTCTCCCCTGCTTAACTCTTTTCAATTAAATTTCTTCCTGTCGAGTGGCATTTTCAATATTTGTGGCTCTGGAGGGGAGAATGGGGCTGAAAAGGAGAAATCTACCCAGTAGTTTAAAACTTTCACAAAACATTAATTTTGTTTGCATTTGTGTGTTAGAGATGTAGGACCAAGTGGAGTTTATTCTTAAACATCTCTTTACCCTTCACACAAAATTCAGTTACGTAAACACCTATAGATGGTGTAAGGTTAGGAGACACTATGGCGATTTGGTGAAATGAATCACCACCATGGTCTTCAACAGAGTACTTACTGCTTTGCAACAGCAGAAGTGAACAGAATACTTGGTAACGACAACGTTTTTGCCCGAGCTTGTCACCTACTGTAGTGGAACACATCGTCTAGGTTGATCTGCCACCTCTTCCGGACCTACACCCCTCGTTTCCAAGACCACCCTGCATTAAGGGGAGGAGACAGGGTCATTGCTCAGACAGATGAACCGAGTCTCCATAACACCTCCCGCAGGGTCCCAGCAGTGGAAGACGTTGGCTTAAGCTTGTGGAGGGGGAGTAAAAGCCAGGTGCACACCTAGCTGCAGAGTCTACAAGGTGCTCTTGGCCCACTTTTCGTCCAAGCCTCATATTAGTGCACCTGAGGGGGGAGTGTGCATGTTTAAAAGCTTCACTTCTTGTCCATTTCCTGAACTGTAGACCCTCCTCGGCTCTGTTAGAAACAGGGACACATAGTGCTGCCTGAAAAATAGCAACAACAAGATGGTCCAGGGTGCTATTGTATCTTCTTTTGTGCCAAATTCAGAGCACACCAGCCTGGTGGGTGGTTTGGCACTCACCATAATATGGGTGATAAACTAACTTTTCCATGTACCTGCATTAGGCTGATCAAATCTGTCAGAGTGCTGAATGTCAAGATGTTAATGCCACCAGGAAGTTTGTCTTCCTTGAACAATGTCATATAGAAGCCTTAATGGTAACTGAATTTTCTTATTTTACCCATGAACACTGTTTATCTTCAACTCTTTCATTTTCTCTCCTATATTTACCCCAGTGGACCTAGTACACGATAAATCCATGAGTCCATAGTAGTCGCACATTCTTTTTTTTTTTTAATATTTATTTATTTTTGAGAGAGAGAGAGAGAGAGAGAGAGCGAGAGAGCGCGTGCCAGAGTGTGAGTGGGGGAGGAGCAGAGAGGGAGGGAGACACAGGATCTGAAACAGGCTCCAGGCTCCAAGCGGTCGGCACAAAGCCTGGCGCAGGGCTCGAACCCACAAACCCTGAGGTCATGACCTGAATCGAAGTTGGACGCTGAACTGACTGAGCCACCCGGGCGCCCTAATAGTTGCACGTTCTTATGGCAGGATAGGATGATGGTCATGATCACAAAGAAACAAATACAAAGCAAATCAAATCTGACAATAGGGCGCACACAAAAAAGTGAGGTTTATGCCTGAATGCAAGAAAGTAGGCAAGGGTAGGAGTTGAAGATTTCGAGCATCAAGATATTTGAAGGTTTCTCACCTCTTCGCACCTCTCTTCCTTCAGTATGTCTTGAAGCCATGTTTTTTTTTTTTCTTCGGTTGGACCAAATTTTAATTAGAGAGTTTTAAAGGAAACGTTGAAGGCAAGGGACCATGCTACCTCCTGGTTATTTGGTTAAAATCAGCCCGTGATGTTGATGCCAATTATAGCACAGGGGCTCAAATTATATTTATGAGCAAATGAAAGGGAGAGTGTGTTTCTGATCCACTAGCCATGATTTAAGTTTAGGAAAAATTGTGATTAGATGTTAATATAAAATAAATAGGTGTCCTGTGTGCTCATTTCTTTTATTCTACTGGGGTTTTAGCGGGCCATTAATAAGATCCTTTCTTTAATTCCTGAGTTTATTTTCCCTTTATTACTTACAGAGCTCATTGAAAAATGTGACTTCACATCTGCAGCCAGATAGGCCCGTTCATTGCTCTTAACCCTACATTTTGATTTCAGGACAGCCTGCCAAAGGAAAGTTTGGGTGTGATGAAGAGTCCCATTTATGCAGGATTTCTGCCTCCTAAGGGGAGTGGGGTATAGAGGGAAAAAATCAAATTCTTTATGGCTGTGGAGGACCATGAATATCAGACTCTTGTCACTTACCAGGATAACACAGAATTTCTCCTCGTGTGTGAGAAGTCCATTCGCGTGCAAACATGAGGCCAAAAATCGGAGTTTCCCTGCCTCACCACACCCTTTTTTTTTCTGGGCAATCGTGTGGCTTATTTTTGCAGGAAATGGGCAAGGTTGCTATCTTATTGGAGTCATTGTCAGTCAGAATCCAAAGGGTTTTGGACAAACTAAGGTCCTGGGATTTTAGTATTTTCAGTCCAGACTGTTGCAGAAACACTTCCTTTTCTTTCCTTTGCTGCCCTTTTATCTCTATCTCTTCTTTGCTTCCTCTCTCCATCCCTCCCTTTCTCCCTCCTTTCCTCCCTGCCTTCCATTTTGCTCTCTGAGAAACTGGCCCATAATCATGTTAGACTAATTGAAGGAGTTCCTAGAGACTCTACAGGTTTAGACTCTTAAAATTTTTTTTACATTTATTTATTTCTGAGAGACAGAGAGAGATAGAGCGTGAGTGGGGGAGGGGCAGAGAGAGAGGGAGACACAGAATCCGAAGCAGGCTCCAGGCTATCAGCACAGGGCCTGACGCGGGGCTCAAACTCACAAACCCCGAGATCATGAACTGAGCTGAAGTCGGACGCTTAACGACTGAGCCACCCAGGAGCCCCAGTTTAGACTCTTTATACTCAGCATCTTACCCTCCCCTGCCTCTGCTTTCCATAACTCATTTTTTTTTCTTAAATGTTTATTTTTGAGGGGAGAGGAGGGGCAGAGAGGGAGGGAGACACAGAATCTGAAGCAGGCTCCAGGCTCTGAGCTGTTGACACAGAGCCCGATGCAGGGCTCGAACTCACCAACTGTGAGATCATGACCTGGGCCGAAGTTGGACACTTAACCAACGGGGCCACCCAGGTGCCCCCATAAGTCTTAAGTCTTTCTAGAGACACCCCCTGGCATGTTTGGGCTCTCAATTATTGCTTCCCAATGATTCCTCTATCACAGCTGTCCCTCTTCTCATTTATATCTCAGTAGAATGTTCTCTCTTGTCCGGTGATTTTGAAGTCTTGAGTTGCCTTTGCTCCATTTAGCTCCCTCTCAAAATTCCTTTTTTGGAAATTTTGTGTGTGTGTTCTTCTACTTGTTTCACTTTAGAATATGCAAATGGGACCTGAAAATTATTATTTTCCATGTTCATATTGATGTCTAAAAGGAGGGGCGCCTGGGTGGCTCAGTCGGTTGAGCGGCCGACTTCAGCTCAGGTCATGATCTCGCGGTCCGTGAGTTCGAGCCCCGCGTTGGGCTCTGTGCTGACAGCTCAGAGCCTGGAGCCTGTTTTGGATTCTGTGTCTCCCTCTCTCTGACCCTCCCCTGTTCATGCTCTGTCTCTCTCTGTCTCAAAAATAAATAAACATTAAAAAAAAATTTTTAAAGGAAAGTGGCTTCCTCACCTGTGATTTCTTACTCGTATTTCATATTCCTTTAATTTAAGCAGCTGTCACCATGATATCCAGTGGATGCTTATTTTTGGCCCATCTGAATGTTGAATCTTAAAAAAAGGAAGGAGAGCTCCAAGGTCCTATTTAGCGGACTTAAAGGACAAAAGAGCAGTGGAAAATGAGGGCACAACATTTGTGTTTCAGAAGTTTATATTGACTGGATGTTAAGTTGTATGTGGATCAAATAAATAAGACATGATCAAAAAAAAAAAAAAAGCCTTGCAACTAAGGGACATCTCACAAGTCTGGTAGCATTTTCAGGGGTTTCATGAAAATATTCCTGTATTTGTTTAGCGGTAAAAAACAAATCTGTTCTGGGGCGCCTGGGTGGCGCAGTCGGTTAAGCGTCCGACTTCAGCCAGGTCACGATCTCGCGGTCCGTGAGTTCGAGCCCCGCGTCAGGCTCTGGGCTGATGGCTGGGAGCCTGGAGCCTGTTTCCGATTCTGTGTCTTCCTCTCTCTCTGCCCCTCCCCCGTTCATGCTCTGTCTCTCTCTGTCCCAAAAAAAAAAAAAAAAAAAAAAAAGTTGAAAAAAACCCCACAAATCTGTTCTACCACTTCTCCACCTATACACATGTTCCTTAAAATACTACTCTGGATGAAAAGCTCGTATTGCTTTACGCTTTAGCAGTATTTTATGCACCACACATCAATTGACTGTGAATAATTTTCATCTTCTTATAGTCTAGGATATGGATTATTCAAATCGTGTTTTAAAACTTTTAATACAAAAGGCCACAGAATATCCTGTTAAACCGGCAACTACACATGTGCTTACAAATTGAAAAAGTTAATGAATAAAGAATATAATGAATGAAGAGACTGTTTTGGGTACTTAGAAAACAAGGGCATGAGTTTTGACTCCTCTAGTTCATTCTTGAATAAAATTTTCTCAAAATAACGCACAAGTGAAGTTATGTTAATGAACTGTTTTATGATTTATATTTCTGCAGCATAAGCAAATAGCAATATCTGAACATTTGACATCTAAGTGTTTTTTGGTTTTCCTGCTGAATTTAAACATAATAATGAAGAGAATATGTGTATGTATATATGTATATGTTGTGTGTATGCTTATTTTAATGAAATAAGTATTACTCTTCTGCAGACAAATTGAGGGAGAAGAAATATAGACATAATTAGGAAAAGAAAGAGTTTTGGCAGATCAGTAAAAAACGAAGTGTTTATTGTTTGGATGAGTCTCATGCAAAACAGTTATGAGTTTCAAGTTTCCAGTTAGAATCCCTTAATGTTATGAAATACGAATGGTATCCAAAAAGAAAACCATGAAAATGTCAGGGATACTGTCTCAGGACAAAATGGGAAGTTTTCATGGGTGACAGGTTTAGGTTTATGGTTCCAAAATGACCCTAAAGGAAAGTCCGTCCAGCATCCACAGTGAGACTGAATAACA
Organism: Prionailurus bengalensis; assembly: GCF_016509475.1. Lineage (NCBI taxonomy): Eukaryota > Metazoa > Chordata > Mammalia > Carnivora > Felidae > Prionailurus > Prionailurus bengalensis. The sequence goes on along the minus strand of NC_057348.1, from coordinate 74,243,508 downwards.
TGGATATTTGAATTTCAGGATTTTACAAACACACACGCATGCATGCATGTGTCTTAAGTCAGTTGTCCGTATAGAAAGTCAGGTGCTTGAGTGCATATTGCAGAGCATCTGGCCTCTTTTTTTTTTTTTTAGTGTTTATTTATTTATTTTTGAGGGAGAGAGAGAGCACGAGCAGGAGAGGGGCAGAGAGAAAGGGCGACACAGAATCTGAAGCAGGCTCCAGGCTCCGTGCTGTCTGCACAGGGCCTGACACGGGCTCAAACTCACAAACGCAAGATCATGACCTGAGCTGAAGTCGGTTGCCCAACTGACTGAGCCACCCAGGTGCCCCAAAGCATCTGGCCTCTTAATACACAAGAGTAACAGCATGTTCTATAGGCTTGGGCTCCCCCCACCGACCCCACCCCAGGGAGGAGATGGTTGGTGGTGGTGGAGGAATTTAACTCCATTCATTCCTCGGTGCCATTTACTGCCCTGGGTAATCTTCATCTCTTTTGTCTCTCCTAAAGTCATTTGTGGACTTGGCTGAACAAACTTTGTTCACCTGGAATTCAAAGTATCTGAGGCTAATGCAAAGGCAGACCCATCAATTATGTTAGTGCCAACTCTTCTTCGTTAGTCCCAATTTTCCTTTGCTAATTGAGAATTGAATATTTAAAAAAACATTTTATCTTATTTTATTTTATTCTATTTTATGTTTTAAACCCATCATCCCTTTAGCCCATCCCCTCACTCACCTCCCCTCCAGCAACCCTCAGTTTGTTCTCTGTATTTAAGAGTCTCTTATGGTTTGTCTCCCTCTGCTTTTGTCTTATTTTTCCTTCCCTTCCCCTATGTTCACCTATTGTGTGTCTTAAATTCCACACATGAGTTTAATCATATGGTATTTTTCTTTCCATATATGAGCGAGGTCGTACGATTTTGGCTTAGCATAATATACTCTAGTGTTCATCCATGTTGTTGCAAATGGCAACATTTCATTCTTTTTGATGGCTGAGTAACATTCCATTGTATATGATTCTACCACGTCTTTATCCATTCATGACTTGATGGCCACTTGGGCTCTTTCCACAGTTTGGCCATTGTTGATAGCGCTACTATAGACATTAGGGTGCATGGGCCCCTTTGAATCAGCATTTTTGTATCCTTTGGATAAACACCTAGTAGTGCAATTGCTGGGTCCTAGGGTAATTTTATTTTTAACTTTGAGGGACCTCCACTGTTTTCCAGGGTGGCTGCACCAGTGTGCATTCCCACCAGCAATGCGAGAGGGTTCCCCTTTCTCCACATCTTCGCCAACGCCTGTTGTTTCCTGAGTTGTCCATTTTAGCCATTCTGACAGGTGCGAGGTGGTATCTCATTGTGATTTTGATATTAGATTGAGAATTGGATAAATATCGCATCATCCCTTCTGTAAGGCATGGGCGCTCTGAGCTGCAGAAGGGCCCATGGATAAGAACGGAGAAGCAACAGCCTGGAAATAGGAGAGGTAGGGGTGTGCTGTCATGGGGGCAGAGGGACCAGCAGCTGGCAGCTTCCAGGGGAGAGAAGGGGCCAATGGAAAGGAGAATGAATTATGCCTGACCCAGAGGGAGAAGGGATGGGAATTTAAGCAAGGAGACGCAGTCACCGGGACCAGGGTGCAGAGGGAGCGTTTAGACACAGAAACAAGGTGGTTGTCTGATTACAAATCACAGGGCACAGGGACAGAGCGGGACTAGAAGGCTGACATACATGAGTGCTCTTTATAGTGCCCATGACAGACGTGGTGAAGTAGGGTGATGACAATGGCCACCTCAGAGAGTTACTTGGAGGATTAACTAAGATCATTCATACAAAGAGTGAAGCGCAATGTTTGGTGCACAGAGACCACTACTATGCATTTTCTGTTTTTATGATTGTCATCCATTGACTTATCGTGCCTTCCCTCTCTACGGGAATTTTCCTTGTAGAAGAAATGGAAATGCCTCTTCACCTCTGCCTTCTGTGTGTCTATCACTCACCACACTTCTTGAAGCTCCTTAGCCACTTGGCTTTCTTTTTAACAAATAAATTTTTAAAAAATGTTTATTTTTGAGAGATGGAGCATGAGTAGGGGAGGGGCAGAGAGAGAGAGAGAGAGAGAGAGAGAGAGAGAGAGACAGAATGTAAAGCAGGCTCCAGGCTCTGAGCTGTCAGCACAGAGCCCAATGCGGGGCTTGAACTCACGAACTACGAGATCGTGACCTGAGCCGAAGTCGGCGCTTAACCGACTGAGCCACCCTGGTGCCCCACAACTTGGCTTTCTTGACCCTAACCTTATATTCTTAGTTTTCTCACCCCTCATTCTATTTAACTTGCTGCTTATTTTTTCTGCTTTCCGGAAACAGGCATTCCCCAAGGTTCAATCCTTGGTTCTCTTCTATATTCTTCTATATTCTCATCACCTTCAGTAACTTCAACTAGCATTTCTCTGTGTATCTGTTGACCATATCTACCTGGATACTTGGTTATCCCCCTACCAGCATCATGTTGGAGCCTAAACAAGTCTTTCCTACAAACCCACTCCACCTAAGAGAATAAGGATGAGCACTTATTAAACTCTTACTGTGTGCCAGATAGTGTTCTTAACTTTACATGTGTATCTGACTCAATAGAAGTAAGCAGCTGAGCTGGGATTCAAACTCAGGCAGTCTGACTCTGTGTTTGTTCCTCTTGACCTACTTATATCTGCGGAGTAGGCCCAGCCTTCCATTCACCTTGGCTCTTCCCTCTCCCTCACCTCCCACATTTAATGAATGGACGGAGCTCATAGGATCTACCTGGGTTGGAAATCTCTTTGTCTAGTCTTGCTTCCTCCTTCTCTTTCAGACTTTTGTTCCTCTCACCTGGACTGCTGAACTAACAACTACCCTCTAGTCTCTCCGTTCCACATCAGTGGCCTTCAAACATTTCTACTTTCAAATACATTTTACATGAAAGCCCTAAATGTACAGCAGACAAAGGCAGTGGAGCTCTGATGGAAGTTGGGGAGGAACCCAGATTCCCACCTGCTCTGTGCTGACATTGTCCTCCATGGTGGCTCCTGGTGCCTCAGTGGAAACTTTGGGGTGTAGAATCCACTACTAAGCCAAAATATTGGATAATTTATTTATGACACAGCTCTCAGTGGACTCTCCCCGCTGCCCCCCCCCATCCCCCAAAACATTCCATGGTTCAAAGACTTGGTGATGAGGTCATAGGGGCCCCACCCTCTTTTCAAGTTCGTTTGTGTTCTTTCATTGCCCCCACCAGGACTCTAAAGTCTAGTCTAGATGAACTAGACTATTACTTCCTTTTCTCAAACATCTGCAGTTTTTTTCCTCCATGCCTTTGACTTTGCACCAAATTTCTGTTTATTTAAATGCTGTTCATTCTTCTGAAACAACAGCTCCTCCAGGAAGCCTTTGCCCACTGGCCTAACCATCTGAACCCTGAGAACACGTTGTGCCTCCTTTTGGCATCAACCTTCTGTTTTGTGTTAGGATTATTGTAAACATGTGTTCTACTTCCCCTTTGATGGTAACCTCTCAGGGGTTGTCCTTGCTATACGCTGTGGTGCCAACACTAAACATACAGCCTTAAACCAAGACCCACCGAACACAAATGTATTGCATATAGTGAAAACAATTTAGTCATTTGGTAAGTATTTGGGGATACTGGTTAAGCAAAGTTTTAGGCCCTGGGAATACGAGATCCTAGCTTTTATGGCATGGACAGCGGGTATGGACACACGTGAGCAGATATGATAAGGTCCTCCTCTACAGAAGTATACATTTCACACGGTTTTAGACGTTGTAGAAGAAAGAAGTCATCAAGTCCAGCTGACCCAAGTCCCTTGTTTTGCTCAAAGAGATGGAATGATTGGACCAAGGTCAGTGGCCAAACCTGGGTGAGAAAGACCCCATTGTCTGGGCATTATGTCATGGCTTTTAGGCCACATCTGATTGGCCCCCAAGCATAATATCTTACTGGCTTGGAAAAATGTGTGAAACAGAGATTGTTCTTTGCAAGATTAACTTTATATCCTATTTTCTCTTCCACTTTTTATTTATTGAAAATTTTTTAAACATTTATTTACTCTTGAGAGAGAGAGACAGAGAGACAAAGCACGAGCAGGGGAGGGGCAGAGTGAGAGAGGGACACAGAATCTGAAGCAGACTCCAGGCTCTGAGTTGTCAGCACAGAGCCTGATGCAGGGCTCGAACCCACGAACCATGAGATCATGACCTGAGCTGGGTTGGACACTTAAGTGACTGAGCCACCCAGGCGCCCCTCTGTCCATGTTTATAATGATTGAGTCTTTTCTATTTTCCTCCTTCCCTCCCCCTCTCCACCCCTGCCTGCCCCCACCCCCACCCCAAACAATCATGTGAACAATGTATGTAGTTATGTATTGCTCTACCACTCATCTCAGTTAATAAATTACCCGTGACATCGCCTAGACCCTGAAACGTCCTGAGGTTAGGAGTCAGGGAAGGAATCTTCTCCCATATTCTTTATCAGGTACATTCTAGCTTGAGCTGTCTTAAGTGATTAAGGTGTGCTAGAGTGAATTTTAACAACTCAGGGAGATGGGGTTGCAGGCAGCTCCCAAAGAGAGAGGGAGCTTACGTGATACATAACATGTCTCATGTTCAAAAAACATATGTGTATCTAGACATAGGTACATTTTGATATTTATTGAGATTTCATGGGACACATAGAAATACATTAGAAGATCTGAACATGTATAAATAAGCATTGAGAGGCTCTGTAAAGTATTTTTAATGCAAGGGGAATGTGAGAAACATTTAGGCAGTAAGCATGCTTTGACGTTAATTGTGTTAGTTGTTGAAGGGTGAGTTGGAAGGAAGCAAGGGAAGAAAGGTGGACCGTTGTGCTTAAAGACCCAATGGTGGAAAGCTCAGTAATGGGCATTAGAGGGTTATCTATAGGAGACAGGTGCCAGAGTTGAAGTAGTGGGCATTTGGGGGTCGATTCTAATAACATTTCTGCTTTACAGACTTCTCCACGTGACATTTGAAGAATGTTGTGGAAGGTTTCTGCACTCCAGCCAGACGAAGGAATTCCCCATTCTTTGTCGATCTGTGTAGTCCCACTGGATATATTTGCTTATAAGCTATTTGAGGCAAGGGCCATATTTTCCCACAGCCTCTAACACAATGCTTTACACATAGTAGGCACTCAATAAGGATTTGTCAAGCGTATGAATGCATAGGGTTTCCATAAAGGCATGATCCAAGGCTGTGCAGGTGGTTGTTCCTCCATTTTTATTGCCATTCGGAACTTACAGCTCCCCTAGCAACTATAACTTGTACCCCTCGAGCATATGTGATATTTAGTATTTCTGTATGTGGTGTCAACTTTCATGTCGTAATATACTATATATGTAACTGGTTAACTTACAGTTGTTTTGGGAACCACAGGCTTTTTCCCATCTAAAATAAGCCCTTGCTAGCCATCCTAGCCTATGAAGAGGTAACATTCATCGCATGACCTTTCCATGCCTAACTCTCTCCCCCTGACCCTGGCCCCCCAATTTGGTAGACACATCCAGTTACAAACATATGTTTTAGTTATAATGACAAATCTGTGCTAAATAGCCTTTTTGCTAGTAGCACTATGACATTAATATTTCTTTTTTATATTAAAAGTTTTTTAAGCTTGTTTATTTTGGGAGACAGCATTTGCACAAGTGGGGTAGAGAGAAGGAGAGACAGAATCCCAAGCAGGCTCTGCACCATCAGCGGGGAGCCTGATGGGGTTGAACTCAAAAACCATGAGATTGTGACCTGAGCTGAAATCGGATGCTCAACTGACTGAGCCGCTCAGGCATTAATATTTCTAAAGGCCACTTTTATACTTACTATTATTTTGTCGGGGGTACTTTTATATTATATGTGTATTTTGAAAAAAGGGATCGATTCAAGAGATGGTCTGGTTATGTGAGAAGGTCCTAGAGACAATGACATAGAACAAATATGTTTTCTTCTCCTTGTGCAACCAAAGATGAAAGATAATGGCTTTGTTTGCCTAAAGTAGATACCATAACTTTTCTTTTTCTGTTCACAATTACAAAAATTTTGACAGTTTCTTGAAGCCAAGAAAAATAACTACACTTCATCTTAGTTCTTCTTGTATTTATTTATTTATTTTATTTTGAGAGAGAGAGAAAGAGAGAGAGAAACAGGGAGAGTGGGGAAGGAACAGAGAGAGAGAGAGGGAGAGACACAACCTTAAGGTGGCTCCATGCAGAGCATGAGCTCGACAGGGCTCGACCTCATGACCCTGAGATCATGATCTGAGGTGAAATCAAAAGTCAGAGACTTAAGCTGTTGGGCCACCCAGGTGCTCATTAGTTCTTCTTGTAATTCAGCTTTATGAACAGAAAGCCAAGGAAAGGGGGCAGTGTGCTGGTGGGGGTGTGGTATTAAAGGAAGTCTTATATCCTCTAAGTCAAAAATGACATGTTCCATATTCTTTGTTTGAATAGACTGATAAATGAATTTATACCTGAGTGTTAATATGTGAACTACCACATAGCATTTATAGTTCATTTATAGTTTAAAAGGAATTTCATGGTATTATAGTATATTAACCTTCAATATTAATGTGATGATAGAGATTTCACATTGGGTAGGTGGGAGAGATGTCTCTGGGTGAATAGTTCACTCACCCCGTCAACCCATACCACATAAAAGGCCACTTCCTCTGCCCTTATGCAATGCTTGTACTTGTTAGTGCCTGTATGGTTTGCAGACAGTTTAAAAATGACCGCTTATGGGTCTAGTAGCACTCAATTCCCGTACTGAGACAAAAGATACTAGAAAGATCATTTTGCATCACAGCCAGTTTTGGTTTTTTTCTTCTTTTCTTTCTGTCTTTCTTTTTTTTTTTTTTTTTTTTTTTTTTTTTTTTTTTGCATTAGGTTAGAGTTCATAATCAGAGCTGAAGACAGTTCAGTGATGATTGATTAATTAATTCATGTGATTTTTATCGGGTACTGGCTATGGGCCAGGCACTACATAACATATGAGAGAGAGAATGATAACCGAGATAATTGTGGTCATCGTCCTCATCTAGATTGCTGTGTACATAAGGAAAGAAATGAAAAACCAGTGAAAAAGAAAGAAAAATACTAAACTGTAGTAACTACCAAGATGGGAATAAAAAATTTTGCTAAGATGGTGAATTATGATTGGAGGTGTAAAACCTACTTTCGATGAGGGTTTAGGGGAAGGCCGCGTTTAAGCTAAGTTCTGAAGGTTGGATGGTCATCTTGTGGAGAACAGGGATGGCGATGGGGTAAAAAGAGATGGGGATGATGCTGATGGTAGAAATGATGGTGGAGTTGGTGGTGGCGATGTGATAATGATGACGGTGATGGAGATCATAGTGGTGATAGGGATTAGGAGCCATGATGAGGATTAAAACTACTCTATGGTAAAAACAATGGAGCTACATCAAATGTTACTCTTTGGCATTTTGCCAAAGAAGACCTAGAAATAATAACAATTAGAATAATTATATAATTTATCTAATCTTACCTTTGCCTGGGAACAAGGTACCCTCAAAACTATACCTAGACCAAGCAATAATTCTGCAACTTTTGTATTTTCTTTTGTAGCTGATGAAGCATAGAAAACAAAACAAAACAGAGTGACTACTCTCATCCTGTTGTTCTGTAGGCAAAATCCAGGAGTTTTGAAAACAGTTTCTTTCTTTTTATGTATTTATTTTTAATGTTTATTTATTTTTGAGACAGAGAGAGACAGAGCATGAATGGGGGAGGGTCAGAGAGAGGGAGACACAGAATCCGAAACGGGCTCCAGGCTCCGAGCTGTCAGCACAGAGCCCAACGCAGGGCTCAAACTCACGGGCTGTGATATCATGACCTGAGCCGAAGTCGGATGCTTAACCGACTGAGCCACCCAGGCGCCCGAAAACAGTTTCTTAATACAGTACTACCTTTGCCTTGAGGTCAATGATTGACAAGTATTAGGGAGAAAAATAACATTTTGGGGGCAGGAAAATAATTACTGACCTGCGGTTTTGTTAATTTATTGATTTGATCAATTTCTATAATGCACTAAGTTTATTTTTCTCTTCAGGGAGAATTTCTGAATATTTCCTGATGGTTATCTCCTCCTTCCCTGCCATATGCTCTTCCCTCTTTTCCTTCTCCTTCTCCTCCTACCAAATCATCCTTAGCATCGACATGTGAAGGTTTCATTGAGGAGCAGGTTATTAATGCTAAGTCGCATCACAAGAGATGGTGTTTTAAAATTGGCTGAGTTGCTGTTAATTATATGCACTCTTACTCATTATCTATGGCAGAGCACTTATGGAAAGCCAGCACATTTTATTTATCTTTTGTTTCTGAATTTGAGATTTAAGGACATGGAAAGAATCTCAGTTATTTTGTTAACTGGAAAAAGCGAGTTATAAAACTAATTTTATACTAAGTGCTTAATTTTATATTATGAAATCTATATTATACTATGAAAACATAAGATGCATGTATACATAATTTTAGATGCCTACAAAGGCCATCAAGATAATAATAAGATGTTAATCTTTTAAGAGTGGGATATTTTGAGAAAATTTTCTGTTTTTTCTTTTCCTAAATTCTGAAATTTCAGTGAAAAGGGATACTTTGGAAATAAACTACAAACAAAACATTAACTTGTTTTGGCCCCTGGCCTGGTATTCCTAGCCATTTCAGAAATAATCAGAGATTTGGGTGAACAAACTGTGTTCTCTTTTGTTGCTTTATATTAGCATTCACACACAAAAAGGAAAGATCTGGTGTCTTAAAAGAGGACAGTGGTTAAATATATTAAAGGTAATAGATCGTGTGACATTAAAATTACATTTTCAAAGAAATTGAATAACCATTATAATTCGTCATGTTATGTGGAAAAAATTAGTTTATGTAGTAAAATAAGAATTGTGTAAAAGCAAAAATGTATGTGTGTAGGAGAAAAGACCACAAATAAATAACCATAATTTGGGCCACGGCAATTTCTAGGTGTGGGGAATCATGTTTCTTCATTTTCCAATGACCAGGTATCCCCTTTAAAATGAAACATATAAACATTATTATATTTAAAAAAAAAAGAGTCAGAACAAGATGACCCAGAAAGGAATCATTCAGATGTTTTGGTGAAAATAACCCTGGAAACATGTTACTTTTCTCTGTGTTCATCCAGTGGCTCAAGTAAACAATAGCAAATAATACCAATGAATTTCTCAGACACTGTCTAAACTCTAGAGAAATTCAAAGAAATCTCAAGCTTCAGGGTTGGACTATTGGATTGTCTAACTGGTTATAGCTTGGACGTATTATTGTTAATATGATTATTAGACACGTTACCAACTCAGTGCAATTGATCAGGAGAGTTCAAACACATCAGGAAGCCACAGGAGAGTTTCCTAAAGACTTGCATACATACTTCCATACAAGTGGAATACGAATCAGCTGTATTCACCCCAGTGCCCGGTTCAGCTGCCGGACAAACCCACTGTATGAACTGACCCAATCGCTTGGGCGTCCTTGGACCTCTGGCTTAGGGGAAGAGAACTGTGGGCTGGCAGCGCCTGGTACAGAGGAGGCCCTCAATAAATGGGTGACTGGTCAGGGGCAGCTAAACGCATCTGATCCCGACTATATCCCATCCCATGGTTTTAACCGGAAAGTAGGCACTTTATGTGTGATATTTACATGAATGGTACCTGCCTGGGGTAAAAAGGTAAAAACGGAGGAGTAATTGTGTTAACAGTAATAACAAGATACTAAAAATCATGGCTGCCAATTACTGTGCACCTGTGTGTGCCAGGCCCCCACAAGCCAGGCCTTCAAGATCACCAGGGGCGCTCCCCCAGGCCTTCAAGATCACCAGGGGCGCCCCCACCCCACCCCCCAGTTGCTAGAGAACTTGTCTTTTCCTGATGGTTATAACATGGAAAGAAACACAATGGCCAGGCTCTTGGCTCACGTGATGTCTAATGCCCTTCACCGCCTCCCCCCCTGCCCCCGTCCACCTTTCCTTTTAGTCTGCACCCTGATGGTGTTCCATCTCTGTCCGAGGCAGATGAGATTCAAGGTGAGAGAAAGAACAAATCCTGTAAGGTAATTCTGTCACTCACCTCATCTTCATAATCTTCCCTGAGCTTCCTCTGCGGCTCACCCCGGTATTGATCGAGTCACAGGCTATAGCAGACCGAGGCAGGGGGCTGGAAACCTTTCCGCGCCACCCGCGCCAGTGCGCCCGTCTCAGCTCCGAGAAGAAAAGCCTGCTGTGAAAACAATCAGTGCATTCGCTTTAGATCTAAGTGATTCCAAGTAGGTCGATGCTTCATGCTGATGTGTTGAAAACATTTAAAAAATTTCTCAGAGTTTGATTTCCACTGGAACATTATGGCATGTGTCTGCAGTTGTTATTTTCCACGAACGCAGCCGACGACTGCTTCCTGCCACAGCACACAAAAGCAGTGGGGACACGGAGGCTTTTTGTCTGCGTGGAGGTTTACTGCGAATGCTTTTTGGGGAAGAGGGAGGAACACGTGCCCAGGTTTGGTTGATAAGCCGTGTGTGATCTTGACCGACGGCGTAGGGGTTTTTGTTATTGTTTGTTTGGCTCCTGAAGTGAATGTGAGCCAGGGCTGACCAAGTACAAATGCGGGCAAATGGACAACTCCCCGGTTTGGTGTTGAGTGTTGAGATTCTTCTCTGTTTTGGCACAGACTTTTATGAGGCCACTTAACAATGACGTCAAGAGTGGCTTTCTCTTCCAAAGGATCCATTGGGTCTCTGCAAGTTTAGGTTTATATTCAAGAATAATTGGAGCTCCTCATCATGTCTTGGCATCCAGTGGAAAAGAAGCATTTACACAGATATCCTTACCCAAATTAATATTTATTCAATGTCTGGTGGGCACTTGGGACAATATTTAATGGTGGAAGGCACAATCACAGATTTTTCCACCTGAAAAATAATCTGTAAAGGACAGGCACCCTGTACCAGCATTTCTGTGGTTTCGGGGAGGTGACAAGAGGTGGGAAGTCCACTTTGAAAGTGTGGGGGGTCAGGGGCATCCATAAACTTATTAAATCTGATCACGTTTCCAAATTCCTCGTCCTGGCTATTAATAACAGAGCCCAGATTTGTTAAGAACAAATCAAAACAAAACAAAAACAAAAAACAAACAAAACCCCCCACAAAAATCTACAAACCACACCTTCCTAATTACTTTTCCTTTGTTTGGAGATGCAGTCAAAGGACTGACATTAGGGCTTTTTGTTTTGTTTTGTTTTGTGTTGTTTTGTTTTGTTTTGTTTCATATAGTTCCCTGGGAGATCTGTGGCTGAGTCAGAGTTAGAACTAGGTTGTTAAGTGTTCCCTCTGCCAAGTTCTATAAAAACTATGTGTGTCACTTCAGCTAAGTTTTCTTTGCAATGCCATCGTTTAAATCAAATGTTGGGGTTTTCTTCTAGGCATGAACTCTCTGGGGTTGTGTTACCCTGTTTGCTGTTTACTGTCAAGACGCTGAGAGAATGTTCTTATAATGATCCAAGAGGAAGTGGCAAATGAATGCTCTTCTTCAGGTATTTTGTTGATTTTTCAAAATGCCTGCCAATAGGAAAATTTCCACAAAACTGTCATCTGAGGGTTTGCTGTATAAATCTGGGAGAAAGCCTTATGGTGTTTTCTTTAGTGAAATGAGTGAGATCCTAAGATCCCCTTTGTGCTCTGATCTGCTGTTTCTCTCAAAGGTTGGCTTTCTTATTTGTCAGAATTGTTCCTTAATTCATTACCATTTCCTGCCTCTGGTTAGTTCTGCATCCATGGGAGACATTGTGGTTTATTTCACCGAACACCTACTTTGAGTACCTGTTGTTTGTACACTTGACTATTAGCTCATATTCTAAATACAAACTACCTATAGATGGCCCCCTTTGGAACTTTTATTTGCTATTTTTATATCTCATTTTAAAGAATAAGATCAAGAGTGTGTGGCTTTTATGAGTAAAGGTACTATAGATCTTTGGGTATTACTTTACGCTTGAATTTAGATACGCATTTGTATCTGGAAAGCCCAACATGTGTTCGGGGGTTTAGGTCAGTGATACCAATAGCTTCGTTCGGGAGGAGGCGGGAAGAAAATTTCAACTGAATGTCCTCAGCCTCGAAGGTACAAAAGGCTTGTGTTTAAGGGAGACCCGGGTCAATGCTGATGGATCTGGGGGCAGAACTTGTCTGCAGCTTTCCAGTTCTTTTTCTTCTTTTTATATTAGATGTTTGCTTCTCTAAAATGGGACAACTGTTCAAAATGTCTTGATCTGTAGAGTTTTAGAGCCTGGAGATAATATAATCAAGAGAGCTTGTCATGATAATGCTATTTCACAGTGGTTCATAGCTTGAAGGAGGCAGCATTTATGTAAAACCTTGCTCCTTCTTTCCAATAACAGTGTTTGGCTAAAAACATTAAGAATGTGGCACCATTGCAGGTCAACGAGTGGGGGAAATAATTCTGATATGTCACCTCTCCAGCACCATTTCATTCGTTTGGAAAACAAACTCCTTGGGTGTGCTGTACAACTACTATTTGTACTTTAAATGTACTATCAAGAGCCCTATTTGTAAAGAATTTATGCACTTAATTTATGTACTCAGCTTGTCAAGTTACTTTGTTTCTGGATTTTCCACCCCAGAGCAATGGGGAGCGTCCAACATGCACCACGAAGAGAAAAACTGTAGGCTTATAATAAGCCTATAGTGGCTCATGCGTGAAGCTTAGCCTACTATAGATTTTCCAGAAAATCAAATATGGATGTTGCAGAAATAACTTTTCTTGCCAGAAGAAGCGACTCATTATGGGACCATTAACTGTGGATCTCTTGGGAGTTTCTTTAAGCAGTTATTTAAAAGCCAGTGTTTCCCAGCCAAACTTTTGGAGAAATATAACCTGATGCTGGCAGGTCAGCAGAGCTACTTTAAATGAACATTTCCCCACAGGAAGTTATTTCAGATGGGCCAGTGGAAATGGCAGGTGGCACTGAGTTCTCTTTCAGCTAATTGGGAAAGCATGTTTTCACAAGGGTAGATGCTTTAAGGTGAGCATACTGAAAAAAAATGGATAAAATTAGTTTTCCAGAAATAATAAATTTTAGACATCGTTCAGCAATTTTTAATATAAAAAAACCCTTCTGTGCCTTGGGTAATGTGAAGATGGCATTATTGAGGAGTTGTATTATGACACGTTAATGCATAAGGCAAGTCTTAATTCGTCTGATGAACCCCATTAAACTCCTGTGTATGGAATCTTGTGGATTCAGAGGAAGCTGAATTGTAGAGTTGTCATGCTTTGTCAATTTATTTTTATTCTTTTGCAGCCCTCTATCTGGTCACTATTGCTTTCGTCCTCGAAAGGAAACTGCAGGGTTTTGTTTTTGTTTTCTGGACTTCCTCTGAACTTTGAGGATCGTGTAGAGCACCATCTCACAAATGTTGGAGAGCTCTTTTTCACAAAAGGCAATAAAAATATACCCCTGGTTTAATAAATGGTGGGCCCTGCCTCATTCTTAGTTTCCGATTGACAAGAGGCTGAATTATTTCCATAAAGCTATTGCTTCCTTCTGTCTAGTGCTTTTTTTTTTCACTTAGTGGGGTTCAAGAGCCTTTTGGCAGAAGGATGACGTATGGGGATACATTATCGTCTCCCTCTTTGTGGTTCCCATTCAGATGACTGCTGACAGTATTTAGCTTGTTTACTTATGGAATTTTAAAAAGGCATTGAATTTAGAACACTATATTAGTTCATTGTCAGGATGTTCTATTTCGTTGACAGGCAGAATTTAGAAAATATTCAGATGCCTAATAACTTCTTGTTCTTCAAATCTATTTTCTTCTATTGAAAAAAATATTATGAAGACTGTTGATCATACCTGTTGCTCTGATTATATGTATATCCCTTACGATATAAAGCAGGAAGAGATTAAATTCAGATGTGGAAGTTAGTTTTAGGAAACAGATTAATTTGCTTATTCATTTGTTTCTTGATTCGTTCATTCACTTCATTCATTCATTTATTCACTCAGCAACTAATCAATGGATATTTGTTCAGCTTTTAACAAGTGGTAGGCATTTTATTGAATGCTTAGGATAAAAGTAAAAACACACATGGTTTTTGCCCTCAAGGAGTTTATGGTTTATTGTAAAAACAAAACAAAACAAAAAAACAGAACAAAAAACAACACATAATTACAATGTAATGATATTTGCCATAATTCATCCAATGAACAAATATTTTTTGAGTCCCTACCATGAGCTAAGCACAGTCCTAGGAATTAGGATATGATGAGTAAGTTTTCTGTCTTCTTAGAGCTCAGGAGACCTCATCTCCTGTCACATGTCCCCTTGTCCACTTTGGTATGGCCACATTGGGCATTATTGGTCTGACCTCTTTCAGTTGCAAATGACAAATTCAAATCAAGCTGTTAAGCAAGAGAGGGTGATTTCTGCCTCACCTAATTGATGAGTCCAAGCTCTGAGGCTCAAATAATTCTATAGGGGCTGTGTCTCTGTCTCCGTGTCTCACCAGTTTTTTTCCTTCCTTTCTCCCATTACTTTCTTCCACAGTAGGAAATCTGCAAGGATTCTTACTGCTTTTTTGGAGTTTACAAGCTCACTCTTTAGTTCAATTTCTAGGTCAGTTAGCAGGAGTAACCATGCTTGAGGCAATGACCTGAACTTATTTGGTCACAAAACCTCACCTGAACTGGTTTGTTCAGATTATTTACATTTTTTTTTCTGTAGAAATGTTAATTAGGGTGATGTTCCAGAATGTGCTGGAGTGTTACTTAATATATATTCTAAGCATTGTATTATCCTTGTACAATCTGTAAAATTCTGAGTTCAGATTCATATCTTGCTCTAATGGAATCATAGAGGGGATTGTGAGCCTATATAATTAAGTTTTTTATATTTATCCATCAGTTGAATCTAAAAATGGGGGAAAACATTCCAGTATTTGAAATATTTGCTATAAAACAAACATAAAGTGTTTCATAGGTTAAGACATGCAATCGTGTATATCTTCAAAGCAGTGTCACTAAAAGTAGAAATACAATTAATGAAAGTTGGAAGCGGGGAGGGCAATGGAGCGAGATATTTTTCTTCCTGAATATTTTAATATGCTTTTGCCTTTTCCTGAAGAAGATTCACTTCCTCTGCTAAGAAATCCATTACTTAAAATTCTTTTCCTTTTGAAACACTCCTTTCCATGGCTTCAAGATCTGTTCCAGCCTGACTTTTAGGATCTGCTGGATGGCTGTCTTCTGGACTTTCCTTGCATTTTGCTGCCTTATTTGGGCCGTGGTTTTTTATAATCTCATATTCTCCTCATTCTTGAATTTCATTTGTTGTTGCTATTATTCTTGGAGTACATTTTCAAGTAATTCTTTCAAATCTGTACAAATCTGTAGATGGTGGATTTGGGGAGTCTGAATGTCTGAAAACGACTTCATTTTGTCTTCACTCTTGATTGATAGCTAGAATGTAGGCTCAAAATAATTTTCACTCAGAACTTATGAAGGCATTTTTCCAATGTTTTTGGCATCCAGTGTTGCTTATGAAATGTCCCAAACCAATTTGGTCCTTCTTCCTTTGAAGGTAAATGTGATCTCTTTGGAAACTTTTAGGATCTTCTTTAGAATCCCAGTATTCTTGAAATTTTATAATAATGTGCTCAGATTTTTCCCCACATTCTTTCTGCTCACCCCCAGATAGAATCTTTCAAAATGAAGACATATTCTTTTTGTTGGTTTATTTAATCTTTGGATAATTTCATTCTTTTATTCCTTTGATAAATTGCTCATGTCCCTTTTCTTAACTACTTCTTTCTAGAACTACTAGTAGACAGATGTGGGTCCTTCTGGATTGATTGTGCTGAAATCCTTCATATTTTCTGCTTATTTGTCATTTTCTTCTAGATTCTGGAACATTTCATTGACTTTTTATTCAGTATTCTATCAAGCTTTTAAATGTAAAGAATTACATTATGAATTTTTACAAACGCTGTTCCTTTTATCATTGCAACCTGTTCTTGTTATATGAATGAAATAGTCTGTTGAACTCTCTCAAAAAACCATCTGAAATTAGTTTAAGATTCCCTGCTCCTCCCTGAGTTATTTCTGTTTCCTCCAGCAACAGTGGATACTCCTGTTCATTTGTATTCTTTTGTTTTTTGTTTTTGTTTTGCTATGTTTTTTCTCAAGTATCTGACAATAGTGGGTTGCCCATTTGTATTTATGAATTAAGAATAGGATAATTATTACATGTTGTTTCCACGGCTTTCCTCTGCAGCTTAACTATGTCAGACTTTACTCCATGTTGTGTGGGACTAGGAGTAATAGTTGAGCAGTTTGGGTGTGCCCTCTCAGACCCCAAAAGAAAGTTGGCACCCACTCTGGGGTCCCATCCTTCACTTTGGAAGCCAGTATCTCCATTTTGAAAAATGTTGACAAGGATCAGAGGGGACTGCCTCATTCAGACCCTTATTAAATAATAAAGTCTTTTTATCAGGCTGTGAGATGAAATATTCAGAATGGTAAGAGAAAGAGAAAAATGATTTTAACCTACTCAAGGTACTCAAATATCTAATCAGGGTATTATTACATAACAATCAGATATCATCCGTATTGTTTTCTGAGTCTATTATTTTTTTATTTTTATTTTTAAAGTTCATTTGCTTATTTTGAGAGAGACAGAGACAGCGTGAGCAGGGCAGGGGAGGGGCAGAGAGAGAGATAGAGAGAATCCCAAGCAGGCACCATACTGTAAGTCCAGAGCCTGATATGGGGTTCAAATTCATCATACCGTGAGACTATGACTTGAGCCAAAACTGAGAGTTGGATGCTAAGCCGACTGAGCCACCCAGGCACCCCTCTGAGTCTATTATTGGTGTGATTTCTTTTATTTCCAAAGTCTGTGCAGAAGTGTTAATTTCCACAATTATGACAGTGAGGAAAAAGTGTGGGCTAACTGGTATATCTGCTTGAGGAATTTGTTGAGATGGTCTTTATATCTTCTCCATGACTTTTTCATTACTGTTCCATGAAAATTTGAAAATAATATGTATTTTACATCTGTTAGATACAATGTTTCTCTCTTACTCTTTCTCCTCAATAAATAAGACTCTGTAATTGTGTTATTCAAGTACTCTATATTTTTTATCTGCTTGATCTGTCACATTTTGAAAGAGGCGTGTTATCTCCTGGAAGACTGCACTTTCTGTTAGTTTCTCATTGTATTTCTAAAAATTATTCATCTAATGTATTTTGCGATTAGTTTTTTTTCAATGTATAAAGTTTCTTGACATATCCGTTTGGCAGAGTGTACCTTTTATAAATATGAAATATCCCGCTTAATGCATTTTGTTTCAGCTTTACTTCAATAGTAATATTTCCACCTGCTTTCCTTTTGTTTCCATTTGCTTATTGTATCTTCAGCTACTTAACATTTATCATTTTATTTAAAATGATCTTTTAGGGGCGCCTGGGTGGCGCAGTCGGTTAAGCGTCCGACTTCAGCCAGGTCACGATCTCGCGGTCCATGAGTTCGAGCCCCGCGTCAGGCTCTGGGCTGATGGCTCGGACCCTGGAGCCTGTTTCCGATTCTGTGTCTCCCTCTCTCTCTGCCCCTCCCCCGTTCATGCTCTGTCTCTCTCTGTCCCAAAAATAAATAAAAACGTGGAAAAAAAAATTTAAAAAAAAAAAATAAAAATAAAATGATCTTTTAAATAGCCTCTGAACTGGGTTTTGCCTTTCTTCCCTAATTTTAGTCATCGTCTTTTATATAGAAATGTTGTTCATTCCATTCGCAACATTAATTGATTTGTTTGGTCTTAGTCTTATTTTTATCTGATACCTTTTATGTTTTGTGGCCCTTCCCTCCTTCCTTCATCCCTTCTTTCCTTCTTTTCTTTCCTGTCTTTCCTTGGAGTGATCAATTTTTTTTCTTACTGATTTAGTTCTCTATCTCATTTATCTTCTGCTAATGAGGAATATTACTTTTTGTAAAAAATATACTTGGCCCATTTTTTAAAAATCTTCTTCTAATGTTTACTTTTTTTTTTTTTAAAGAGAGAGAGAGAAAGAGAGAGACAGACAGAGCAAGAGCAGAGGAAAGGCAGAGAGAGGGAGACACAGAATCTGAAGCAGGCTCCAGGCTCTGAGCCGTCAGCACAGAGCCCAACACAGAGCTCAAAATCAGGAACCATGAGATCTTGGCCTGAGCTGAAGTTAGATGCTTAACCAACTGAGCCACCCAGGTGCTCCTACTTGACCAAAAATTTTTAACAGCAAATAGTCACCGTAATCTCAGGATAAAGATAAGAATTTTAATATTCATTTACTCCATCCTAGTTGTGCCATCTTTTATTAAAAGTATATGAGGAGTGTCTGGGTGGCTCAGTCGGTTAGGCATCTGACTTTGGCTCAGGTCATGATCTCGAGGTTTGTGGGTTCGGGCCCCACGTTGGGCTCTGTGTGTCGGATTCTCTGTCTCCCTCTCTCTCTGCCCCTCCTCTGTTTGTGCTCTCTCTCAAAAAAAGAAAAGAAACTAAGTAAATAAATGTAAAAAAAAAAAAGTATATAAAATTTAGCTCTGGAATTTATTAAAAATAAGTTTACCTTTCGTTTCAAAAATCCTTCCTTAATAATTGATCTAAGCTTCAAGAGCATATTGTTAGAAATTCCTTACACTTAATATTTATTTAATTGGTCTTATTCCCCAAACATCTCCTGTATATGACAATTCCTTTCATTCTGCTACATTTATGTAGCTTCCTATCTGCCTCAGTGATTTTTTTAAATAGAAAGCACATTGAATTCTTGCATTAAAAAAGGTGAAAAATAACGATTTATGTAAGAATAGAATTTCAGGAAAATAGTTCATTTTGCTAAATATTTCTAGAAATCTTCCTGCATTCTTTAGTGTTACTTTGAAGATTCCTGTGAGAAAATATTTTGACTTACCCATAAAGAATTGAGGAGATAAAGACAATGTGTGTATTAGTGTACGTGTATGTATATACTGTCATTTTTGAGGACTGGCGTTCCTATCATTTTGACATATTCTTCCTGTTTTCTTTCCATGATATTAGGGCAATGGTTATAGTAGAGGATGATACTTTAAGTATTTTACTTCTACAAATAAAATTTGGCAACCATTTAAAAAAGTTTATATTAAGTTCTAAAATCCAATTCTGGCAACCAATGGTTCTAGTGTCTTTAATGTACATATTCATAATTTTGTCTTTACCCTTAGAATTCAGAAATTTGTCAGGATATGTCAAGAGATGGACCCTTAAGAAATAATCCTGCCCTGCTCCCAGAAGACCTTTGGATATAAAGTCTTGTGACTTTCTTCAACTCAGGAAAAAGGTCTTTATTATATCTCTGATTAATGCTTTTCTTTAATTTTTTTTCTGTTCTTTTTTCTTTTCTTTTATGATATCTTGTTATTTCCTGCATTCTTTTCTCTGGCCTTCCAGTTTATTAATTTGTCTTTTCCCCTACTTGCCAATTGCTCATTTTTTGTGCCTGGATGCTCCCCAACTTTTTTTCTGGATAAAATGTTAGCTCAAAATCCACTAAAATGGGGGCGCCTGGGTGGCTCAGTCACTTAAATGTCCAACTTCGGCCCAGGTCATGATCTTGGGGTTCATGAGTTCAAGCCCTGCGTCAGGCTCTGTGCTGACAGCTCAGAGCCTGGAGCCTGCTTCAGATTCTGATTCTGTGTCTTCCTCTCTGCTCCTCCCTGCTCATGCTCTGTCTCTCTGTCTCTCTGTCTCTCTCTCTGTGTCTCTCTCAAAAATAAATAAGCACGGGAAAATTTTTTAAAAATCCACTAAAATGGCTTGAATCTATATGTGTATTTAATGTCCTGTTTCCTACATTCGTATTTTCTATAGGTGCTATTAATTCTGATTGCATTAATTCTGGTGCATTAATTCTGATTTCCTGATTACCTCTCACCCTCATTTTTACAATAAAACACACAAATGTACATTTCAATTGGTTTTGACACACGTGGTGTGCCTATGTAACCACTATCCCCACCAAGACATCGAACACTCTCAGGCACAGAAACCTCCCTAGACTTTCAGAGGCATCTGTTATTTTGATTTTGTCATTATAATTTACGTTTTTCCTGTTCTAGAGATTCATTTAAATGGAATCGTATGGTGAGTTCTCTTTTAAGTCTTGCTTCTTTCCCACAGCGTAGTGCCGGAGATTCATTCATGTTTTTGCATATGTCAGTATTCCTTCCTTCTTTCCTTCCTTCCTTCCTTCCTTCCTTCCTTCCTTCCTTCCTTCCTTCTTTCTTTCTTTCTTTTTTTTCTTTCTTTCTTTCTTTCTTTCTTTCTTTCTTTCTCTCTTTCTTTCTTTCTTTCTTTCTTTCTTTCTTTCTTTCTTTCTTTCACTTTTCTTTCCCCACCTCCCTTTTTCCATTGAAGAGTATTCCATTGGGGATAAATCTTGTTCATCCATTCATCTCTTAAATATTTGGGTAGTTTACAGTAACTGAGTTCATACTGAGCTACTATGAATACACTGCCATGAACATTTTTATATAAGTCTCTGTATGGACATATGTTTTCATGCCTTTTGGGTAAATACCTAGGAGTGGAATTGCTAAGTCATGGGGTAGATATATGCCTCACTTTGAAAAACTTCCCATTTTCCAAATGGTTGAACAATTTTACACATCCGTCAGCAGTGTGTGAGAGTCTAGCCGCTGTATAGTCTCACCAGCACTTGATATGGTTGGTTCTGGCTTCAGCCATTCTAACAGGTGTGTAGTGGTGTTTCATTGTTTTTTAAAATAATTTATTTATTTTTTAATTTACATTCAAGTTAGCATATGGTGCAACAATGATTTCAGGAGTAGACTCCTTAATGCCTCTTACCCATTTAGCCCTTCCCCCCTCCTTCTACAACCCCTCCAGTAACCCTCTGTTTGTTCTCTATATTTAAGAGTCTCTTATGTTTTGTCCCCCTCCCAGTTTTTATATTATTTTTGCTTCCCTTCCCTTATGTTCATCTGTTTTGTCTGTTAAAGTCCGCATATGAGTGAAGTCCTATGATTTTTGTCTTTCTCTGATTGACTAATTTCACTTAGCGTAATACCCTCTAGTTCCATCCATGTAGTTGCAAATGGCAAGATTTCATTTTTTTTTTGATTGCCAAGTAACACTCCATTGTATATATTATATACATCACATCTTCTTTATCCATTCGTCCATTGATGGAATTTGGGCTCTTCCCATACTTTGGCTGCTATCGATAGTGCTGCTATAAACATTGGGGTGTATGTGCCCCTTCGAAACAGCACACTTGTATCCCTTGGATAAATACCTAGTAGTGCAATTGCTGGGTTGTAGGGTAGTTCTATTTTTAATTTTTTGAGGAACCTCCATACTGTTTTCCAGAGTGGCTGCACCAGTTTGCATTCCCACCAGCAGTGCCAAAGAGATCCTCTTTCCCTGCATCCTTGCCAACATCTGTTGTTGCCTGAGTTGTTAATGTTAGCCATTCTGACAGGTGTGAGATGGTATCTCATTATGGTTTTGATTTGTATTTTCCTGATGATGAATGATGTGGAACATTTTTTCATGCATCAGTTGGCCATCTGGATGTCTTCTTTGGAGAAGTGTCTATTCATGTCTTTTGCTCATTTCTTCACTGGCTTATTTGTTTTTTGGGTGTTGAGTTTGATAAGTTCTTTATAGATTTTGGATACTAACCCTTTATCTGATATGTCATTTGCAAATATCTTTTCCCATCCCGTCGGTTGCCTTTTAGTTTTGCTGATTTTCTTTTGCTGTGCAGAAGCTTTTTATCTTGATGAGGTCCCAATAGTTCATTTTTGCTTTTGTTTCCCTTGCCTCCAGAGATGTGTTGAGTAAGAAGTTGCTGTGGCCAAGATCAAAGAGTTTTTTGCCTGCTTTCTCCTCAAGGATTTTGATGGCTTCCTGTCTTACATTGAGGTCTTTCATCCATTTTGAGTTTATTTTTGTGTCTGGTGTAAGACAGTGGTCCAGGTTCATTCTTCTGCATGTCGCTGTCCAGTTTTCCTAGCACCAGTTGCTGAAGAGACTATCTTTATTCCATTGGATATTCTTTCCTGCTTTGTCAAAGATTAGTTGGCCTTATATTTGTGAGTCCATTTCTGGGTTCTGTATTCTGTTCTATTGATCTGAGTGAGTGTTTTTGTGCCAGTACCATACTGTGTTGATGATTACAACTTTGTAGTATAGCTTGAAGTCCAGGATTGTGATAGCCCCAGCTTTAGTTTTCTTTTTAAAGATTGCTTTAGCTATTCAGGGTCTTTTCTGTTTCCATACAAGTTTTAGGATTGTTTTTCTCTAGTTCTGTGAAGAATGCTGGTGTTATTTTGATAGGGATTGCATTGAATATGTGGATTGCTTTGGGTAGTATTGACATTTTAATAACAATATTTGTTCTTCCCATCCATGAGCATGGAATCTTTTTCTATTTTTGTGTCTTCAATTTCTTTCATAAATTTTTTATAGTTTTCAGTGTATAGATTTTTTACCTCTTTGGTTAGATTTATTCCTGGGTATTTTATGGTTTTTGGTGCAATTGTAAATGGGATCGATTCCTTGATTTCTCTTTCTGTTGCTTCGTTATTGGCGTATAGGAATGCAACCGATTTCTGTGCATTGATTTTATATCCCGAAACTTTGCTGAATTCATGAATCAGTTCTAGCAGTTTTTTGGTGTAATCTTTTGGGTTTTCCATATAGAGTATCATGTCATCTGCGAAGAGTGAAGGTTTGACTTCCTCCTGGCCAATTTGGATGCCTTTTATTTCTTTGTGTTATCTGATTGCAGAGGCTAGGACTTCCAATACTATGTTGAATAACAGTGGCGAGAGTGGACATCCCTGTCTTGTTCCTGATCTTAGGAGGAAAGCTCTCAGTTTTTCCCCATTGAGGATGATATTAGCATTGGGTCTTTCATATTGGCTTTTATGTTCTCAAGGCATTATCCTTCTATCCTTACTTTCTTGAGGGTTTTTATGAAGGAAGGATGCTGTATTTTGTCAAATGCTTTCTCTGCACCTATTGAGAGGATCGTGTGGTTCTTGTTCTTTCTTTTATTGATGTGATGTATCACATTGATTATTTTGCAGATATCGAACCAGTCCTGCATCCCAGGTATAAATCCCACTTGGTCGTGGTGAATAATTTGTTTAATGTATTGTTGGATCCAGTTGGCTAGTATCTTGCTGAGGATTTTTGCATCTGTATTCATCAGGAAAAATGGTATATAATTCTCCTTTTAGGTGAGGTCTTTGTCTGGTTTTGGAATAAAGGTAATGCTGCCTTCAGAGAAAGTGTTTGGAAGTTTCCTCCATTTCTATTTTTTGGAACAGCTTCAAGAGAATAGATGTTAACTCTTCTTTAAATGTTTGGTAAAATTCCCCTGGAAAGCCATCTGGCCCTGGACTCTTGTTTTTTGGGAGATTTTTGATTACTAATTTGATTTCCTTACTGGTTATGGGCCTGTTAGAATTTTCTATTTCTTCCTGTTTCAGTTTTGGTAGTGTATATGTTTCTAGGAATTTGTCCATTTCTTCCAGATTGCCCATTTCATTGGCATATAATTGCTCATAATATTCTCTTATTATTGTTTTTATTTCTGCTGTGTTGGTTGTGATCTCTCCTGTTTCATTCTTGATTTTATTTATTTGGGTCCTTTCCTTTTTCTTTTTGACCAAACTGGCTAGGGGTTTATCAATTTTATTAATTCTTTCAAAACTCCAGCTTCTGGTTTCATTCATCTGTTCTACTGTTTTTTGGGTTTTTGTTTTTGGTTTTTGGTTTTTGGTTTTTGGTTTCAACAGCACTGATTTCTGCTCTAATCTTTATTATTTCCTGTCTTCTGCTGGTTTGGGGTTTTATTTGTTGTTTCTTTTCCAGCTCTTTAAGGTGTAAGGTTAGGTTGTGTATCTGAGTCCTTTCTTCCTTCTGTAGGAAGGCCTGGATTGCTATATACTTTCCTCTTATGACCACCTTTGCTGAGTCCCACAGGTTTTGGGCTGTGGTGTTATCTTTTTCACTTTCATGGGCTTCCATGTACTTTTTAATTTCCTGTTTAACTTCTTGGTTAGCCCATTCATTCCTTAGTAGGATGTTCTTTAGCCTTCAAGTATTTGTTATCTTTCCAAATTCTTTCTTGAGGTTGATTTCGAGTTTCATAGAGTTGTGGCTTGAAAATATGCATGGTATGATCTCGATCTTTTTATACTTGTTGAGGGCTGATTTGTGTCCCAGTATGTGCCCTATTCTGGAAAACATTTCATGTGCACTGGAGAAGAATGTATATTCCACTGCTTTAGGATGAAATGTTCTGAATATATCTGTTACGTCCATCTGGCCCAGTGTGTCATTCAAAGCCATTGTTTCCTTGTTGATATTCTGATTAAATGATCTGTCCATTGCTGTAAGTGGGGTGTTGAAGTCCCCTACTTGTATGGTATATTATCAATGAGTTTCTTTATGTTTGTGATTAATTGGTTTATATATTTGGGTGCTCTCATTACAATTGTTAGGTATTTTTGCTGGGTAGACCCCTTAATTATGCCCCTTTTCATCTCTTGTTACAGTATTTCAAAGTCTAGATTGTCTGATGTAAGTATGGCTACTCTGGCTTTCTTTTGTTGATCATTAGCATGATAGATGGTTCTCCATATCCTTACTTTCAATCTGAAGGTGTCTTTAGGTCTAAAATGGGTCTCTTGTAAACAGGATATAGATGGATCTTGTTTTCTTATCCATTCTGTTACCCTATGTCTTTTGATTGGAGCATTTAGTCCATTGATATTTAGAGTGAGTGCTGAAGAGAGGAATTTATTGCCATTTTGTTGCTTGTAGCATTGGAGTTTCTGGTGGCGTTCTCTGGTCCTTTCTAGTCTTTTTTGCTTTTGGTATTTATTTATTTATTTATTTATTTATTTATTTATTCGTCTCTTCTCCCCTCAGAGAGTCCCCCTTAAAATTTCTTGCAGGGCTGGTTTAGTGGTCACAAATTTATTTGATTTTTGTTTGTCTGGGAAACTTTTTATCTCTCCTTCTATTTTAAATGACAGCCTTGCTGGATAAAGAATTCTTGGCTGCATATTTTTCTGATTCAGCACATTGAATATATCCTGCCACTCCTTTCTGGCCTGCCAAGTTTCTGTGGATAGGTCTGCTGCAAACCTGCTCTGTCTTCCCTTGTAGGTTAAGGGCTTTTTTCCCTTGCTGCTTTCTTGATTCTTTTCTTGCCTGAATATCTTGTGAATTTGACTATGATATGCCTTGTTGATGGTCAGTATTTTTTGAATCTAATGGGAGTCCTCTGTGCTTCCTGGATTTTGATGTCTGTGTCTTTCCCCAGGTTAAGAAAGTTTTCTGCTATGATTTGCTCACATAACCCTTTTACCCCTTTTTCTCTCTCTTCATCTTCTGGGACCCCTATGATTCTGATGTTCCTTTTTAATGAGTCACTGAGTTCTGTAATTCTTAAATCATGCTCTTTTGCCTTAGTCTCCCTCTTTTTTTCTGCTTCATTATTCTCCATAAGTTTGTCCTCTGTATCGCTGATTCTCTGCTCTGCCATATCCATCCTTGCCACCGTGGCATCCAGTCAATATTGCAGCTCAGTTATAGCATTTTTTATTTCATTCTGACTAGCTTTTACTTCTTTCATCTCTGCAGAAAGGGATTCTAATCTATTTTCGACTCCAGCTAGTATTCTTATTATCGTGATTCTAAATTCTGGTTCAGACACCTTGCTCGTATCTGTATTGGTTAAGTCCCTGGCTGTCGTTTCTTCCTGCCCTTTATTTTGGGGTGAATTCCTTTGTTTCTTCATTTTGAAGGAACAAAAGGAATTAATGAAGTAAAAAAATTAAAATTAAAAAAATTAAAATTAAAAAATTAAAAACAATACCTGCACACACACACACATACACAAATCAAATAAATGATGCTAGATCCTAGGTGTGTTTTGGTCTGGGTGTTGAAATGGGCTTGATCGATTAGAGAAAAAAGGGAAGTAAAAAAAAAGGAAATCATTTGAAAAATTGAAAATAAGAATACAGTGAAACAGAATAAAAGGAAATGATGGAAGTAAAATAGAATTTGAAAAAATTTACACAAAGGTAAAAAAATATAGTAGAGAAAAATTAAAGAAAAATATTTTTAATAAAAATTGAAAATAAAAATAAATTTTTTCTTTCTGTATTCAAGAAAAAGAAAAGAAAAAAAATTGAACACATGGACGAGTAAACAGATTGAAATACGATTGAAATTACTTCATATTCCCCTAGAAGTCAAACTATGAAGCGCTTTATAGTCGGTAAACTAAGCAGGTGGAGAGATTTGTGTTCCTGAAGAGCGAGGTTGGCCTAGTTGGGCGGGGCTTAGTGTAACGGCTCCCTTCTCCACTAGATGGAGCTGCTAGCCTACTGGGGTGGATCGTTGTGGTGCTTGCAGGTGTGTATGCACATGCGTGGGAGAGGTGAAAATGGCGTCACCCAGCTACCCAGTCTCTAGTATCGGAGCTCTGCTCTCCTCAATCAACAATTGCGCACCTGTCCTTTGTCTTTGGCCTCCGTTCACTGCCCGCTTTTACACTGTCGGTGACCAAGCCCCAAGCAGGACCTCCCTCCTGAGCTTTATCTCAGATGCAGCTGTGTTTCCTGACCCCTCACTTCTGAGGGACTGCGGCTTTGACCTGTTCTGCCCCTCTGTGGGAAGGTCTCACTGAGCAATGGCCAGGTGCCGGCCACACCCAGGAACGTTTGTGGGACCCCACTGCTGCGGACCCCACCCCAGAGACTGTGTCCGGGTGCCAGCCCCCCCAGAAAAAGTTCACGTGACTGTGTAGCAGCAGCGTTTCAGGGATTATGGCAAATCACAACATGCATCTGGAGCCAGGTTTCACCTCCAATGTCCTTGTTCCAGCACTGGCGAATGTGGTTGTTCTCCAGGATCCGCTGGGACCTTTGCCTGTGGGGAGTCCTCCCAGCGGGGGAACCGCCTCTCCCCGTGTGGCCTGAAGACCCCCAGACTTCACTCTGCTCCTGGGGATTCTCCCTTCCCACCAGAGCACCGCCAGGTATTGAGCTGGGGCGTTTCAGAGTCTGCACTCCCCCTGTTTATAGAGTCTTAATGGAATTTAAGCCCTCTGCTTTCTCCTTTCTCCCTTTTTAGTTCAGTCCCTGCGGCTGTTTCCACTTTTCCACTTTCTCTCCAGCTGCTTTTGCGGGGGGCTGTGCTTTTCCCATATTCTCCCCCCACCCCCATCTCCATCCTCTCTCCACAAACAAAAACAGCTCCCTGCCCTCTGTGGCATCTCTCTCCCCCAGTTCACCTCTCTGCGTCGTGTACCTGCTGAGTTCTGTGGTTCAGGTTGTGCAGATTGTCGTGTTAATCTTCAGGTCAGCTTTCTAGATGTGCAGGATGGTTTAGTGTTGATCTGGCTGTATTTCATGGACGCCAGATGCACAAAAAAACTTCCATGCTGTTCCGCCATCTTGGCTCCTCCCCTATGTTTATTTATTTTTGAGAGAGAGAGAGAGACAGAGTGTGAGCAAGGGAGGGGCAGAGAGAGGGAGACACAGAATCTGAAGCAGACTCCAGGCTCTGAGCTGTCAGCACAGAGCCCAATGCGGGGCTCGAAGCCATGAGTTGTGAGATCATGACCTGAGCTCAAGTCAGAGACTTAACCAACTGAACCACCCAGGAGCCCAGCGTTTTTATTTCTAAACAATTTTTTTAAGAGCAGAAATATTGAATTTTGATAAAGCCCAATTTTCCATGTTTTTCCTTTGTGGTTGGTGCTTTTTGTACCTTGCCTAAGACACTTTGCCCCCCAGTGGGCATTTGGCAGTATCTATAGCGTCTAGAGACATTTTTGTTTGTCACAACTCAGGTGGGTGGAGAGCTAATAGCACCTAATGGGCAGAGGGCAGGGATACTGCTGAGCGTCCCGCAGTGGCCACGACATCCTCTTCACTGGGTGGAATTATCCAGGCCCAAATGTCAATAGTGTCAAAGTTTGAGAAGCTGGTTTCAAGTGACACAGGAATGTCCAAATGACTTTTCCCTTTTTCTTATTGGAGGTTTCTTATTAGGAAGATTGGTCCATGGAAAGTATTCATTTGTAAGGTCTTATAGTCTGTATTATGCTATAGCTACCATTTATTGAGCAGGCTCCACCCTCGTACTTTATGTATTATCTCACATAAGTCTGACAAGTAAGTATTCTCCCCACTTTACAGATAGAAAAACAAAAGCCAGAAAGGACCCCCTACTCCCCACTCCCCCCCGCCCACCCCAGAGGTCAAAGAGCCAAGATTTCTGTTTAGAGCAGTGTGACAGTTTCCTGTAAGACTCAAAGTGTTCTTGGTGTTTATTTTCATATAAAATTTAAATTATCACTTAGATTATTGACTGTACTTTAATCTTATTATAATACTGATACTCCGAAGAAAGGTGTGCTGTGTTTGCATTATGATAGAATACTTCAGGTGGAAACATAGGGCAGTAAGGAGATAGATACTTTCATTTTCACTTTAGAGATTGCCAAGCTAAGCAGCAGTGGTCAAGTGCTTTGTCTGATACCCGGGAATGAATTTAGGCAATTGACTGCTCTTCCCTCTATTTTTGTTTTTGTTTTCCATTTTACTGTCCAACTTTCTGATGATTGAAAGTAGTATAGAGTAGGTTTTGCTTAGGATTAATAAAAGATATAAGCAATTTTTCCTGACAGCCCCGAAAACAATGTAAGTAAACTACTTATGAAAATTGTAGTGTACTTTCAGAGTGTTTTGAACAATTTGAATGAGTAATAGGAAATATATTTGTATGCTGAGACCTTTGAGGCTTCTTTCAACAATATTGGGTACTTTGGATACTACAAATGGATATCTTTCCAGAAATCCTACCATTGATTTGGAGTGATTCTCCAAATCACTCATTAGGTTTTCTGCCATCATCCAGTTACATGGATGCTCTGTGCTCTGTGATGTAAATTTAGATTGTGGTACCACAGAGCTCCAAACCCTTTGCCCACAAGGGCTGTTTTCAACCTGTGCCCAAGCCTTAGGAGTGTAACCCTATGTCACCCCCATGGAGAGCAAGGATGGACTGTGCCTGCCTGGTCCAAAGTCCTCCAAATTCATTTAGAGAAGCTCTGCTATTGTGATTTATTTACATTTCTGAAGTGTAATTTCACAGTGCTTGAAAAATTTTCATATCCGGACAAAGCACTAACATCTAACACTGAAAATTATGGCTGACCGTGAGTTGCCTCTTTGCCAACGTTGCTTACCACATCGCCTTCTCTTCCCCCATAAACATGCAACTTGTGCTCCATCCATGGAAAAAACTTCTTTTATTTAAGTTTTTTTTAACATTTATTTATTTTTGAAAGAGAGAAAGAAAGAGAGCAAGTGGGGAAGGGGCAGAGAGAGGGAGACAGAGGATCCGAAGCAAGCTCCATGCTGTGAGTGCAGAGCCCAACATGGGGCTCGAACCCATGAACCTTGAGATCATGACCTAAACTGAAATCAAGAGTCAGATGTTTAAATGACTGAGCCACCCAGGTACCCCATCCATAGAAAATTTATGCAGTTCTCTGGGGTTATCTGAAGGTGTCTTATTTTATACCTCTGTCTATTAGTACATGCTGGATTGTTTTGTTTTGTATTCATCGACATTCTTTTCTACTTGGGGTATGAGAATGTTTAAATTTAAAAGATAAGGCTAATTTGTATTTCAAATGGATACACCAATTTGTATTTTTACAAAGCATATTTAAGATTGTCCATTGACCCATGTGCTTTCCAATACTTGGTGTAACCAAATTTATTATTTTTTTCCAATCTAAGGAGAGTAAAATTGTATCTTATTGTTTTCTAACTGCATTTCCCCAAGTATAAATGAAGTTAAGCATCTTTTCATACATTTATTTGCCATTTCTTTCTTAGCTTCTGTGAAAACTATTTTTTTTGTTTTGCCCACACTTTCTATTGTTTTTCCCATATTATATACTCATTATGTATTCAGAATACCAATATTTTGTTGCTAATATTCATTCTAAAAATGGTGTCTCTATTTTTGCCTTAGATTCTTACTTAAAAAAAATTTTTTTAAATATTTCTTTTTGAACAAGAGTGTATGTGGGGGATGGGCAGAGAGAGAGGGAGACACAGAATCCAAAACAGGCTCCAGGGTCTGAGCTATCAACACAGCGCCCGAGGCAGAGCTTGAGCCCATGAACTGTGAGATCATAACCTGAGCTGAAGTCAGACACTCAACCTACTGAGCCACCCAGGTGCCCAGGTTCTTACTTTCTTTGTGGTTCATTTTGATGGGCAGAAGTTTTTAATTTTGATGCAAGTACAATGAATTTTAAAACTATTTTATGTTTGTTGCTTTCAGTGTCTTGCTTAAGAAATCTTGACCCACCTCCATGTTTTAAAGATACTCTCTTTATATTTTTTAAACATTTAAGACTTACTTTTTGCTGTTCACATTTAAGTCTTCAATTCACCCGGAATTATTTCTTTTTGTTTGCTGAGTACAAGGATCCAATTTCATCTTATTTTTTCTGTCTGGATAACGCAATGTCCCTGATGGTATTTAATAAATACTCAATGTTTTCCCCAGTTATCCTCTGTGTTATCTCTGTCATAGATTAAAATTTCATTTATGTGAGTGTCTATTTCTTGGCCTTTAATTCTGTCATTAACATTCTTTCTTAACTCTGCTTCACAAAGGTCTTGATATCTGGTAGGGCAGGTTCCCCAAACCTTGGTCAGATTTTGACTTGAATGTCTTTTTTAAAGACTTGGGAGAATTAACATCTCAATGCCATTAGGTTTTCCAATCAATGGTCATGGTACATCTCCTCAATTACATAGGTTTTAATTAATGTCTTTTTATAATAACTTATACATATTCATGGAAAAATTGTACAGTTCTTTTTGTACACATTGTGAATATCTTCTTAAAATTATTCTTAGGTACCTTGTAATTTTGCTGCTTTTATTTTTCACAGAACTTTTTCAACTATTTGTACTGTTTTAAACTTAGCTTTTCTAATTGTTGTTATATAGATTATAAATTGCTTGTCTCTATTTCTAGTATTTTGTCTTATATTCTTTTGGGTCTTTTATGTGGACAATTATACAATGTGAAATTTTTACTTTTTTGTTTCTTTCCATTCTATCTTTTATGCTTTTGATTGTGTGTCTTATGATACCAGCTAAGATTTTGGCTTCAATATTTAATAAAAATAGTGGTAGAATGTTTGACTTACTGTTCATCTTAAAGGTACCTGCCATTTTTCATAATCAAGAATGATGTTTCCCATAAGTTTGTTATAGAAATCCTTTAAAATGGTAGGGACATTCCTTTTATTTCTAGTTGGCTAAAAATTTTATCTTATATTTTATATTGATAGTGGAATTTTAACGAAATACTTTTCTGAAATCATCAAAATTATCATATAATTGTTCACTTTTAATCATTTAATATATTGAACATCCTTTATAGTTTTTAAAATATTAAATCATCCTTGCATTCTGTGATAAAATGTGACTTGATTGTGATCTATTATTTTTATACACCACTAGCTTCTCTTCGCTAATATTTTATAGATTTTTGAGTCTTGGTTCATGAATGAGATTAACCTGTAAATATATTTTGTCCTATATCCTGGTTTAGTTTTGGTTTTAAAGTTTTACTGACTTCACAGATTGGGAGTATTTCCTCTTTTTTATTCTTTGAAGGAGTATTTACAGATTACAATGACTTTTTAAAAGTTTTTTTTTTATGTTTATTTATTTACTTTTGAGAGAGGGAGGGGGGGGGGGGGCAGAGAGAGGGGGAGAGAAAATCCCAAGCATGCTTTGCATTGTCAGCGTGGAGCCCAAGGCCGGGCTCGATCCCATCAACTGTGAGATCATGACCTGAACTGAAATCAAGAGCTAGCTGCTTAACCGAATGCACCACCCAGTCTCCCCACTTTTTAAAAGTTTTATTTGTAGAATCATCTGATCTAATTTGTGTATGCATATGTAGAATTTAAAATTAGGGATTCAATTTATTCAGTAAGATTGGAGATATTCATGCTTTCTATCTATTCCTGAGTCTCTTAGGAAGAGTTTGTTTTCTGGGAAGTTGTCCATTTGACCAGTAATTGATATTCATAGGTATACATTTTTTATTGAATTCTCTCATTAGCTTTTTAATTTTTTTATTTAAATTTGATTAAATGATTTAATTTAGTAGCTGCTTACAATATTTGTTTTATTTGTAGTTAAATTTCCATGGTTTACTTGCACATTTTCTCTCTCTTTTTGTTTAGATTATTCTTGCTTGAGATCTGAGGGTTTATTAGCTTTTTCAGAGGAACATTTTTTTTTTTGCTGATCTTCTCCATTGAATCATTTTTTTAAAGTTAACTAAACTTTCTTATCTGTATTAGCTCTTTCCTTCTACTGTCTTTGAGTTAATTTTATAGATTTTTCATTAACTATTGAGATGAATGTTTAGGCCATTAATTTGCTCTTTATTATTTTCCAATGTAGGCATTTAAGTCTGTCACTTCCCCCCCTAGAAGAACTAGTTTCTTTGTATCCAACAAGTTTTAGCATATAATGTATTCATCATAATTCAGGTCTAACTATTTTAAATTTCTGTTATGATAGACATAACCCGTGAGTTATTTACTAGAGTTTGTAGACATTACCAAATATATGGAGATTCTGAAAATAGACATTTTGACATTGACTTCTAAATTAGTTATATTTGGTCAAACAAAGTGATATGCTTAAAGTTGAGTTTTTGAAATTTTTTGAGACTTGCTTTATGGTCTAGCTAGTTTACAGAAGTATTCCATGTTTTTAAGAATGATATTATTTTTATTATCACTAGATACAGAATTCTACACAGGTCCATTTTCTCAAGTTTGTTACTTGTCTTGTTCACATTGTCTGTATTTTTATCAATTTTTTTATGTTTGTTATAGCAAAAATAGAGATGTATGAAAATCTTCCACTCTGGTGGTAAGTTTAAAAGATATCTCTACTGATCTATTATTTCTTTATATATTTTTAGGCTCTCTTGGTTAGATGCATATAAGTTTAGTATTGTTTTAGTTTTCAAATGAATCAAATATTTTATAACTATCTACTGATCATCTCCATCTAACAATAAGTTTTGTCTTTTTTTGTTTGTTTGCTTAAAGTTTATTTAATTATTTTTAGAGACAGGAAAGGCAGGGGAGGAGTAGAAAGAGAGGGCACAGAGGACCCAAAGCAGCCTCTGTGCTGACAGCAGAGAGCCTGATGTAGGGCTTGAACTCACAAACCATGAGATTATGACATGAGCCAAAATCGGACTCAACCAACTGAGCTACCCAGGTGCTCCATGAGCACTTTAAGTTTTGTCTTAAAGATTATTTGTCTGGGGGCAGCTGGCTGGCTCAGTCGGTAGAACATTCAACTGTTGATCCGAGGGTCATATTGGGTGTGGAGCTTCCCTAAAAAAAAAAAAAAAGATTATTTGTCTGAATTAATATAGTTTGCCTTCATTTCTTTTGATTAGTACATGTCTGGTATATATGTCTGGTATATGTTTCATCTAATTTTCATATCAACCTTCCTATATCTTATGTCATAATGTTTTATATACGTTTCTTGTAAACAGTGTAGAACTGATTTTAATAATGAGTGGCAATTTATAACTATTTACATTTATGAGGCTGAAAATAAAATCGGGCTTATTTCTTTCAATTTCCTTTTTATTTTCTCTCTTGGGCTCACTTTTTTTGTTTTTGTTTTTGTTTTTGTTTTTATCCTTGTCGAGACAGTTTGAGTTTTTGAGGTGTCTATTTCTCATCTCAGCTCCTTGTCTCTTTATTGCATTAAAGCGACTCTTACACTATTTTGATTCTCTAAGTGTTTACATTTGGTATTTCTATCATGCATATTTAACTCTTACAAAGGCCTAAAGCTAAATATTTTAACTTCCTGAAGAAACAATAAAAGGATATTTAAAAAATCTAATTCCATTGACTTCCTTCCCTAGTTCCATGTTACTGATGTTCCATATTTTAGTTCTGTTTTTTTTTTAATACTCTGTAGGTTGGTCGTTGTTTTATATAGACGTATTTGCTTGGATTTATCTGTGTGTTTAACATTTTCATTGATGGCTATAATATCTTTCATTTCAATTCATTCTTCTCCCTAAACTACTTTTTTTCCCCTCAAAGGTCCGATAATGAAAATATGTTGATGGTAAATGCTCTGTTTATACTTGACTGAAATGTCTCTTTTCTGCCCTTGTTTTTAAAAGGTAATCTTTGTAGATCTATAACTCTGTTTGTCTTTGGTGTTCTGCAGTTTCACTAAAATATGTCCAAGTTTATGCTTCTTCTTATTTCTTTGTTTTGGGAAATGTTACATTTCCAGAATATGCGGATTTACACTTACATCATTTCTGGAGAATTTTGATTGATCATCTCTCCAAATATTGCCTTTCCTGAATTCTCTTTATTCTCTCCTTCTGAGACTATTAAAAATATGTTGGACCTTCTGGTATCTACTACGTCTCTTAATTTTTCTTTCATATTTTCCTTCTACTGGTTCCTCTGTGGTGCATCCCAGAACATTTCTTTAACTATATCTTTAAGTATTTCAGTTCTGACTTCAGTAATGCCTAATTTGCTTTTGAATTAATCTATCTAAAAAGATGTGAAGGGGTGAAAAAGGATAGTTGGACTCTTTCAAGGAGAGGCATCTAGGCAGAGGGCAGCAGGTGCTGAGATACTGATGTGAGAGTGTGCTGGGGGTTAGAGGAATTGCAGGAGAGGCAGGGTAGCCACAGAGCCCCACAGCAGGGGGAGCGGGGGATTGAGGGGGTGGTGGGGTGCAGGGCCGACAGGCCACATCGTGCATGGCTTCTAGGCCATTGCTTTGGCTTTTCCTCTGAGTCAGCTGAGAAGTCATCAGAGTGTTTTATTCAGAGTGACATGACACAAACAAGGGATCCCTGTTGACGGATGACTGGGCAGGGTGACAGCAGGGAGACCAGTTAGGAAGCTAGTGAAATAATCCCAAGGAATAATGGCATGGACCATGGTGGGGTGGGTGTGGGAAGTGCCAGAGTTGGCCACAGGTGTTTAGATTCTGGGCACATTTTGCTTTATTGTTGGATTGGTTGTGGGATGTGAGAAAAAGAGACATGACCCAAAGGCTTTGACCTGAGTTGCTGGAAGGACGAAATTGCCATTTGCTGAGATGGGGAAGCCTGTGGGAGGAACAGGCTTTGCAGGGTGAAAGGCAGTCATTCAGGCTTTGACAAGTAAAGCTGAAGATGTTATTAGATACTCAAGTGGAAATAATATTGAGTGAGTAGTTGAATGTTTGAGAGGAGCCCTTAGAACCCAGCTCTAAGCTGGAATTAAGTATTTGGGGATGTCAGCATCTGGGTGGGCTCTGAAGTCAGGAGTCTGGGTAGTGCCTCCAAAGGAGAGAGGGCAGGTAGAGAAGAGACTGAGGGGGCCGGACTCAAGGGCGCTTCAGTGCTCAGAAAATGGGACCTGAAGAGGAGCCCGCAAAGGGGCTGCTGAGGCCCGGAAGGAGAAGGACACTGTGTCCTGGAAGCCAAGAGGGTTTTAAGGAAAAGGGAATGATTGATTACGTCAAAGCCTGCTAAAAGGTCAAGTCATACGAGTGCCGAGAATCGACGATGGATTTAGAGATGTGACCCATCTGGTGACCTTTAGCAGAGCAACATGTAGTAAACAGTACCTACCGCCCTGGCTTGTTGAGAGGAGAGCCCCGTCAGGCACCAGGCACAGTGGAAGCATCACCACTAATCTGACCACTTGAGTTCAGCTTTTCCCCCACTTTCTAGAAAACAGCTGCCAAAAAATAAACCAAAACAAAAATACAAAAATAAAAAACACATGCGGTGTCTTCACCCAGCCATGTGCTGTTCCATCAGGACACAGGGTCTCTGTATCAAGTGGGCAGATAGAGGCCGCCTCCTGTGCTCTCCCAGGGACTTAATGCCCTGGAATTGTGTCCGATAGGACCAGGCTTTGGTACAGCAGAGACACGCCAAGGTGATAGCCTGGCACTGGAATTCAGTTAGGGGCTGTCTACTTCAAGTGGTCCTCAGGATAAGAGAAGGATTTTAAAAGCCCTGGGGGTGGCTCAGTCGGTTAAGCATCCCACTTTGGCTCAGGTCACAATTTCACAGTTCATGTGTTCAAGCCCCATGTTGGGCTCTGTGCTGATGGCTCGGAGACTGGAGCCTGCTTTGGATTCTGTTGTCTCCCTCTCTGTCTGCTCCTCCCTTGCTCTCTTGGGGCACACACTCTGTCTCTCTAAAAAATAAATAAACATTTAAAAAAATGAAAAAAAAAAGCCCTGGGAGGTTGGGGGAGATGCTGCTGCTGTTGGAACAGAATTAAAATGTTGCTTAGATAAAAAAAAATAGTGTTAACCCTGCCCCCTTCCAGTAATTGGCATGGGCAGAGGATGAATTGAGTTCTCCAAGTGTAGAAAAGATGATGCCCAGGATGTAGCTAAGGAAGTAGATGATACAAGCCTGTTACTGACAGTCCTCAAGAAAACTCTAGAATGTTTAGGAGCAGCAAGGGCAATTGAGAAGGAGTGGCCAGTGAGGAAGGAGGAGAGCCTGGCCAGGGCAACACCCAACTGGAGTGTATCTGTGATCTGTGTCCCAACAGAGAATCTTTTCCTGTGCTAAAGATAGCCCGAGTCTGCAAACTGGACAGCTCTCCAAGAACCATTATTTAATAGATTATTTGTTTAAAAAAAATGTTAGCACTTACATTGTACACCAGCGTAAACTCCAGATGAGTTTAACAGTTAGATAGAAAAAGAAACTATATGAAAAAGGTAGAATGAAAACAAATAAGAGACTATTTATCTGCTATTAGATTAGAAAGAAATTTTGCCAGGTATAAATAAGCCCAGAAAAAAAGTTGCAGAAGTGAAAAAACGAAGAGGTTTGGCTAAATAAAAATGTGAAATTTCTATAAGCTAAACATGCTATACACGAAATCTGAAAGCAACTGGAAACTCAAAAACATATGCATAAATAAGACCAAAGGTTGGCATCATTCCTATAAACAGTTCCTACAGTGGATGAGAGAAATAATACTCCAGGATAGAAAATGTTCAGAGAAATAATAAACATGCAAGATGAAAACTACATGAAGTGTCTAGGCACACCCAAAATTTAAAGGAAGAAAGTTAAATTTCTGTGATGCTGTTTTTCATGTAAGAAATTTATGAAAATGAAAACAATTGGCAATGTGTAAAATGTTAAAGGAAGGAGGTGTTGGAATGAAATGTACTTAGACCTTTTTTGGAAAACAATTTGACATCCTTTGTTTTAGTCAAAACAATTTGACTAAAATCCTTCAGATTATAAGTCTAAGTGAGGCAATTTTTTTCACTTTAGAAGCTCTTATGTGATTATAACAATCCAGGCCAACTACGTTGAAAACCAAAAATAGACCTCAGAGTCTCTTTAAATATTAAAATACCATTGGGGCGCCTGGGTGGTTCAGTCAGTTAGGCGACCGACTTCAGCTGAGGTCATGATCTTGCGGTTTGTGGGTTTGAGCCCCGCATCTGGCTCTGTGCTGACAGTTCGGAGCCTGGAACCTGCTTCCGATTCTGTGTCTCCCTCTCTCTCTGCCCCTCCCCTGCTCACACTGTCTCTGTCTCTCTCTCTCTCAAAAATAAATAAACATTGAAAAATATTAAAATACTGTAAATAGCTTACGTATCCAACCATACACAATGATTACCTTAAATATTACACAACCACAATGGTGCAATTGTTGAGGAATTTTGAGTTGGAAAAATGGTAGCAGTATAACTTTAAGTGATTGAAAGAGGATAGTAAATAATACTATATGACACCAAATTTGTGTATGTATAATATGTATTAAAGAAAGGTATTAAGTAGTGTGGACAATATACCTTTTCTATTTCATTTATACTGTTTTCCAAATTATCTTCAATAAGCATGAGCTTCTTTAAATATTATTATTTATTAATATTATATGAATTCTTATATGTTATTATTAATGCTTATAATAATAAGCATATTTTAGTACAAAGAAGCCAAGAGAAAGAAGAAAAAAAATAAAACCAAGGAGTGATACTACCAAGAGCTGTGGAGTTCATCTGGGGCCATTTAAGGGTATAAAGAGGCATTTTCTAAAGCTGAGAGTTTTTCCATTTTTCTCAACTGTCTTCAGAGAGCTGAAGGAGTCGATTCTTCCCGAACTTGGAGGAAGCTGGCCCAGAGAGACAAATGGGATGATTTCCATTTTGCCTCAGATAACCAGCTGGATCACTGAAATCATTTTCTTGCACAAAGAAAATGTTTCGAAGCATAAGCAAAAGGGGACAAGAACCTTAGTGTAGCAGCTACACCTACAGAATGTGGGTGAAATGGTCTCTTTTGCATGGTTGGCACCTTCTGTTGTCTGAAAGGCACCTGCCAGCCTGCGTCATGGTCACCTCATGATGTGGCCCAAGAGGTGGTGCCTTTGGCCAGAACCTACTGTTACGTTGGTTTTTAGAAAAATGATCTGTAAGCCATTGTATTAGAAGCTAAGTTCGTAAAGGACAATTATTAGAATTGGCAAAATAAATTTGTGGTATCAATAATACTTTCTTAGATTTATAATGCAAATGGAAATATTATCGGAGAAAACATGTCATTTTAAGGTCCCCATGTGAACATGAGCATGTAACAAAACATCTATCCCATTTCTCTATTAGCATTTTATTTACTAAATGGCCCTTCTTTCTCCTTTGAAAAGGAGCCGAATTTCCTCCCTCCTATCATTTAGCTTGATTGGAACTGCACTTCTTATCTGATTGCTAGGACTCAGGACTCTGTGCTATCACAAGCTCACTTGGGGGATTTTGTGTTTTCATATTTCACTGACGTGTCCTACTGGATCTGACTTCTGAATCAAGAAGGATGCTACTCATTTATCTACCTGCTTATTTATTTTTAATGTTTATTGTTGAGAGAGAGAGATAGACAGAGACAGAGCCGAGTGGGAGAGGGGCAGAGAGAGAGGGAGACACAGAATCGGAAGCAGGCTCCAGGCTCCGAGCTGTCAGCACAGAGCCCGACGGGGGGCTTGAACCCACAAGGCGCAAGATCATGACCTGAGCTGAAGTTGGCCGCTTCTCTCATTTTTTTTAGATCAGTGTTGTATTTTGGATGCTTTAAAGAAGACACATTTCCCTGAAGTGTTTAGATACGAAGAGTGGTTCATTTGTTACCCCTGTGGACTTTCCTGTGGGCACTGGCTGGTGGACTTGATGTAGAAACTTTGACTCAGAACTCTTCTACCCTCTGATCAGAAAAATATCACAAAGGCCAGATTGTGGGGGAGATTCTAACTATAGTGAGTCCTTCTACGATGTGCTAAAAGAAACTATAGACACTCTCTATTGTACCTGAGAACGTCAACATAGCGTTATTCGATAAAAAAGGGGAAAAAGGCATTTAGTAAAAACTTTGGTACAGTCTACCCCTGAAAAGATACTAGTGGATGGAATTGCTACAATGTGCAGTAACTTTAGGACAGTCGGTTGAACGAGATTTTCATACACCAGTCACACCTGTTTGCTAGGGTTCAATGTGTTCTCGCCTTCTTGGAGCAAGGATGTCGTCCATGAAAGTGGTACGTCGCATGGGAGAGGTTTTATTCCCAAAGGAGCTGTCCTCATGTTAATTCTGCAATAAACTTGCACAAAGTACAGGGAAATTCAGATGAAAGCCTGCCGTGCTGAGAGTTTCCTTTGTTGTTTTTTAATTTTTTTTAACGTTTATTTATTTTTGAGACAGAGAGAGACAGAGCATGAACGGGGGAGGGGCAGAGAGAGAGGGAGACACAGACTCTGAAACAGGCTCCAGGCTCTGAGCTGTCAGCACAGAGCCTGACGCGGGGCTCGAACCCACGGACCGCGAGATCATGACCTGAGCCGAAGTCGGACACCCAACCGACTGAGCCACCCAGGCGCCCTGAGAGTTTCCTTTGTTTTATCCGGGTATTCCAGGACACTGGCTATTCAGCATATCTGAAGCCCCGAAACACCTTGCCACCACACAGGCCATGTTTTTTAATAGCCACTTTAACACAGTGCAAGGGATATCTCAGCCACGCACAGCTCAGGATGCTATAACCAGGGAGCCTCCTGGGGGCAGTCGGTCCACTCCTAGGCTTGTTTTCTCACGATACACATCTTCTTTCTAAATTCTTTAGCAAGGATTCTCGGGCCTCTGAGTGGTAAAGAGCAGGGACACCCCATGCTTTCCCCAGTTGTGAAATAGACGACGAACGTGTTAGTGGGGCAGGGCTGGTGACTGTGCCAGTTCAACTTCGCCGAGTGTGTGTGACAAAACAAGTGTGCGAGGTTTCCTTGGTGTCTGCCTAGGGAGAGAAAAATATTCCTGGAAGGACCAGTAACCCCCCATGATTGTAAGCATATCACGACTCAGGTGTTTTTAGACATTGAGGGAATATATGCTATATGCTGGCGAACAGGTACCTAAGATCAGCACAGACATATTTGGTGGGGAAGCATATACCCGGAGAACTGATGTAGTTAGAAACACGTATGTGTGTATGGCTATAATGACATTTCCTTGTACCCCATCTATCAGGTTCCAAGCATCTTATAATTTTCTTTTTCTACTCATAGCCAAACATTATAATGGCATAAACCATAAATCAACATCAACACGGAACATTGCTTAGCAAATATAAATGTATGTGCATTGCAGAATGATCTGAGATCACAAAAATATATCAGAAGTCAAAAGTAGCTGGTGGAGAAAACGCTACGTCTTTAGTTTATTGAGATTGTTCAGAGGATCCTAATGTACTGTCACTGAAAGAATAATTTTTCCTTTACAATCTACTTAGCAAAGATTTATCGATCCTTTCCCCCTTCATAGAGAATTACTGATCCATTTTAGAAAATCAGAT
The DNA here is from genome assembly GCF_016509475.1 of Prionailurus bengalensis. Taxonomy (NCBI): domain Eukaryota; kingdom Metazoa; phylum Chordata; class Mammalia; order Carnivora; family Felidae; genus Prionailurus; species Prionailurus bengalensis. Next base: position 74,202,330 of record NC_057348.1, on the reverse strand, counting down.
TTTCACACCTTTCATGAGAATGTGCCCAGCGAGGTTCTCCGGGGACTGCTGGGGAAGTTGACTTTGACATGCAGTCCCTTGGAACTTGCACAGCAGAGCCTAGAGTCTCATCACTGATTTGTTGCACCAGGCAGGAAAATACTTTCATACATTTATGGAGAAATGATTGTACTGCAAGGACTTACTTTTCCATGCTACTGGATGTATTCAGAGCCCCATTATTTGTGTAAACAGCATTTTTCAGATGTGATGCTTTTTCTTCCCCCCCCCTCCCCCCCCCCCCCCCCCCCCCCCCCCCCCCCCCCCCCCCCCCCCCCCCCCCCCCCCGGTCTTCTCAGCTGTGATGTTATGAACAGGAAGGGAAGATAAAAGTTGTTGAAATTCATGCTGCAAAGCCGTGGGATGCTGTGGAATTTCTTCAGTGTGTGTGTAAATAACTTTCTTGGAGAGGTACATTTCTGCTCTCCCCTCATTACCGGGGTATCTGAGGTAGCAAAGCAGCCTGCACGTTATATTGAAGTATGCGTCATAACGAAGGTGATTTATTATAATTAAAACAGCGTGGAGAGGAGCTTCGTATGAGACATATTGTTTCACAGACGAGCTTAATAAAGAGCATTATTATTAGTTATAGATTTGGGTGAAGGATGTTGTGTACTGGGAGGTATGTGAGTATTAGTCTAAGCCTGAAGTTGCTCTTTTGAGATGCTCTGTGTTGGGAGAGAAAGAAGCGTTCAGTAAATGAAGAATTTTAATACCGGCAGGAGGCTAGAGTGTATGTGTTTGCGCGCAAGTAGGAGAGAGAGAGGGGAGAAAGAGTGAGAGGAAGATGAAATGCACCTGAAGTGTTCTCCGAAGGAGCGGTTCTGGAATACTTTATTACATATCTATGGAGACAATGGCATGGACTGTAAGTAGCTCCTGTCTCTTGATATAATAATGCACATAAAGTCGGGGTCAGACTGGGTTCGCTCTGGGCTTTGATGCTGCGGAAGGTCACTGGGGGAATCGATGGACCAAAATGAGCCCTGACTTTCATGCAATCAATGTGATTTTTCTATTTAAAGTGGACACTGCTGGGTGTGAGTTGCAAGCTTCCAATGTGGTCTGGCTCAGCTTTTCAGATCAAGAGTAGATTGCAATGCAAATGGGTTGTTTAGTCTCATCACTGAGATGGGAAGATCCGGTGCATGCAGAGCTGGAGAGGCCTTCTGCAAACGCGGCTTTCAAGTTTGGCGCCCTGTTATTTGAGCAACCAAATTAGTAGCTGCTTGATTGGCGGGGGATCTGTGACCTTGTTCTCTGCGTATTTTGCTATTTTTAATGAATCAAAAAAGTGAATGCTTTACAATGCAAAATAAATTGCTACTAAAACCAAAATATTTTTTTAATGCTTACTTATTTTTGAGAGAGAAAGAGACAGAGTGCAAGCAGGGGAGGGGCAGAGAAAGAGGGAGACATATATTCTGAAGCAGGCTCCAGGCTCTGAGCTGTCGGCACAGAGCCTGATGCTGAGCTCGAACTCAGGGGCCCCAAGATCATGACCTGAGCCGAAGTCCCTCGCTTAAGTGACTGAGCCACCCACGTGCCCCACAACCAAAATATTTCTAAATTTTTTCTGTATTCTATCCATCCACCTATCCATCCATTTATCTATCCATCATCAGGGTTTGCTGATTAGAAGAAAGGTTCTTTCATGTATATTTTTTCACCAATATTATTTGTTTATCAATATCATAGCAATACCATATCAGTAACATTTATTTATTAATATCATGTATTTAATATTAAAAATTTTAAAGTCTTGTCAGATCAGAATGTGGAAGGAATATTTTTTATTGTCCGCACAGCTCAAAGTTCTGATTATGCCTGGATTCCTCAGGCTCTCTGAGTCTCTGCTTTGGCAAACAGCTTCCTATTTAAAAGAACAAATTATAAATGCAGCTTTCCCACCAGAATGAAAGTTCTGGAGCTGCTGAAGGATCTTTTATGGGTTTCTCTTCATCATGTCACATCGCCACTGAGATAGGCTGTGTGTCATTTAGGGAAACATTACTGGGAGAAGGCACTGTTGCTTTCTGTTGGAGGGAGAAGGCAAGTGAAGAAGGACCTAGATTTATAAGAATATTCTAAGTAAGTCTCTGAAGGACACCTCTTTCGCTCTCTCCTACAGGAGGACTGGCAGGGACACAGACAAGAGTAACTGGCAGATTCTGCATTTTACTTAGGAAAAAACTTGACTCCTTTCCCGCAAATCAAGGTTTCTTCTAATCTACTGAGAAAAGTATGCAGAAGACTTCCAGTTATTAAAAGGGCCAGAAGCTGGAGAAATTAAGGAATGCGAATCTTCCATTAAATTGAAACACATTTACCAATGCTTTGCTACTTGATGTTTTCGTTTCCACTCTAAAAGATAATACTGCTACCTAGCTTTTAATTTACACTTAATATAATTTGAACTTTCAGGGTTTTAATTTAGTAAAAGAAGGTGAGAGGAAATAGGTTGAGATCACTGTTGACCGATGGCAGAAAGCCAAGTTCAGGCTCCCTCACATATGCCTGGCAGACTTACATATCAAATAAACTTTTTTTTTTTTTTACAGACAGCTAATTTTTTCTTTAATGTTTACTTATTTTTGAGAGATAGAGAGAGAGAAAGCACAATTGGGGGAGGGGCAGAGAGAGTGAGAGCGAGAGAGAGGGAGGAAGACACAGAATCTGAAGCAGGCTCCAGACTCCAAGCTGTCACAATGGAGCCCAACGCAGGGCTCGAACTCATGAGCTGTGAGATCAAGACCTGAGCCAAAGACCGACACTTAACCGACTGAGCCACCCAGGCGCCCTTACCGACAGCTAATTGAGTACAGTATATGTAATAGTACAGATCACAGGTCAAGTACCAAAAGGTTCTAATTTATTTGCTGAGACTGGAAAAATGCCCCACCAGAATAGGAGGTGATAGAACGTGGGGTGGAGCATTTTGCCTATGAGATGCTGTTAGCAGGGTGCACCCAGGACAGGGTGCTTTATGCCTGCAGGTATGGGTCTTGGACTCTAGGGTCCAGTTGTAGTATTTGGGTTTGTGTTTTCATCCTTGTCCCTCAAAAGTCTTCTTTTAATGATACGTAGAGTTTTTTTGCAGTAGGAATGATTAGAGTTTTGGGCCCACCCATTTTGAGTTCATGTGTTTAACAAACCCCAAACAACTCAGAAATAAGCTACCAAAAATGGCATTGTAGAGTATGGTTTCCATTGGGTAGAACCTTAACTCTGAGGAATTTGGAACACTATGTAAAGCTCTGGTATGGAAAGCCTGATTTAATTATAATTAATTGTTGTGAATAATGCAGTACTCTTTGATTCTCGTTACCAAGTTACTTTCTTAAGTGAGTCTTCAATGTTTATTCTACATAATACTAAATACGAAATTTCACTTATGGGCAGAATGATTTTTTTTTTATGCCTCACCAATAATTTTATAAGACACGTTCCCTTTAAAAATGGGAGGAAGGGGAAACTTTGAAATTTGCAGCTTTCCAGAATAACTTTATTTGCGAAAATAATAGGGTGCTTAAATTTTCCCCACCGTAGATTTCCTCTGGACCATATGTTTTACATTCCAGGAAGGAATACCTGGTCAACAGAGAACAAGAAATGTGCTTTTGCACATGAACTTACAACATGTGTTATTTTATATTTTGCAATATATTCTATAATATTTATATTGTTATATTTATCATTCCATGTATATTTATTATTCACTATATTTATTATTTTACTTTTGTATTTATTATTATATTTATTATTTCATTTAACTCTTGGTGTCCCGGTATGTTGACTTATGGGACCCATGGGAAAATGAAAAGCTACCCCCTCACGATCATGATTTTGAAATCTTTCTTACACAGTCTTCATTTGAAAAATGGATTTCAGAGACTCAGTCCCTGTGAAGAGACCCTGAGGCCTTTTGGGGAGGGTTAATTAAGCCTGCCCTTGAGATGCTTCTTCCTACAAAACCCCCTCCCTTCAGACGAGAATCCTGGGATAATGGGAAAGTCCTTAATCTCAAAGCATCCCTGAACGTGCCACCCAGAAAATTAACCTCATTCATCCCCTTCCCCCACCTTTATTTTTCCTCTTTTCTTGAGATCGCAGGGAAAGTCAGAATATAAATTAAAGTGTCCTGTTTGCTGCTCTACCTTCTGTGACCAGCACTTACTCAACAGAACCCTGGGTTCAGCGACCTTGACAATGTCACAGAGGTCCTATTTTCACCCAGATGAACTATGCATGAGCAATCTACTCAACCTTGATTTCAGAGATGAAGGCTACCTTCTTTTTCGTCTTGTTTTGGAATATGGCCATTTCTGGGAAAGCCCTGTTTTGTTCGCTTTCTACTGTGCTTCTCCGGGTGAATAAGGGAGCATAGGACGTTATTCTGCACTTCTGCATTTTCGTTTCTATCTGCAGGTACCCCTTCCATGTTGCCAGTACCAGAGACCAAGTCACGTTTATTGATGTTTCTCAAAAACTGGTCTAGTCCTAAGGACAGGTTTTGGTTGATTATGCTCTCTGGAGAGATCCTTTTGCCTATCACGCTGATCGGTTAGAAACACCATCAGTAGAGGTTAGGATATCTTTCCAGTTTTCTCTCTCTGGCAACTTTTGCTCTCCTGGGCAATCTACTAGAGGGACCAGTCGAATGGATGGATGTTGCCCACAGACCTGTGACAATAGAAGCTACAGCTAATTGAGCATTCAAAGATTAAGGGAGAAAGTGGCTTAGCAGCCCTCGAGTCCCTCTTCTTTTCAGTGTAGGATTGTTCTTTTCCACTGGGGGGAACCTTCTGCAGGACACTCTGTCCCACCAGGCTGTAGGTACCCCTCACATTTTTCTGCCCGGTTTCCTTCATTCTTAAGTTGTACTTTCCCACCATTTAGGTCATCCGGTCCCTCTGGACATTAAAATTTGGGGGAAAATTAAGCTATTTCTAAGGAACTTGAATACTCCTATAAATATTTGAGGACCTTTAGTTGTCACAGAAAACGGTAGCCAAGAGTAAATGTATATGAAGCCCAGAAAGTTTACATTTTACATTTTTTAATGTAAGTTTACATTTAAAAGAAGATAGCCAATAGCAAAGGTCCCACAAGAAAAGCTTAGATCACTAACACTCTTAGCCTTAAGGCAGTTTGCATCTTGGAGAAATGTCTCTCCACTTCTCAAAATGGCTTGGCTTTATTATAATGTTGGAATTCAGTGCAGGGTTTATTCTTTCTTGTAGATCCCATTAAAAACCTCTTTAGTGGGGCACCTGGGTGGCTCTTGATTTCATCTCAGGTCATGATCCCAGGGTCGTGGATCGAGCCCTGCATCAGGCTCTGTGCTGAGCGTGGATCCTGTTTGGGATTCTCTCTCTCTCTCTCTCTCTCTCTCTCTCCCTCTGCCCCTCTCTCCCGCTTGTACTCTCTCTCTCTCTCTGTCTTTAAAACCAAAACAAAACAAAACAAAAAAATAAATAAATAAAACCCACCCAAACCAAAAAACCTCTTTAGTAATGCTGCTAGATTCCTAAAAAACCTTGCCTTATTTCCTATACTCACTTAGGTTTTTCCTGTTCCCTTGATTAAATCTTTCAGTCCTCTAGTTAAATCTTGACTGGTATAGAGTATGCCCCAATGAAAAGAACACTTCTTGGGCTGACGTGAGTTGTACCTTCTTGGTTTGTTTTGGGCAAATGAGAGAGGCTTCCTTTACTGATGGAGAATATTACATCACCGCAGAGACACCAGAGGGGAAAACGTGGGCGCTTAATAAGGGTGGAAGACAAAATTGCTGATAGAATGCTTTTAGTTCCTCTGGAAGAGGCGGTGTATAAATACATGGATTAAGGGCATACATTCAAGCCAGTCTGGATTCACATAACTTTTGTTGGACAATTGTATCACAATATTGACTCGAGTCCAGATTAGGGCCTCTGGGGTGTCTCTTTCTCTACTGATTTGCAGTTTATTGGTTCTACGATTCCATTACTCTCTATCTGATTTTCTCAACATTTCCCTTGCTGTTTTACTGTGGTCAAAAGTTCTGTTTGGGAATGACAGATACAAGAGGTTACTCTTGTACAGAATGCCGACATCACATTTAATTTCCTTGATTCTGGGACACTCGCTTTGTTCTCTACAATTTAGTAAAAGAAGAAGAATCAATAGTTGAGAAACCTTATTAGTTAATTTCCATTGAAATCTGACTTTTTCGTCATCTATATTCTCTGACGGCGACATCTTTAATTTTGCGAAGTATAGATGTGCCCCTTTGTGCATGCATCAACTAATTGCATTCGCTTAAAGAAAAAAGGAAAACGCTATTTTTTTTTCTTTACTCACTCACTGTAGACGTGCTCCACGATTGCAAAAAGTAATGTACAATAGCTATCCCAAGTAATCCTAATTAGCTCAATGGATATTTGAGCTCTATCAATTACTTAAATAACTTAGGGAGTGGGGGTGAAGAACCATCAGCCTGTGGGTTGGTAGTCCCAGCCAAAACAATTGGCTTGAAATCCAGGCAATGTCCTCGACTCTGGTCTTGAGATACCTCTGAGAATAGTGCCCGATGAACGACGGCGCCTAAAAAGTTGCATTTCTGATTTTTGAGCAACGGGTAAAGGCTAGGTGAGGAATGCATCTGGAAATTAGGCGGTGGAGAAAAAAAATGTTTGGTTGGGGCTCGACGTGGCGAGGTATCGGATTAAGCACAGAGCTCCACGCAGTGACTTCAAATCCCTGGTGACTGCAGGTTTCTGGAATCCTGGGCTTAAGCAGTTGCCCTAGAATTCCCTCACCTGCCTTTTATCAGCAGCCGTATTGACAAGATTTTCATTACTTCCTAAATGTCTGCACTGGCTTGCTTTATTTTTCTTGTTAAAGTTTGATATTTATATATATATGAAAGCCATTGGTAGCTCTCCTATGTTAGTCATCACCAATTTCATCATCCTTTCCATTTATTAATGGTCCTGCTTCCTCTCTAATACCTCTTTTCTTCCTGACATATCTGTGAACCCATCTTCTTCCCCTGAAACTCCTTTATTGGGAATGAACCCAGTCAATTCCGCTGCCTTTTGTTTCTGCTGCGAGCATCCCGGGGCTAGTAATCTTCTCCACGTAAAATAATGCACGTGTAGTAAAATACACAACAGATCTACTAATAACATTTCTTTATCTCTACTGCCGTAAGCACTTGTCTATATTTTTTCAGTAAATTTAAGAAACAAAATGCGGTTACATAGTATTAGCCTGAGTTACGTTTAATAAAATTTAGTCACCCTCTAAGATATATTTTGTAACCTCCCCTTGAATCGACAATTGATGCCACTCCTAAGGCAACAAACCACATTATTTCCTAAGGAAATAATCAGAAATGGAGTCTGAATTTACGTGCAGTTAACAAGGTGAGCTTGTTTGAAAACAACCCAAAGCTGTGTTTTCCTAGGTAAGACAAATGAAATACTCCAAAATATTAACAGCAAAGCAGTAGAGGAATTATGGGTCATTTATATCTTCTCATTTATCACTTTTAATATTTTGTAATTTTCCTATGGTAATAATGTATTACTTTTGTGATAAAATTCTTAAATCTTAATTTAACTACTAAAGCAACATACGTCCAATAGAACAAATTCAAACAATGCCAAAGTATGAAAAGTGCAAAGTGATACCTTGCCTTTTGTCCCACTGTGGTTCTTCTCCTGTTTTTGTTAACCCTTCCTGATATTTTTTCTGCATCTCTATGCTTACATGCAAATACATGTGCACATACTCACATACTCACATCCACATACGTACTTAAAAAAAAATAAAAATAAAAACAGTCCCATGTAATGGCCTGCAGACATTTGCAAACCGATTACTAAACTGTTAGTGGCTTGAACGCAGCCATGGTGAGACTGTTTACTGCATGGATATCAGCAAACACTAATCAAAGCTTCCTTTTTAAATGAGAGCTGGTTTCTCAGCATACTACTGGCCCATACTAGATATTTTATTTTATAAGTTGCTTTTTGCTTAGCAATGCAAACCATGTTCCATATCAGGACTTACAGCTCTTATCTGATTCTTTTTATGGTTATATGATTTTCTATTGCATAGATGTAATGATCTCTCCATTGATAAACTTTAATGCTTTTTCCAGTTGTTGATATCACAAACAATACTATAAGAAGAACAGTATGAAGTATAAGTATACTTATATCCCTCGATGTATTTGTGCAAGTCATTATATAGGACAGATCCTCAGAAGTGAATACTCTTTAGTCATAAAACACACAAATTTGAGGTTTGACTACTACTGGCAAATTGCTCTCTAAAATCAATGTTCTAGTTTGTATCCCAACCAACTCTCTATCCTCTGGCCACCACTTGATATTATCCATCTTTTAAAACTTTGTAATTTATAGGCAAAATAATTGGTACTTTAATTATTACAAGCTAATCATATTTTTAAACTTTTAAAAAAGTTTTTAATGCTTATTCATTTTTGAGAGACAGAGACAGAGCATGAATGGGGGAGAGGCAGCGAAAGAGGGAGACACAAAATCCAAAGCAGGCTTCAGGCTCTGAGCTATCAGCATAGACCCCAATGTGGGGCTTGAACTCACAAATTGTGAGATCATGACCTGAGCCAAAAATCAAGACGCTTAACTGACTGAGCCACCCAGGTGCCCCATATATATTTTTAAACTAAAAAAAAATTTTTTTTAATGTTTATTTATTTTTGAGGGAAAGAGAGAGCACAAGCAGGGGAGGGGAAGAATGGGAGGGAGACACAGATTCTGAAGCAGGCTCTAGGCTCTGAGCTGTCAGCACAGAGCCTGATGCGGGGCTCAAACTTATGATCTGTGAGGTCATGACCTGAGCTTAAGTAGAACACTTAACTGACTGAGTCACCCAGGTGCCCCTAAGCTAATCACATTTTATAAGTTTATTGTTCACATACATTTCTTCTAGTCTTTTGTTATTGATTTGTAGTCACTCTTTATATATTATGGATATCAAACTTTTGTTATAAATGTAGTAAATATTTTCTTCCAATATATTATTTTTCTATCTTCTTTAAGGCTTCTTTTACCTTATGAGAGTTATAATTTTGTTTTATGACATCCAAGTTACATGTCAGAATTACAAAGGTTTTTCTAATCTAAGGCTATACAATTATTAGGTGATGTCCTTAGACTTCTTCTGTATGTCTTCATGGAAAAGGCCACTTCAGTTCCTACCTAAAGACCCAAAGAGTGTTGGGGTGACCTCCTCTCTGCTTATTTACTTGCCCCCATGAGAGGAGAAATTGCTAATTTTATTGGTGAGAATTTTGAGTGTTTTTGGGGCCAGATTTACAAATATGTGGCCTGAGTGTCAAAAAGTCATAGTTTTCTATGGCCCATCCTCTTGGCTTCTTGGGCATTTACACTAAAGCATGGAGAGAGGATGGAGAGAAGGGCATGTGGGAATAATGGAGAGAACAGTTGGTCTTACATCATACAGTTTTGTAGAAGGGACTTTTCAATGTTTGTTGAAACTATGAATATAAGATGTTTGAGGAAGCAAAGAAAACAGACAATTAAAATTTGGGTTGTCAAGCTGTGAGAGATACAGACAGGAAGTAAAATGACCATTAAAATGCTACCCACCATTGTAGCATACATTCCTAGTGTTTAGTTTTATGGTCCATGTGCTTGTTTGTCCCTTTGAAGTTAGGGAGGGCCATTCGACAGCTCTGGCCAGTAGAAGGTGGGGAGAAGTGATGTGTGTTACTGCACAGCCAGAACCTTAGTTGAGGCTGTGAGTCCTTCAGTGGCAGTTGGTCATGGAAGCATGTGTTGAGAAGGACCCTCTATCAGCAGGGTCTCTGAATGACTGTGATGAGCAGCGACTCCTCCCATCCCAAAGCATAGAGCGCGAGCACGAAAACAATGCTGTTTTAAAGTCCCTGAGATTTTGTTGCTGTTTATTATTGCAGCCTAACCTAGCCTATGCCGACTGTCACATTCATCCACAAATGGCGTTGGCCCCACCCCTCAGCTCATTCCTTTTAATGCCAGCCTCCTTAGTGGGGCCTGCCTGCCTTGCCTCACCTGTTTCCGAGTAGAAAAGGGACCTTATCTGAACCTGCTGGGGACCCAGGGAGATGCCTGCTCTTCCTTTGTTTCAGCATTTCATTTCCATGTGGATGGCTAAGTCATATCTTCAATGCACACTGACCTGTTTTTAATTGGGGCAGAGCGAATAGAAATCTTTTTGTCCCAGGCTCTGTCCTATGCTGCCTCCAATCAGAAAGCCTGCCTTTTGGCGGGGGTCGGGAACACCTGCCAGGGCACGAATAAAACTGGCGCTTTGATCCCCATTGGGCAAGTGACTCTTGAGGGTGTCTATGTTCCCTGTAGGTTGGAACCCAGAGGGGATAATGGAGAGAACTGGACTTTTTCATATCCAACAGAAGAGCTTCTCCTTCATTTTATTCTTGTAGGAATTTTATATTTAGATCATAGGGGCAAAGTTTTAACAAGTTATATTTTGCACATTATTGTGTTTAACATGACACATTTAATTCAGGAATGTAGTCCTCAACTCCATCACCTTTCAGTGTAAAAATGGCAAGGAACTACATTAGAGAAAAAAAAAATGTAGCTCTTGGCAATTTCACTATCTGGTCTAGGAATGGACACCAGTACCGCAAAGTAGCAAGGGCTGTTTGTGAGAGCCATTTGGGTGACATTATTCTGCTGTCTATAAATATGTCCTAGCTACAAGAAGACCAAGGAGGGGCCACTCCCCTGTAATGCTCACTTAGGGAAAAGGAGGCCTGTTTTCCAAACCAAGGTGAGTGCCATTGCAGTAATGGGGCCTCAAACAGGCAAAATTGTACGTGTTGTCAATGGCTACAATGTAATTTTATTGATTTACAATGTTTAAAGTGAAGACATGATTTCTAGCTTCTAGAAGGTGTCACATTGGAGTAATTGCACCCCAACTGGATTTTATGACCAGAAAAGAACATGGTAATGCCCACACAGATTTCTCCGGCTGCCTTGCATTTGTGGCTGATCAGTAATCAGGGAGTTATTATTAGCGATTGTCGTGCTTGGATACTCATAGAAGGCACGGATGTTGTGTGGCATGGATATGGTTTTAGCAGACATATTTGAATCATCCAAAGGAAATCATCTTCCTGTCGCTTCCTTGGTTTAGTCCAGGCCCCTTCTGTCCCTTTGGTCTCCTATTGCCCAGGTTTTCACCAACATCCTCTGCTATGCCCTTTAACATATGTCATGCCCAAGGACAAAAGCTTTGCAAAATATTGCTCTCGTTAAGCAGGGCGCCTGAGTCTGGAGCAGTGTGTCTCCAGGTGTGATCTTCATATCACTTGCGTCTGAATCACTGGATTGCCGGGCCCCTTGAAAAGTGCATCTTGGGGGCTCCTGAGTGGCTCAGTCGGTGAAGCGTCAGACTTCGGCTCAGGTCATGATCTCACAGTCCGTGAGTTCAAGCCCCGCGTCGGGCTCTGTGCTGACAGCTTGGAGCCTGGAGCCTGTTTCAGATTCTGTGTCTCCCTCTCTCTGACCTTCCCCCATTCATGCTCTTTCTCTGTCTCAAAAATAAAAATAAACATTAAAAAAAAACCTTGAAAAAAAAGAAAAGTGCATCTTGAACAAGCACCCTCGTGTATTCTTTTTTTTTTTTAAGTTTATTTCATTTTTGAGAGAGAGAGAGAGAGAGAGAGAGCGAGAGAGAGAGCATGAGTGCAGGAGGGGCAGAAAGACACAGAAGAATCCAAGCAGGCTCCAGGCTCTGAGCCATCAGCACAGAGCCTGATGTGGGGATCAAACCCACAAACTGTGAGATCATGACCTTGAGCCAAAGCCAAGGCTCAACCTACTGAGCCACCCAGGGGCCCCACCCTAGTGCACTCTTATGCACAGCAGAGTCTGGGTACCTGGAACTGAGGAAAGATGAGCCTAAACAATGACCCAAATGAAAATTTTAAAGAATATATGGGTTTTTATTTTCATAACCATCCTGTTTTATGTCTGTGTCCTATCTTTGCTCAGAGAAACTCAGATATCCAAGTTTATATCAGCTTTCCAAATAATGTTCATGCTGTTTTAAGGCAGGTCACATTAAAGATGTGTCATGTGTAAGAATACATGCATAAGAATAGATCTTATACATGCATATTTTACGTAAAGAAGTTTGGGGTTCACCTGTGCCATTTTTGACACTGAAAATTCTTCAAGATCTTTTGGGAGAATTGTCTCTAATTCTAAGGAGCAGACTAGCATTTATATTTGAAATTAAAATGTTAGTTTTTCTGAGACTGATCCAAGTTTGGAAAGTGATTTAAAAAATATTTGCCACCTCTGTCATAAAATAATAAATGTTTTCTGAGACAAACCACTACTGTGATATGATTAAATTAGAAATCCATTTCTGTTCTTACAAGTTGTTGTGGTCAACACAAGATGTCATTTCTCACAGGCTAAAAATTGCTGACCGAGCCATGAATAAGTTGATAAATACGAGCATTTTTTCTGCAGAAAAAAAAAAAGTGCTCATGTTAGCATTTAAAATAAGAAAAGATATATTTTCATATGATGCTTTATTTATTTTTTTAAATTATTTTTTAACGTTTATTTATTTTTGAGAGAGAGAGCTCAAGCAGGGGAGGGGCAGAGAGAGAGAGAGACAGAATCTGAAGCAGGCTCCAGGCGCTGAGCTGTCAGCACAGAGCCCGATGCGGGGCTCGAACTCACAACCTGAGATCACAACCTGAGCCAAAGTTGGACACTCAACCGACTGAGCACCCAGGCACCCCTCCTATGATGCTTTATACGAAGGATGTGATTTATTTATTTTGATCTTTCTGCAGTTGTGATTGGTTTATCTGGGACACACATTAGCCAGTAATTACTACCAGCACTACTTGAAGGCACAAAAGGTTGATTCCTATCTGTGATCATTCCAGAGGTGTGGGCTCACCCATTTCTGAGCCTGTACCAAATGCAAATCTTACCCGATTTACTCTGTAGCATCTATGTAAAGCAGGCTGCGGTCTTCCAGTTAGTGACTTGTCTGGGTACACATGCACCCCACCCGCACCTTGCAATGACTTTCCTTCAAACTCTTTCAAATTGACAACCGTGTAAGTTACAGCTGTAGTACACCCCTCTGTCATTTTCATTTCTCACAGCTATAAGCATCATGAAGTCACAGCCAATACATCTTGAGTTAAAAAATTGTTAGCACCTTGGTCAGCTACAAGACCCAGTGGGTGGAGGCCAGAGGAGGGGGCCAGGAATTCCCACCTTAAAATGCCCCAGCACACTAAGGCTTCCTAAACACAAACTGGTGGCAAACCCAGACCTGATTCATCCCAGGAGATGGAAGGAAAAGTTTCCAGGAATCTCCTTGCCCAGATTCTAAGGCACATCACGATTAGACTTGATGGTATTTACCAATATTTGTTTATTCACCTTAAGCCTCACTCTCTTCTGACATCTCTTCCATTATCACCTGCATTTTCACATGGAGACTAGATCCTTTGGAGTGTTGAGCAACTTTGATTAAAAAAAGGAATCTTCATTGACGTGTAATTTACATACCATTTATTCACTCATTGTAAATGTACACTTTGCTGATTTCTAATGAATTTGTAGAGCTGTGCAGCCATCACCACAAACCAGTTTTAAGACAGGTCCATCTTTCCAAAATACTTCCTCACGACCACTTGCAGCCAGACTCCTCTCCCACCTCTAACAATTCTCTCCCACCCCCAATCTGCTTTCTATCACTACAAATTTGCCTTTTTCACATGTTTTCTTTATCTATTTTTATTTTAATTTCCACCACATTTTATTTATCCATTCACAGTTGATGGACACTGGGACCATTTCCAGTCTTTTGCGATTCTAGTAATGTTTCTGTGACCATTCACATACAACTCTTTGTATAGACATATGTTTTCACTTCTCGTAGGTAGATTCCTTGGAGTGGAATTTCTGGGTCATATTGATAGAGTTATGTTTCACTTTTTAGGAGTGGGTGTGGAGTTTTGTCATATGTCTTTTCTTTATGTCTATTGAAGTGGTCATGTAAGATGATTTTCAGATGTTAAATCAAACATGCATTCCTAGGATAAGTCTCACTTGGCAATACTGTAAAATATTTTTTATCTGTGGATTGGTTGGGTTTGCTAATTTTTAAAAGGATTTTTGCTTCTATACTCATGAAGAATATTGATGTACAATTTTATTTTATGATGATGTTTTTGGCTGGTTTTTTTTAAAAGGGTAAAACTGACCTCCTAGAATGATTTGAAAATTCTTTACTCTTTGCCTGTTTTCTGAAAGATTGGTATTCAAATGTATGATAGAATTCATCAATGAGGTGATCTAGGATTCGCATTTTCTTTGTGGGAAGGTTTTAAAATTACTAATTCAATGTCTTTAGTAGTTAAAGATCTATACACATTTTCTATTTCTGCTTGAGTCAGTTTTGGTAATTTCTATCTTTCTAGAAATGTGTCCATTTCATTGATCTTTCAAATTGGTTGGCATAAAATCGTTAATAATATCTACTTAAAATATTTTTAAGTTCTTTTAGGTTAGTATTGATGCTCTCTCTTTTCTTCATTTTGGTAATTTGTGCCTTTTTTCTTTTTTCTTAATTTAGCTAATGATATGTCAATTTTGTTGATCTTTACAAAGAATAACTTTTGGTTTCACTATTTTCTCTAATCTTTTATATTTCTTTGATTTCCATATGAACCTATCTTATTTCCTTTTTTGTTTGTTTTGGGTTCAGTTTGCTCTTATTTATGTAGTTTTTTTTTAATAGGCAGCTTATATTATTAATTTGAGACCCTTTCTCTTTTTTGTTATAGCTATCAATTTCCCTGTATGCACTGCTTTAGCTGCATACCACACAACATTTTATAATCCTCCTTGACTGTGAATTTCAAGAAGGGTGTTCTTCATTTTTTTTAAGTTTATTTATTTATTTTGAGAGGGACAGAGAGTGTGTGAGTGGGGGAGGGACAGAGAGAGAGAGAGAGAGAATCGCAGGCTGGCTTCATGCTGTCAGTGCAGGGCTTGATGCAAGCCTCGATCTCACAACCTTGAGCTCATGACCTGAGCCGAAATCAGGAGTTGGACACATAACCAACAGAGACACTCGGGTGCCCCAAGAAGTGTATTCTTCAATTTCCATATATTTAGGGATTTATCAGATTTCTTTCTTGTGTTGATTTATTTAATTTTGTTGTAGTCATAGAACATAATATACAATCTCAGTCCTTTGCATTTATGGACATTTATTTTATAGCCAAGCACGGAGGTCAGCAAACTATGGCTTGCATCTTAACTTATTACAATCAGCTTCACCATAATTCCGCTGTGCCATATCTGCCATTGAGCCCCTGCAGTGAGATTTTTGTTTCACTTCTTGTACTTGTTACCTCCAGAATTTCCATTTGGTTTTTTTTAAATAATTTCTATGTCTTTATTGAGGTCCTCTATTTTTTGTCATCGTCGTGGTACTTTCCTTTAATTCCTAAATGTGATTTCCTTTAGTTCTTTGAACATGTATATAACACTGAGTTGAAGTCTTCATTGGCTTGATCTGACATTTGAGGACACCCTGAGCAATTTCTATTAACTGCCCTTTCCCCTCTGCTCTGGGTAATGCTTTCTTGTTTCCTTGCATGGCTTCTAATTTTTTGTTGTATATGGAACATTTTTAGAAATCATATTATAGCAACTCTGGATTCTGATTTTTCCCTCCCAGTGGGTTATTATCATTGCTGTTTTAAAGAATGTGCTTATATCTTTATTTAGTAACTTATTTAGGCTACATTTTTGAAATTCATATCCTCTACAGTCTGTGGCCACTGATCTCTCTGCTCAGTTCTTCCCTCCCGCCTTGTTCCTATTTTTAATCCTGACCTCTTAGGAGTTCCTCTCTTTCTACATGACCTAGTGGTGAGCCAATGATCGGTCAGAGGTTGGGCACAAACATCTTAAGCCAGTAAATCTTCTCTCAGTTGGTGGGTCTGTCTGTGGGTTCTGAAGCACATTCAAAGTGTAAGTGGTTTTCAAATCTTTTCCTTCTTTTACTTCCCACTGGACATGCTACCATCTTCTGTGCCAAGGCAGGGAGGCTCCTGGAACAACACGGAAATGTGAATAGCTTGGGCCCCCTCCATTCTTCCCTGTGTGTACACCTCCCTTTCAATCGGTCAAGGATATCAAGTGTCTCCATGGCTGCCTCATTTCCCTAATCTGTTAAATTTCTGGCTGGCCCACCAGGGTCCCTTGCGGGTTTGCAACCTTGGGTTATTGACACCGCTGGCTGTCCCAATTCATTTGTCATCGTGATGGTCACTACTGATGAATCAGTTGGGCATGGAATTTTCTAACTACTGCTCCCAATCAAGTCCCTTTCTTCCTACAGTTAAGCTGATGGATACCCACTATTCTGACCCCAAATTCAGTAGCATTTCGTTAATCTGTGCTTATTGGTTTGTTCTAAGCATTTGGTCAGTTTCTAAGGCACTGAAGTTCTTGGCTTTGAAACATTTTTCCAGCTTTATGGTTTCTGTTTGGTGACCTCCTCACTCCACTGGTCCATTAGCATTGCTTTTTGTGTCCCCACAAAATGCAGCATCTCGGATTATTTCCTTGAGCACCTGCAGGTCCCAAGCTTTGCCCAGGTTATAGGACACCTACCATTGCCCAGTCTAGTGCTCTAATGATGGGGCTCAGGCTTCCTGGAGAAGAAAGAATTAAATATGTTTTTATTATTTTGTATTTTAATGCTGGTGAGCCTCAGGTCATGACTTAGAGTGAATTTCTGGTAGGCAAAATTCTACAAGCAAAGGAGGACACCAAGGAGAGAAAGAACAGGTCATGTTGTACAGAACACAAACAACTCATTTTTCTGCTTTTGCTTAAAATCAAACTGTAGAGCTGGCTAGTTTTCATGTTGTTTTGTATCCTAAAATATATATTTGAAAGGGTTTGGTTAGAAAATGCCCATGAGAGCCTGTGTTCAATAGTCTTCTTGTTAGTTTATATGCACATAATATTCAGAGTGCTGAGGTATCTGATGGAAAACATCAGAATGTTTGAGGAATGATCGCATTTTTCTACCCATGCTTTTCAGAGATACTCTGCAGAAATATTAATCTTGAAAAAGAAAGTCAAAGCTCCTGGTGTATGAATTGAACAATGTTTGAGTAGGGAATTTAGTAATAATCTTTGAAACTTTTATAGGAGAGAATTTTTTTCACCCAGGTGTAGCTGTTCCTCTCACATTGATTGCTATTCTCTCTGGGAAAAGGAAGTATGTTCCGTTAAAACACATGTTACTAAGGCATCTCCTCAGAAGTAATATGGACCTAGTGGGTTGGCAAGGGAAAAGGAGCCTCCTGACAAAGAGTTTGATTCTGTTTCCTTACTCAAATCCAGTGTATCCATGAGTATTTTGACCTCTCTCTAGTTCATTTAGTCTCTGCTTGATGAAGCTATGGTGTTCTTGTGATGCATAATAATGTGTTGAGAGGTGCAGAAATCAACTGTGTGTGTGTGCAATTTGTGTGGCTGTTCACCTCTCACGTACTCATGAACTTTGAACCTGGCCAGGCTCTTTCCTTCTAATAATAGTCACAGGTGATGGGAGGGTGGCCACTGATCATTTGACTGTCAGATGATCCAACCCTGAAGCTCAGTGTCTACCCAGTGGCACATGCAACTTTCAGAGATCTTGGGATAACAGCAGAAAACAAGCATGTGGTGCCTTTACAATGTTTTAGGTGCTGTACTAGACTAGTTTAGTGTCCATTATTCTTTAAAAGAATTTTTTTTAATATTTATTCATTTTTGAGAGACAGAGTATGAGCAGGGGAAGGGAAGAGAGAGAGACACACACACACACAGAATCCGAAGCAGGCTCCAGACTCTGAGCTGTCAACACAGAGCCCAATGCGGGGCTCAAACTTACCAACCACAAGATCATGATCTGAGCCAAAGATGGACGCTCACCAGACTGACCCACTCAGGCACCCCATAATGTCCATTATTCTTAATCTTTAAAATAATTCTATAAAATAGATATTGTGACTCCAATATAAAGTTGAGAAAAATTTAGGCCTGGGGAAATTAAGTAATAAACAAATATAACAAAGCCAGTAAGTAGGAGAGCGAGATATGAGATTTCATGTATCTGATTGCAAAGCATGTGCTCCTGGCCCCTACAGTATACTGCTTCCTTAGGCCACTCACAGAAGCTTAGCAAAAACAAATGTCACTCATTCATTTACCCAATCATTTATTCATATATCCAGTATTTATAGGGTGCCCAACATGTGCCAGAACCATGCTAGCTCTTAGCTTTGTCTATTCTCTTAGCTATTTGCATGACTCTACTTCTGAGATCTTCTGTCCTGGCTGTTGGGCCTTCAGAGCTCTTCACCCTGAAGGTCAGGATCCCCAGACCAGCATCATCAGCATCATCAGGGAACTTGTTTAAAAGGCAGATCCTTGGGCCTGCCCCAGACCTACTGAATCAGAAACTCTAGGAAAATATTGAAGGGGCAGAATATATCACACTCCTTGACAGGGCTTGGTAGGGCTCATCCATGATGGAATAGCCCCTGGAGGATGATGGGAGAAGAGGGCTTACTTTTCCTCTTTCAGATGTAACTAAGTAAAGAAGGAAAATTCAAGAGACTGCATCACAGATCTATCATATGGGCCTTTTATGTTTATTCTAGAAAGTAGGTATTCACTGGGGGAAGTTTACAGTGTATTAACTATATCAAACTTTGTTTCCTACATTTGGTTCTTGGTAACTTTTTGTCTACTGAGGGACACTATGGTAGAGAATGCTAATCGTTCTTTTCTTTTCCTCTTTTTAAAATTTCTTCCCTGTCCTTCTGTCCCTTTCTCCCTACTTTTCTCCTTCTTCCTCAGATATATTAAATATATATACACATTTGACAACACTACTACCAAAGATCCCTAGGGTGAAGATGGAATACTTAATTATATAATGCTTTTTCTTTTTTTTAAATGTTTATTTATTTTTGAAAGAAAAAAAGAAGGAAACAGAATGTGAGCTGGGGAGGCACAGAGAAAGGGAGACACAGAATCTGAAACAGGCTCCAGGCTCTGAGCTGTCAGTGCAGAGCCAGACGCGGGCTCGAACTCACAAACTATGAGATTGTGACCTGAGCCGAAGTCAGACACTTAACCGACTGAGCCACCCAGGCACCCCTAAAATGTTCTTTTTCTCTACACATGAAATGGATATTTCATTTGTGTGTTCACATGTGTATGATCTGTAAGCATATGTTGTAGGTAATTGCCAATTTGTTCTGCCCTTTACTGTTGGTTTTACCATTCTTTGGAGGGTATCAGAAACTTTCCTCAGGCTGAAATGCTGTATAAATAGTTTTGAAACATTCTATGTCTCTGACCTAAAAGAAATCAGCACTGACAAATGAAACAACAAAATGAAATTTGAAGAAATATGTCCTTAAACATTTTTAAAGTTTGTATTTTTTTCCTCTTATAATCAAAACTGCTACAAGGCAATTTTCTACAACTTACATTCAGGTGTATGATGCGTCAAATAATGCCTTTTGCAAACAATAATTATTCTATTAATTACTATTACACAATCCTTTATAAAAAGTTACCAAAGTCATTATCAGCTCTTCCCCTCACAGCAGTCAGGGAAGGTATAATTGTTCCTATTTTATAGGTAAGACTAATAAAGCCACAGAAAGGGTAAGTAACCTACTGAAACTGACAACATAGTGTGGTGACATTGAATAATGAAGTGAATGGAAACCTAAAAGGAGTGGGTTCACTTTGGATCTCTGATACCTTCAAAATAACCATGTTTTATTTAATTTTCTGGGATTGAGGGGCAGAACATAATTATGGATTAATACAGGTGGTGGTCCTTCAAACGTTGGTATAGAATTGGAGGAGACAAATATTGAGAGGAAAGGGGAACAGTAGTTCAGGAAAGGGTGCCCTGAGGAAAGATGTTGACACAGAGACAGAAGTTGAGTGGGACACAACTGTGAGCTACGGTGGGTGGTGGCTGAGGAAGAGGAGGAGGGAGAGAAGTACTCCTTGCAGAGCACAGGAAAGATCAGAGCTTTTGAAGGAACTGAAAGAACATCGGTGTAAGCACATAGGAAAAAAATTATAGAAGTTGAGGATGAGAGGTGGGTGAAGGCACATCGTGTAAGGATTATTTGTTATCCTCTGGATCATAGAAGATCCTGAAGAATCTTAAAGGGGGTTAGAGTCTCTTTGTGGGGTAGGACAACATGATCACGTTTGCCATTTAAAATGATCACTGAGTACAGAGAGGAGAGTAGATTGAATGGTGGCAAGAGTACCTGAAAGTGACTTGGGCTAGACCTGGTGGACCATGGGGGACCAAGTAGGAGACACAGTCAAAAGACATCAGGAGAATGAATTCATTGGATTTGAGGATTAAGTGTGGGTGGTGAGCAAGGGGAAATGGTATTTAAGTGTGTGGCTGTTAGAATGTTTTGTTTGTTCCTTTAAGCTATTAATACATTTATGAAAGAGCTGTGTGATGCTGTGATTTATATGTTGTTTACAGCTTTTTCTTTGGATATGAGAAAAGACACAGTGGCAGGCTTTCTTCCTCTAAGGCAGGAGATGATTCATCATTGTATTCCAGGAAAGCACCAGGCTCAGAACACTGCCAAACTTGAATCTTATTTTTGACAGCAAATTCTGTTTTTCTGAACGCTAATAGATTCATAATTTTAAAAAATTCTGCCTTCATGAGTGAGAATGCTAAATAAATAATGTTACTGAAGTTACTCTGCCTGTTAAAGATGTTTCTTCTTAAGACCTTCAATTACAGGCAAATGGAATTTTTTTTTTCTTTCAAACCATGACTTCTTTTTTCTTCTTTTTCTTCTCTGTTAAGTCCCATGTATTTCATTTTGTGGTTAGATTCCATATGTTTGACCAAAAACAAACATACAAAGCAGATAAATAATATTCTAGGAATTGACAGGAAAAATTACTCCTAAAGCTGAAAATAGTAGATTGCTTCCACACAAACACAACATGCAGTTTTCTTTGCCATATCAAACAATATTACTGAGTCTTGATGTTGACGCTTCTGTCAATTTTTCCTGAGGCATGATGGAATCTCAAACTTTAAATTTGAATCTCCTTTTATTTCTAAAAATGTTATTAGAGTATGCTTTATTTTTTCCCAGTATTTTGGTTCTCTTCTTCTCATATTCAGTTTGAATATGTTTTGTCTGGATTCCTCATCTACCAATAGGTCTCTAATCTTAAAAAACAAAACAAAACAAAACAAAAACCCACAACTTTTGGTTTTGTTTTGTTGCATTTATTTTTGCTTGGCTTTCAATCCATTCTGCTACATTCTCAGCAATATCTATCCTCTCAGGTATGGCTTCAGTTTTGTCTTTATTCTTGTGATTTTGTTTTTCTACTTTTTTCTTGAGCTCTGCCAGCTCATGTTTTATCTCTGTGGTCTTATGTGTCTTCCCTGAGTTTTTGACTCTCTGCTTTCTATTCTTGTTTTATAGAGGTTATTGTTCCATTAGGTTTAAAAATGTATAACAACATATTTTGATATGTTGTTTAAACTGTATCATGACAGAAGCTTTCTGGTGTCTGTTCCTTGCCTGCCTGGTGGTGTTTTCGTTTTTGTTTTTTTGTTTGTTTTTTTGTTATTGCTGCTACCCCATCCTTTTTATAGTATTATTTTTATATGGACAGACTATTGGTTCCTTTTTTAGTTATTACTCTAGGAACTTAGGACTTTTTAGAATTCAGGACTAGAGCTAAATAAAAGCTATGTGTGTGTGTTGAGGGATGTGGGGGTGATAGTGTGTGTTGCTAATGTTGTTTTCCATGCCAGCAGAAACTTTTTAATGACAGGATTGTGCATATGGGGTGCTCTTGGAGACCTTACTTCTCCCAGTCAACTGAGGACTGAAATAGGCACTGTGGGGTTGCTCACAAGTTGACAACACAAAATTTTTTGTTACTCTGTCTTACCAATAGAATGCTTTTGGAAAATATGACTTATCTGTGTGATTTTTTTTCTTCTCTTCCCTTTGGAATCAAGCAAGATTCAGAGAAGCTTTATTTCTGTCTCAGCTCCTGTTTCCCAGTTCCATTGTTAAAAAAGTAATGATTGTTGGTTTTGACTTCAGAATGTGCTCTCCATGGAGAAGGGTGCTTGGCATCATTTTCTGAGCTCTGAACTTGTGGCTGTCCTCTCTCTTAAGTCTTCTCTTACCCCACTGTACTTTCATTGCTTTATGGTTCAAGGTTCAGTCTCCTTGTTTTGTTGAAGGTGGAGTTTGTGCTTCTATTTCTCATTATCCTTATTACTTTACATGCCTTTCAAAAGGTAGTTGGGGAAGCCTCCCATTTACACCACCATTTTAAAACTAAAAATATAATTAAACATTTTTTTTTAATTTGAAGAAAAAAGGTAGATTGTGGTTTTAGTTTATTCAGTTTCAAGTTATTAGTCTCAGTCTATTATTTGATTCTTAATTGTTTTTATAGTGTTTTTGACCCTTAGAAGTTCAATATTTTTGTGTAAATTGATATTTTTCTTTGTAACTTTTTTTCACTGCTGTATGATTGGAAAACAGTCCCCTATTGTAAGACCTGTTAATTTTCACTTTTATTCTATTTTATTATAGTTTTATCTTTTGTGGTTAGCTCTTTATTCCCATTGAATTTATTTTAGTGTCTAATGTGACATGAGACTTTGAGCTGAGAGTTCCCCAGGTAATCATTTTTCTGAAATCATTCACTGAAAATCTTTTCCTTTCTCAGTGATTTGTGATGTTTTTTATGGTAGGTATTTTCTAACATAGTCTATTTCTCACATAGCAAGACCCACACTAGATATTTGTTTTTTCCTCTGGATGGAGATCAGGATTGTCTCCAGAAATCTTCTTGGTCCACCCAACTCCTGGCTGACAGGCAAGGTTAATGAATAGAATCTGTCCACCACTTGTGCCTGGCAGATCCTCAGACTATAAAGTCTGGGAGACTCCATTGAATGTCTCTCCTCTTCTAACTTTTAGATTTTCTCATCATTCCATAAAGCCAGTAATGATATCTATTTGCTCCTTGTTTAAATGTACCCGAAGCACAGCTTCCTCTACCATGTTTGCTCTTCTCTAAATTACCTGCTCGTCCTTTATGGAAGGTGCTCTTCCTTATGGAAGGTGATACACCAGCTTCTTAGTGCATTCTGTGGAATTCACTAAGAATTCCAAAGTCTACAGAGGAATTTGGAGAGTGAGAGGAGCGACTGATAGGTTGGGGCAGAATTAGAAGAGAAAAAAGGTAAGATTCTTACCTTTGCAAGATGAATCCTTGTATATCAGGAGTAGGCCAGATGGGCATGAACCAACAAGTCTTCTGAGCACTTCAGAGTGCCTACACTTTGGGAGTGCAATTCTGCAGTGATTCCAATTCATCACCAATCAGACACTACAGTTGCTGTGTATCTCCCCTGAAA
The DNA here is from genome assembly GCF_016509475.1 of Prionailurus bengalensis. Classification (NCBI taxonomy): domain Eukaryota; kingdom Metazoa; phylum Chordata; class Mammalia; order Carnivora; family Felidae; genus Prionailurus; species Prionailurus bengalensis. Next base: position 74,178,693 of record NC_057348.1, on the reverse strand, counting down.
TTTGGGAAATCATCTTTTTTCATCAGTCTACATTCTTGTTTCTGGAATTAAGTCATTTTCAAGGCTCTCAAGGATTAGAATTTGGAGATGAGTGAATCTATCCCCATGGAAACTTGAGATTGCAAAGAACGGATTTAGATGATCCTAATATTTGCAATGTCTTAGGGACATAAAATATGTTTTATATAATTAGGTATGTATGGGGATTTACTTACTTATCAGTTTGGTATTGCAAATACTCATTAACATTTCCCTGTAATTTGAATGATGAAAGGAACACCTATGAAAATTCAAATTGTGGGTAATTTATACTTGGGGAAAGTGTTTTATTAATTTGAATATTCTTAGCTCCTGACTCCATACCAACACTCTGAATCTTCATTTAATTTTTTTATGTATTTTTATTAAAATAAAGTGTTTAATTTCCTGAGAAGATAAGAAATAGTTTCAAAGACTTAGGAAAATAAAAGTGTAAAACTACAAGTGTTTCAGAAAGATGCTGTCACAGCAAATAAAGGTTCTTGGAATGTTTTTGTATGGTACCTTTTTGGTAAGCTGATAAAACAGTATGGGAATAATGAAGCAGCATAATCGTTTCCATGACTTCTCAGAAAATGAGCCACATTATCCTCCAGTGTTCACACAGGAACTCAAATCATAAGCTCCAAGAAGAATTTTGAAATATTATACTTAGAGATAAGATAAAGCTTTTAATTAAGAAAGAAGGCAATGCTGAGATCTTTTGGATTGAGTTCTTAGGTAAATGCATATGTAGTTCTAGGAGACTCAGGAGAACAAAGAATAGAGGCATGGGGAATACATTGAGAAGCTTCAGAAACTTGCATGTAATAGTTTAAATGAGCGGCCAGATCGCATTCATAAATGTAATAATTAAAACATGCTCAATTTCTTAAAACCACAATGAGATACCACTAGGATGGTTATAATTTAAAAAAAAAAAATGGAGAGGCGCCTGGGTGACTCACTTGGTGAGCCTCTGACTCTTGATTTCGGCTCAGGTCATGATCCCAGGGTCATGGAATTGAGCCCTGCATCGAGCTCTGCACTAAGTATGGAGCCTGCTTAAGATTCTCTCCCTCCCTCTCTCTCTCTTGCTCTCTCTCTTGCTCTCCCTCCCTCCCTCCCTCCCTCCCTCCCTCTTCCATCCCTCTCCCCGACTCATGCTCTCTCTCTCTCTCTAAAAAATTAAAGACAAAGTGGAAAATCACAAGTGTTAGAAAAGACGTGAAGAAATTGGAAGCCTTATACATCGTTGATGGGAATGTAAAGTGGTGCAGATGCTGTGGAAAACAGTGGCTGCTCCTCAAAAGTGAAACATATAATTACCATATGATCCTGTAATTATGCTTGTAAGCACCTGTCCAAGAGAATTTAAGATGTACGTATGTAAAATAACTTGTACGCAAACGTCTATAGCAACATTATTCATAATAGCCAAAAGAAGTGGAGACAACCGAGATACCCATCGATTGATACAGACATACAATGGAATACTTACTCCTCGGCCATAAGAAGAAATGAAGTACATGAGTCCAGCCCAGATGAGCTCTGACAGTACTGTGCTAGGTTAAAGGAGCCAGGCACAAAAAGTCTCATACTGAATGACTCCATCTATATAGGATGTCTAGAACAGGTACATCTGTAAAGGCAGAAAGAATATCAGTGGTTTGGTTCTTTTTGTTTTTGTTTTTGTTTTTTAGAGCTAAGGGAGTGAGAAGACAAGGGAATATAGCTCAAGAATTTCCTTTTTGGGGGGTATCGAAGTATTCTAAAATTTACTGTGGGGGTGGTTGTACAAGCCTATGAATATACTAAAACCCGCTGAATTTGACACTCGGACATGGTGAGTTTTATGGCATGTGAATTACATCTCCAATTTCTACAAAAGAAAAAAGTTCTCAAATTGCCACTCTAATATATGAGGGAATTTTGAAAACGTGAAAACGTAAGGAATCCCCAACTACAACTAATAGCCCCCTATTATCCAAATCTAAGAGGAATTTTTTACTAACTTCAAGATAGGTGAAATTTGAAGGAAAACACAGTTGCTGGCCCAACAATGCTCTAGAGCCAGAGGGAAACAGAAAGTAGAAAATTGCCCCATCCTAGCTGCACAAAATGCAGTGGTGGCTCTCAGACTTTTTGATTTTAAGACTTCATTACAGCCTTCAAAATTATTGAGAGCTACAAAGAGCTTTCATTTAAGTGGGTAGTATCCATTGACACTTATCAAATTGGAAATGTAAACTGAGGAAATTTTGAAATATCACATATTAATGCAGTTAGTGTTTTATTAATACACTTTAAGTAATGAAGTCAAAAGTTAACAAATGTTCTTACTAAAAAGCCATATTTTTCAAAATAAAATAATTTAGAAGGGTGATATTATTTTACATTTTGATGATTTTACTTAATAAAAATTTCATAGAAGGCAGTTGGAGTTGTATTTATTTCTGTGTTTATTCTGTTGTGATATGTTCCTTTGGTTGAGATATATGAAGAAATCGAGTGGCACTCAGATATGCGATAGGAAAAGAAAGGAGTATTTTAGTTGCCTTTTAGGACAATTGTGGTTATTTTTTGATACCACATCAAAATCCAACAAATAGTAGTTTTGTAAAGCTTCACTGCGATGTGGAACCAAACGTCATACTAACAATAGTTTTGTACTCATTTACCTTAAAATCCATTGCTCTGTCTTGTACTTTGAAAGGATCGTTTTCCCAATGCATTATTTTGCAACATCATGCACACTGGTCATTTGGAAAATTCTGATTCAGTATGTTAGGTAGCTTTTCCAAATGTTGGCACGTTTCATTACACAGTACCAAAAATCATATTTGTTAATATCGCCAGAAAAGTCTTTAAGTATTGGGAAGTTCTCAAACTTTTGGTGGCAGATACAAGTTTTCTTAAATTCTAATTTCCTCTTTCATGCTTGAATTTTATCATTGGAAACAAATACTTAACAGTTGTTTGTTTTTTGAAGTGACAGGCTCATTTCATTCATTTCCCCACCAAATGTCTGCTTGCCAAATACCCAAGGCTGAAAAAGCATAGTTTGTCTATTGCTGATTTTCCAAGTATGCAACTCAAACAATCACACAAGTGCTTTTCCTTGAAACAATCATAATTTGGAATGCAGCCAAGATGCCTCATGTGTACTTCCCAGTTCATTACACACAATATTTATTTTAAAAAATGTATTTAAGTGTTGAAATTTAATCAAACCAGTATTTTTTGCTACTCCATCAAGGAAATTTTTAAACAAAATGAAATTTTATTTATTTATTTGTTTGTTTGTTTGTTTGTTTATTTATTTATTTTAATGTTCATTTATTCTTGAGAGAAAGTGCAAGCAGCAGAGGGGCAGAGAGAGAGAGAGGGAGACAGAATCCAAAGCAGGCTTCAGGCTCTGAGCTGTCAGCACAGAGCCTGATGACGTGGGGCTTGAGCCCACAAACTATGAGATCATGACCCGAGTTGAAGTCAGACACCTAAGTGACTGAGCCACCCAGATGCCGCAAAACCAGATTTTTAAAAAGGCTTTATTTTTTAAGGTTATTTATTTATTTGGAGAGAGAGAATCCCAAGCAGGCTTCACACTGTCAGTGCAGATCCTGACGCAGGGCTCGAACTCACGAACTGTGAGATCAAGACCAGAGCCGAAGCTGGATGCTTAAGTGACTGAGCCACCCAGGTGCCCCATGTAGATTTTTTTTTTTAATTCTAGTGTAAGTTCATGGATACTACAAATGTAGTTTGGTACCATCGTTAGGATTTATGCCAAGACATCAGCAGTTTTGTCCACCATGGCTCTTGCATCATGAGTAGAAGTGTCAACACAGTGAAAAGGCAGATAGTGTCTAACGTTATCATGAAATAGTTAGCATTACAACATTGTAGTATTACTATGAAAATAATTTTGACCCTGCAGACACCCTTAAAGAGTTTCAGGGACCCTAGGGATTTGCAACCCATGCTTTGAGAACTGTTGAATGAAAGAACTTGAAAGGGGTCCCTTTTCTCATGGCTTATCGTAGTTTGAAGCAGTTTGAACATGAATCAAACTGTGAACCTTCCTCCACTCTTCTTCACCTTTTATATGTAGTCGGAATTTATTACTGCCAAAAGCAACAGCGTAGAAAGTAAAGGGTGGAAGGCAACCGCCCGTTCTATCCTGAAATATGAAAGCTTGCCCATGAAAGCACTGAGTGGCGGCAGATACAGGCGGAGCCCCGGGATAACTACTGCATGCTGGTGACTGTACTTTCTTATGGATAATATCAGAGTGGCAGAGAGTCAGGCAGAGAGAGCAGAAGATCCAGTATCAGCCATACTGCATAAAGCTGGAGTAGATATAGAACCTTCCGTGTGATAACGGTCTTTGGAGGAAACAACCAGAGTAGAGACAAAGAAGAAAAATTCTAAGACACTGCAAATGAACCAGGAGCTCTGTGTAAGCAAACTCCGGGTTACTGTAATCTTGAGAAAGAGATTTGGTGGTTCACTTATGTGGGCTTTTGAAAATGGAGCTAAAGTCACCTTTTGGCCTAGTAAATAATAGTCTGGATAGCTTTCTTTTGAGGTACAGATACATAGAAGGAAAAAAAAAGAATAATACTGGGCTTATATAAAGATGCTACAGAACAAGGGCATAGAAACATTATTATGGACACTATCACAGCAAGCTTCTAAATGTGATTTATGGCAAGAATCAGAAGAAGGCTTTAGAAAATCCATTAGCATCCTTAAAAGTATATAGAAACCCACAGCCTTCCTGTCATAGGATCAGAAAATCCTCAGATGAACGGAGCAGAAGGGGAAAGGCAACAGGGCAGGATGCAAAGTGGAATTCTGTGAGGTAAGAAAGCATCTCAATGACAAAATCAAAATTAACATTAGAGAATCAACTTGTAGGCTTTCCATTGACAAATTAAGTCAGCGTATAAGGGGGAGACTCACAAAACTCTTGCAAAACGGAACCCAACCAAGCCAGAGGAGCTTAACATGGTGAGAAGCAATGGATATAAAGAACAGAGAATGGGCAGCCACCTACAACTTCCTGAAAACCAGATGAAAAGAATTTAAAATAAAGCAATGGTTATGGCCATATTGAAGGACAACTTGAATCTGAGTGGTGGAAAAATCCCTGAGAATTGAAGATTGACAGGATTCTCTCGGTTCTAAGGAAATCAATGAAAGGGATCCACCCCAGAGATATCTTGAACTTTTTATCTTTTTAATAACAAAGAGAAACAGAATAATTTTATAAGCATGTGGCAACAAACAAAAAATAATGTCATTTATAAAGGAAACCAAAACCAGGTTAGTCTCAAACATTCCCATTAGAAACAAATTCCAACGGACATTTGAATAATCTCTGTAGAGCGTTGAGTAGCAATATAAGAGATTTACTCAGATATCTTCAATGTGCAAAGGCCACGGAAAGATATTACCAGATAAACAAGAACTTGGACAATATACCCCATGCATAATCTTCTTTCAGAAATTATTAAAAGGCAAAATAAATAAATACATAAAATAAGGAATAAAAAAATAAAAAATCACTAAAAGGCAAATGAAAGATGAGTCAAAAGGGGAGTTAATGAGCTGCTATAGAACGTGAAAGCCAGTTGATACAGAGTGGACAAAATAATTATAATATATTTAATAGTTAAGAAATTGAATAGAAAGACAAGATAATATTGAAGGAAAAGATTATAGAATATAAAACACTTTATAATAATAGTAAATTTGAAAAAAATGCTAAGTTAAAGACTTGAGGAATGGTTGTATACAGCTATATGAAGCCATCCCTTTAAAAAAAAATCTTACAGAGATGGGATGCTTTTTTGATATCATTATATTCTCAACTATGATAGTTACACACTAAAACCTAATATATATATATGCATATATATATATATAAGGTATTATATATATATATTTAAACAGTAACAACTTAAGGAATTAAAAGCAGGCTATAAAACTTCTAAATTTCTAGCAAAGATCAATACAAACACACACGAATCAAACAAAAACTGGACAAAACAAACAAACAAAAAAAGAGGCAGAGTAACTGAAGAAATGAAAAGAATAATAAAACTATAAATAACTGAAAACAAACACTGAGGTAACTTATTTGAGGCCAAATCTACTGATTATGACAATGAATATAAATGTTTTAAATTTCTCCATAAGATACAAACTACAGGGGCGCTTGGGTAGCGCAGTTGGTGGAGCATATGACTCTTGATCTTGGGAGTTTTAAGTTGGAGCCCCATGTTGGGTGTAGAGATTACCTAAAAAAAAAATTAAAATCTTTAAAGGAAAAGATACAAACTGCAAATCCAGATATCTTAGTGACAAGAAGCACAACTAAAATAAAATACTATAAAAATGGTAAAAGCAAAGAAAAAGCAAATGTTTATCATTAAAATTTAAACAAACAAAAAGTAGAACTCAAGACAAGAAATACAAAGTGATAAAAATAGAATAGAATCACCTGAGGACACAATAGCTTTTCTATATAAGAGCAATAACCATGTATATAACTTCATTATAGAGAGAGGAATTGATTTTATTCAAAACAAGAACAAAGCAAAATATTTGGAAATTTTATGTCTATAATAAATATGAGACAAACCCCACATGTGACTAATAAGAAAAGAAAATTTAAATAAATGAAGAAAAGGACCATTTCTTGATGGTGGCACTGAATATTATAAAGATATTTATTTCTCTCTTTAATTTTAGAAGTTGACAACAATGGTTTTAAATTTCATCTGGAAAATAAACAGCTGAGAATATGTATGAAATTTTTTTTAAATTGGAATAGAGTACAAAGGATTTTGCTCTAATATATATATTATGTAATATATAATATACATATTAATATATGTTAATCTAATTTCTAAAATGTATATATTACATACGGTATGTATTTATATACTTAACATATACATATGGCATTCTGTATGGTCACACATATATATCGTACAAAACCAGAACTGAGATTCCATTAGAACTTTCCATTAGATTCCGTTAGAACTGTGCAAATGATTATTCAATTAATTGTGCTCTAAAAATTGACTATTTGGGAAACTGTAACATTTTCAGTTAATGCCATATAGCCACATAAACTCCAGATAGATTCTAGAATTACATTGAGGCTAAAAACCATAGAAAATAAAAAATATTGGTGAATGTTTATGCCTTCTCGTGGATGATTTCTCATCATAAAGGCAATAGTATAAGATGTGAAGGAAAGAAAATTGATAAATATGACTGAATACAAATTTTTTATATATTTCTTAGAAAATCAACATTAATAAAAAAATCACAGAGAAATAACAAATTGTAGAAAAAATATTTGGAGTTCTTGCAGCTTGGAATCAAGAAGACTGCCAAAATAACATGTTATTTACCTTTGTTCATCTCAATTTCATTATCAGTGACAAACACCAGCATAATAATGTTCTTGTTTGTTGAGAAGGCTAGAAATAAAGTATATACTTAGAGCAAAATAAGTTTCAGCTGTTCTTTCTTATACTTCTATATATCCATAGAAAGTTCAGTGAGGGAAATACTCAGACCAGCAAAGGATGGTGATTTATGAAAGAAGAAACTTAATTAGCTAATAAACTTGAGAAATTTAACCTTGCTAATGAGATGCAAATTAAAACATTAGTAAAATGCCAGTTTCTATCTAATAAATCAGAAAAAATTAAAATATATATATATATAATATGAAAGAGAAGCTTCCTCATACACTGGGAGCATAAATTTTCCACCAACTGACCTTGAAAGCAATTTGGCAATGGTCCATACTCTTTTACCTATAATTTCACTCCTGAGAATATATTTAAAACTGTCAAAATTTTATTTTTGTGTGAATAAATGGACACATCTTAAATCAAGGGACTCCAAGGTTTTGTGATAACCCAGCTTTACTGAGGAAAATAATTTTTACCATGTACTCTTAATATATGTAGGTTTATTTATTTATTGGTTTTTATACATTCATTTTTACCACTAAAAAACATACCCCAAATGGAATTGAAAAATTTGGAATAAAAATAGAAATTCTACCACCTGGGTGGCTCAGTCATTATGCATCTGAATTTGGTTCAGGTCATAATCTCACAGTTCATGAGTTTGAGTTCTTTATCAGTTGAGCTCGAGATCTGCTTTGGGTGAACATGAGCCCTGTTTCTCTCTCTCTCCCTTTCTCTCTCTCTCTCCCCCTTCTCTGCCCCTCTCTCACTTGCACCCTCTCTCTCTTTCTCAAAAAAAAAAAAAAAAAAGAAAGAAAGAAAGAAAGAAAGAAAGAAAGAAAGAAAGAAAGAAAGAAAGAAATGCTAATGCTTTCTTCCTGCACCCTACTGCACTGTGCATTGTCTTGCACATCTCCTGGTGTGTATTCACCCAACTTCAAAACCACAACCCACAATGTTCTGCAGTTAGAAAAGAATTAAATAGGGGCATCTGGGTGGCTCAGTCGGTTAGGCATCCTACTTCAGCTTAGGCTCAGGTCATGTTCTCATGGTTCGTGGTTCGAGCCCCGCATCGGGCTCTGTGCTGACAGCTCAGAGCCTGGAGCCTGGTCCAATTCTGTGTCTCCCTCTCTCTGCCCCTCCCCCACTCACGCTCTGTCTCTCTCTCTCTCAAAAATAAATAAACATTAGAAAAAAAAAGAAAAGAAATAAATCATGGCACATCCATCAGAGTAAATATTATTGAGATCACAACTTTGGATAATGTTGAATTTGAGAACATGGTTACTATATAATAATAACATCTGTGAGGGCGAATAAGGTGCCCAGCTGTCTCACCATGTACTAGCTGTAGCACATATTAGGTCTTCGATAAATATTCATTGAATGAAAAAGTGAGTTATGTTATAGAAGCAGGACACTAACTTGTATATGCAATGTGGATCTAAAAACATGAACACAGATTACAAAGATTGTATACAGATATACTATACGAGTGTGTGCATATATATATATACATATATACATATATATGCATGCATATGTATAATTTCAAAAATGAAAGTGAGTTACATAATTGTAAAGTAAAATTCAAGGTAGATAGTGAAAAAATAGAGCTTAAAATACAATATGACTGTCAAAATGAGCGACAATTTTGAAAGGATAAAAGATAAAATCTGAAATATCGAGAATATGAAATAAACCATTCAAGACCCCAAATTGTGACTCAGAGGAATAAGAGGAATTTATGAAAGGTTTTCTTTTATGTCAAAGTTATTATAAATCTGGGTTGTCCTAGGATGTGCATCATTCTGAAACATTGGGGAAGCTTGGTAACCCTTTCCTTAGAGTATGCCTAAAAGGTGGGAGTTCTCACATTTCAATGTTTGAAAGCATTTCCTGAGGATCTTGTTAAAAGTAGGATTCTGAGCCCTGCCCTCTGCAATTCTGATTGGGCAGGTTTGAGGAAGGGTCCAGGAATCTAACCCCACCTGGCCCAGGTGGTTCTGATCCCCCAGGCCCTGATAATCACAGCTGGAAGTTGTGGAGGTGGGACCAAGCATTTACCCTTAATCACACAGAACCTCAGCCACATGGCCCATCCAGAATAAATGGCAACAGAGAGTTGGTGTAGACAGAAGTGGAGGCTTGAAAAGCAGTAGCTTTTTACAAGTGCCACCATGGAACCAAAAGCTGCATTAAGGAGAGGACTCAAAAACAGAAGTCTCCAAACTGAAGTCTGTGCAAGCTATTAAAAATTGAAAAGGGTTTTTTTTTTTTTAATCATATGGGAGTAGGTCAAAAAGCCCAGAACACAAGTGACCAGTGTGTTAGAAGAACTTCCTTCAAGAGGTAGACCAGAGAGGTTTCTTCGAAAATCATGCCCAGGCAGTGGGAGGGACATTAATGTCTGGAGAATCCTGTAGGTCACTGTCTTTTTCCATGTATGGTCCTTAAGACCCACTGGGAAGTGACAGTTATTATTTTAGCTGAAAGAACTATTCAGAGAGGTTAAGGTGGCTTTTCTAAGACTGCACTGGGATCTAGTCAAATGTCCACAGCAACGGACTTAGTGATGTTGGGGACCCCCCCCCCCCCAGCTCCTTTCTCACCCAGCTGCACCTGCCCAGGGGTCTTTGGTAATAAGCCAGTTAGGCCTGACAGGTGAGTGAGGAAACAGCCCATGCATGTTCTACAAAAGCAGATAAAGCCGAGAAATGGTTCATTTGATTAATTTCTCCAAAGAAATTAAGTTGATATAAAGGCTGTTGCGATAAGATAGTGAAAAAAAAATGTGGCTTACATTTGAGTTTTCATAAGAGTTGAGTTACTGAAATTTTTTTCTGGCTCCATAGAAATAATGCCTTTTATACAGTACACCTTCTGCAATCCCTTATTTTTAATTAAAACTTTATCAGAAAAAGGGAGGACAAGGGAAACTTTCAGAGATGGTAGATGTGTTTATTACCTGCATTGTGGTGATGGTTTCACACGTGTATATATATGTTCAAAGTCACCAAATTGTATACACTGAATATGTGCAGTTTTTAAAATATCAATGGTATGTCAATGAAGCTATTGTTTTTTTGATCTTGTATGCAAACCACAAGGCCTTTCCCTCCATGCTTCACTCCTACTTCCCCCACAAGGCAGCCTCTTAAGTGGTGAGTCATACTCCATCATATCTTGCTCAAAATCCTCAAATGGTTTCCCCTTGTGCTTGGAACTAAATCCCAAGTCCCCGCAACAGCCCAGAAGACCCCACCTGATCTCGCCCTTGGCCACTTCTCTGGCACCCACTTCTCTGGTCTCACCTCCAACCATGTCCACTCACCTCCCCTCAGCCACCTTGACCTCCTGGTCCCTGGAGGCCACTCAGCTGGCTCCCAGGCCAGGGCCATTTTCTCAACATCCCCTTATGATGTTCACATGACCTCCCCTCACTCATGGTGGCCTCTGCCCAAGGGTTCCCTTATCTGTGCAGCCTCTCTGATCATCTTATGAAAGTTACACACCCACACTCCTCTGCACATTTGACCCCGCTTTGTCTCTCTTCACAGCACTTGTCACTCCGCAGCATCATGGTATTTCTTCAACTCTGTATTTGACTTGTATTTGGCAGTTGTCCGTCTCCCAGGATCATTGCAGTTGTGAGAAGGGCCTGCGTTTGATCTGTCTTGTTCAGTGATGTGTTCCCATAGCCTTGAAGAGTGGGTGGCCTGGCTCGCAGTACTCACTCGATACATATTTGTGGAATAAATGACTAATTAGCATTTAAAAACACTCCCAATATCAAAGTGAAATGGGGAGAAAAAATTCTCCACGAATCCTCACGCAACAACAAATCAAACTGTTTTCCACTGGGTTTAACAAAACTTACTCGATTTTTAAAAATTGATTGTAATTGACTCTATGTTTGTATTGAAAACAATCTTGGGAATCGGTTTACCGTTTATTTCGGTGCTAATTTGAATTCACTTTTCTGCCTGTTTTTAACCTTAAAGATGATTTCTCGCTGATTTTTTTTAATGGCGTACTCTGCAGGTTTGATTAGAGTTTTTGTTTGACGTACTAAGGAAATGCGCACCCACAGGCGGCCCCCTCAGGATCCGAAAGCCAAGGGCAAAGCTTGGAGGCAGAGCACGGATCCTGCAGGGCTCCCAGCGGGGCCCAACGAGAAAAGTAGGGACATGGGGCGCCCCGTAGCTGAAGTCAGTGAGGAAGCCAGCAACAGTCCATTTCTCATTTGTTTTGTGCAGGAAACAGAACACTTAAAGGCCAAAGGCGTGGGCACGTGGAAAGTACAGAATAGGGAAGGTCAGTGGAGCAAAGTGAAAGTTGGCTGTGTGATAAGGCTGCACTACAGCCATGGACGAGTGAGCCTGCTGGAGGCCCGGTACATGAATGTCATTGGAGTGGGACCCACTTACCAGTCAGTTTGGGGATAATTCACCCAGCATTGCGCCGAAATGGTCTATTTTTGTTCTATAAAGCATTTGTCTAAGCAAATTAATGGTAGAGGGGTAAGAATCGGGAAAAATGATGCCTTCCAAACCCACTGAAAAGAGCCAGTTGTTTATAAAGACTGTAGCACATCTATTATATATATATATATATATATATATATATATATATATATACTTCATGAGTGTGCCTTAGTGATTTGTTAAAACAGGTCCGTTTTCCTTTTGACAACATATTACCTACTCTTGTTACTGTAGGTGCTTGAGGATATTAGGGAAGCAACTCTTTAAAAATACACCGTGACAAACAGTAGTAACTCAGATTCTCACCTGCTCCATTGCTATAGCCCCTCATTGTCAGTGACCCTGCTGTTGGCTGTGTGGATACCTTGTTTTCTTGTGTGAGTCCTCAATAGCAGATTTAAAAAATCCCTAAAATAAGGAATTAAGGCTTGAAAAGCCCAGTGAAAACTCACTGGGTGGAGCAAAGTGTTTGCTCACTGGTATCCTAATGATGGTAAAACAGTGCTTCAAGGCAAGGGTGTTGCGTTTGTGGGTGCGCATGCGTGGTCCACGTGCTGCGTGTACATCAGCACTTTGCAGAAAGGGAGCCTAAGGATGCTAGGAAAATGTTAGGTCTGTGAAAGAAAGTATCCTAGGCTCATAGAAGATGCTGAATACCGTTACTCTCTTCCCTTGCCTGATGTCTACTAGATGGTGGGGTTTTTGATGGTAGCAAATGTTTCTTGATCCCTACATTCCCCATGGTCCCCAGCACACCACTTTGTACATGGTGAACTGTCAATAAAATATTTCTTGAACTGCATCAGGTTTGTCTAAGTAGACCCTGATTCAGAGCCATCCCCCTAGTCATGCAAACTACAGAGGACATAAATAAATGTGAATAAAAGCCAGCCCTTGATTTCAAAGACTGGAGATTTAAATAAATACTTAATTAAGTCTCTTTTTATTAAATATGTTTAATAGTGGTTAATAAGATAGCTGACGGTGTGGGGAGAACCCCTAAAAACCAACCTTCCAGTTCATGTATTTTTAAGAGCCCAAATCCCCAGGAATGAGAAAATTTAGCTAATCTTTCCAATCACATGGTTCCTCCCTCCCCACCCCCACCCATCTCCTTGGAATTACGTTATCATGGCTCCTTTTAAAAGCTCAGAAGCCTTTTGAATTGGAGCCGCATTCAAAGGACAGTCAAGGGTCACCCTTGGAATATTAAAGGCGAGTGGATTACAGGAGGGAGGGAAAGGGAGCAGCTGTGCTAGGCGGAGCCCCTGTGCAGACCCAAGGCGGAAAATGCGAGAACTCCGGAGGAGCTGGTGTTGGCCAAGAGAGCTGCCGGAGGAAGCACCGTCCTGACCCGACCCACGGCGTTAGTGTCCGGCTCTTGCTGCTGCAGACTGAGAGGAAAGAAAAGGAAAACACGTATCAGTGAAATCAATTAAGCATTGGCCTTTTGAACAGAACTAGAATGGTTCCTTCAGAGACTAAAAGCTACATGAACCTTGAAAAATTAAAAGCCAGGGACTGTTTTAATTCAAGGATCCAGTTCTGCAGAATTTACAGGGAGCTGACCAACACTCCTTTCTTAAAATAACAAGGGCTTAGGATTTACAAATTCCTTCTCAAAAGATGTCAAAGTGATTTAGTTTTCAAAATCTGTTTCTTGACCTTTCTTCCATCATTTATAGGTATTGATTCTTGGTTTTGTATTTTAAATAAAATCGATGAATATTTAGTGAGGGCTTATTATGTGCCAAGCACTGCCCTAATATTTGGAGTGGCTGGATACAGGGGCAGGCCCCCACTTCTCAGCAGTGGTTACTTACTGATTTGGGGGGGGGTGGAGGTGAGGATGTTAGGGAGGTGGATCATGAATCCCTTTGAAAAATCTGATGAAGGCTAAGATGCTTCTCCACAATAAAATGCGCACACACTCATCCTTCACAGGACAGCTGCACACAGAGATCGGTATATATACATCTATTATCACGATGCAGTGGGACCTATTCTAAGTACTGTTTGTGAATTACTTATTTATACGCAAACCTATCTCATGAGGTATGCGCTTTTACTCCCATTTCCTCTCAGGGAAATTGAGGTGCAGAGAGATGTGGTAAGTCCTTTGCCCAAGGTTCTTCAGTGCATTGGAAGTGACGCCAGGTGCAAGCACAGGCTCTTTGCCCCAGTGCCCATGTTCCCGCCCTGGCAGTGCTGGCCTCGGGTCTTGCTAGGTCCCCGTGAGGCTGACCACTACTGTTGCTGTGGGCCAAGGGGAGGGCGTCTGTGCAAGGTAGACCCGAGGGTCACCCGATATTTTATCGCCACCTGCCAGAAAATCATCCTCGTAGAAGTGTGTGAATGGCACATTCTGTGGCTGCACAGTGCCTGTCCACATGCCAGGGACAGAGGAAGGCTGTACCCAGGCTGAACCGGGAGCGTCTGGCATGTTAAGCAGCTGGGTTTTGACCCAACTCGGAAGGTACCGTGATTAAGACCGTCAGCTTCAAAACTGGATTTTTAGGAATGTTAGTCTGTCAGCAGGGGGCAGAATGGATTTTTCTATTTGTTTATGGAAATTTGAAACTATAGGGGACTGGATATTTTCTGAACAAAAAGTTTTTCTCCCCAGCTAGATGTCCTTTGCCATTCGGGATGGAACAATAGAATTAGATGTCTCCACATATTTAATGTATTATTCATTTAAGTGAATATTTGCCTCTGAGAAAAAGGATAGAATTAGAACATTGGTAATAAAATCATATTTCTAATATGCTGTGCGTGTTTGCTGATACTGCCCCTGAATGACAGGAGAGCTAATTGTGTAGGAGCAGTGTTGGGCTCCCCTTAGTGAGCCTGAGATTCTTCCTGGCTGAACAAAGGGCATGGACCGGCTTGGAGGCTTAGGCTCCGGGTGGGCGGGTCTTGGGCTCATCTGGGGCCACGCCCACAAGCTCCAGCGCTGATGTTATCTCCCCAGCCAGTGGTATCTTTTCTCAGGTTCAACCGAGTCTGGGGGAAAAACAACACTCTCCTTTTCCTTTTCAGTGTTGATATTAAATTCTTCCATTTTATCCCATGTTAAAAAAAGGACCACAAGCGCACAAAGCCAAAGTCACATCTCTGGAAGCGGAATGCAAGTCAGTGTATATGGGTATGCAGTGTTAGGGAAGACAGACAGGTGAGGACTCAGTTTCATATTGTGCAACTTCAGACAGGATTAAATGTATTTTTAAACATTAAAACTATCAACCAAAGACAGTCCTTGTCTTCACCTTCCCTTCCTTCCTTCCGGCCGTCCTCACAACCAATCAATCATTGATCAATCAATCAATCAATCAACCCAGACACATTTTTTGAGAGCTTATTTTGTATCAGACCCAAGAGCCAGAATTCTGAGACATGTTTGCCTACCAAAAAATTCAAGCATCTCAGCTGGAGAGGCAAAGGCTTAAGTATTTTGGAGAAGTAAGTGATTAACCAATGGAAAACTGTCATGAGTTTATTGCATCTGTGATACATCGCAAATAAGTAATACGGACAGAACTGTGAAACCCTGTCCCCAAGTATATTGAAAACTCCATGTTAAATGGATGAGCCACCAATATGGTGGCTAAAAGCTTGGAGTGGACACTTTGATCCTTCCTTGTCTCCCTTGGGGATCCTGGAGGCACCTCCCTAAAACCCTCAGTTCAGTGCTCGGTTTCAAAATTCTGAAAACTAGAGGCAAAGTCTTTCCATTCTGTGAACTGACTATGTCATCCACTTTTGCAAAAGTTTGCAAATATTGAGATTGTATGTATTAAGTACCTCCAGAAAGGAAGCATTTTTAGGACAGAGATTGGTTGTTCTCTCTTTGTACCTTCAAACCACTAAATGCAAGTTCACTTTAATTTGAGTTGTATTCTAATTAAATCCTGATGCCTATTTGAAGCCAACAGATCATGAGGAATCTATGGATATAGGGTATATGTATGCCATGTCAATACCACTGCATAACCCCATTATCAAAAGACCAGATCTAGATGAGCCTGAATTGAACTTTTATTGATGCTTTTTCATGAAGGCAGCAGAAATTGAATTGATGGTGCTATTAGGTTGTCAAATAGCAGTGTCTCCCTTTTTTTCCCAGATAAGAATACATGAAGCATCATCCACACAGTCATTAAAACTTCTTGGGGGCAAAAGAGCTATAGAAGTTCAAGGTGATGGTCTAGATGTGTGTCTAACTGCACACTAGATGCTTTGTAGAAGTCCAGAACTTGCAGACTCCCATTTGATTGATTATTACATTGTTATTCCAACATACAGATTTGTACTGATGAGCTGTGTTGTTTGCTTTTTTGCTTGTGTTTAGATACATCTGTGTCTCATGCTTTAATCTTTAATTGGAATCATCAATAAATGTGTTGATACTTAATGCTTGTCAACAAGCATATATAAGCATAGTTAAGCCAGCATAAGCATAATTAAGAAGATGTGGCACTCATGGCGGGGCTGGGGGAGAAATAGGGACCCTCGGTGGTGACTGACAGGGAAGAAGGAGGTTGCTTGTCTGAGGTTCAAGCAAAAGACAGACTCTTAAACTAAGCCCACATGTACATTTAAATGAAATACCATTTTCTGACATCAAGGCAAATCAGATATTCTGTAGTCCTATTTTTTCATTTAAACATGATTGTGAGCATTCACCTTAACTAAATAACTCCTGGATAAAATTTTGGGGATTGGTGGGGGAAGCAAATAGTGTAACTTTCCAGAGCATCTTCTCTAGAGGGGACCCTATTTCACTCTATAATGACTGGTCTACTCCCAAGACAATATTCATCTAATTGTGGGTCAACATCCAGTATGGTGGGTTGTGTTGCAAGTGGCCTAGATTACATTTTTTACACACACCTGTTGTGTCCTTTCTGGTAGATAATGGTAGTCAGTAATGGTTAGAGATGGGTGAAGTCTTGTTACATTCCCAGAGACTTGCTACCTGGTTACAATGAAAACAAGCTCTGAGGCCAAGAGGTGCCATCCATACAGGTATTTATTGAGCACACTTTTATTAGCAAATAATCCCCAAATCATTTATTCAACCTATCTGAAAGCTTAATAAAGTCATAATTCTCTATCATTTTAGGTGAACCTAGAATACCTTGTACAGAAGTTCTGTTAAGGCAGATATGGCAAGATTTTAGAAGCCAGATCTGTTTCTCCCACAGTCAGCATCATGCAACTAGAACTCTCTGACCCAAGGCCTGGACATGGACAGTTTAGGGATCAAGCCATAGTCCACAGGGACTTGCTAGATTCTTAATATCTTTTGGTTGCACTCAAGGGAGGGAAATGCCTCTAAACTATTTTAGCCAGTACATATATCTCGAATATGACTAACCAAACGAAAACTCATTTCTAGCCTCCATTAATACTGGTCAACAAGTTATTTATCTCACTCAAATTAATATAAATTATACTAATTAGCAAAATGCTGGGTGAGGGTGTGGTAGACCGTGAATGGAGGTAGCTGAACAGTGGGTGGTACCCAAGCCTGAGGTAGGGTCTTTCTGAGGAAATGGCAACCCTGAAGCATGAATGTTGATTAAGGCAACTGACTGAATCTAAGATTGAGCTCAGGAGTCAGAAAACCTTTTCTGTAAGGAGGCAGAGAGTAAATATTTTAGGCTTTGCAGGCCAATTAGCAAAATCAAGACTGACCCCTGAGGAGAGCTTGGAGAGGCAGCCACCTTCGGGCAAAGGCAAGTCCTGGGGAGAACTCAGCTGCAAGTCATCTCAGCCAACATCCCTGACAGCTGGGAAACGAGCATGTTAGTGGTAAGAGGGGATCTGGGCGGCACACCACAGCATCCATGACAGTATCTACTTCTGTTCCAACTGGACCCATGGCCAATTGGATGCCTCAATGTGGGTAGTAGTATGGTGGAAGATGGTCTCTCTGTGTAATACTTTTATCTTTCTAAACATACTCATATATATTATCTGTGCGTCTTCTCACTCAAGTCTCACAGTATCCCCCTTGAGAAATATAGAGCTATGTTGGTATGGAAACCAAGATGGGAGAGAGAGTGATTCGTCTGTGGTCATGGACCCCAATGTTTATACCAGTGCTATCAACAATAGCCAAACTATGGAAAGAGCCCAAATTTCCATCGACTGATGAATGGATAAAGAAGATGTGGTGTACACATACAATGGAATATTACTCAACCATCAAAAAGAATGAAACCTTGCCATTTGCAACAACATGGATGGAACTAGAATGTACTATGCTAAGTGAAATGAGTCATTCAGAGAAAGACAAATATCATATGATTTCACTCATATGTGGAATTTAAGAAACAAAACATATGAACATAGGAGAAGGGAAGGAAAAATAAAATAAGATAAAAACAGAGAGAGGGGCAAACCATAAGAGACTCTTAAGTGTAGAGAACAAACTGAGGATTGATGGAGGGGTGGTGGGTGGGGGGATGGGCTAAATGGGTGACCGCCATTGAGGAGGGCCTATTGGGATGAGCACTGGGTGTCGTATGTAAGTGATGAATCACTGGGTTCTACTCCTGAAACCATTACGCTGTATCTTGAATCTAAAAATCAAAACAAAACAACACAGTTGGAATATTGGGTTGAGGAAGGAAATCCAGCTTGGTATCAACATTTTGCTGTGAAAGTCTATTGTGAAATGAACAAGGGTATATACGTTCAAGCTTTGTAATTAAGTTCCTTATAATGTAAATTTCATCTCTTGAGTATTTGCTAAAAAACGTGGGTTTTTCTGCTTTTCTCAAAACAATTTTTATTTGCAGTTTAGGAGGTGACATTTAAAATTACTGGGGTGCCTGGGTGGCTCAGTCCGTTAAGGCTTCTGACTCTTGGTTTCGACTTGGGTCATAATCTCACGGTTCATGAGATCAAGCCCCATGTCAGGCTCTGTGCTGACAGTGCAGAGCCTGCTTGGGATTCTCTCTCTCGGTCTCTCTCTCTGCCCCTCCCCTGCTCTCTCTTCCTCTCTCTCTCAAAACAAACAAACAAACAAACTTTGAAATTAAATAAGCAGTGGTGGGTGAATTTATGGTATTTTTAGTGTTTTAATCTTCATTAATTTTCAAAGTTTTCGCAATAAATATATATACTTACATCAATAGAAAAAAATTATAAACTGTGGTCTTATTTCCAAAAGTCAGAAAGAATGTCTTTTTAAAACTTATTGAGAGAACTAGGAAATAATGAATGGTAAGAAAATAGAAATTCCTTGTAACTTTTGAGGGAAAGTTTCTTTAGTACATTAAATATCATAATGAGAACCAACAGACTTAGTAATATTTGGTAATTGGTAAAAAAAAAATAGATAAAGTTGTTTAACTTCATGACTAAGGTAACAAAATTCACACTTGAAGTTTTCTTTCCCCAAACCCATGAAAGTCTAGTTTTATCATCTTAATTATCTGTGATTTTGATTTTACCTCTTCTCAGCGGGAGAAATTAAATATGAAATATGATGTTGTCTTTGCATCTTAAATTGGCTGTAGGTAATTTGCATCGACCTTTTTCCTAAATTGAAATGTGTGTGGGGGGGCGATACATTATTTTCCTTTATAATGGATATAATTTTTCTGTTGAATTCTAGAAATAGATCTGTTGAGTATTACTTTGCCATACGCTGGCACTTTGCAAACAAATGAATTGTTTCCCTGGATTTTTGAAGCCTGCCTGTCTTATTTACATTTTCCTCAAAGCTTTCAGATTGCCTGTTTCATAGTTAGTTTGTATGTACATAAAAATATGCTGGACCCAGTTCAAGCTCGGTTTAGATGGGCGCGGGTATTTCCACCGCGTGGCTGCCACTGGACACGGATGCTTTGCTGAGTTAATCATCTCGCTATCTTTAGTTTCTCTGACTATAAAATGAGGATGATTATGCTTACAAAAACTCTGTTGGTTAAATTATTGCAGGCCTTTAGCTGAATTATCTCTTTGTTTATCAGGGATTATTGATGACAGCCCAGTGAAAGCTCAAGCTGAATTCTCTTTCCTCATACGGTGCCCTCTATTTGCTCTTCCAATAAAGGGTTTACAGCAGAAATATATGGGGACATCTTTATTTAAAAATTATATTAAAGGACACCAGGAATTAGTATCTGATGATAATATATATGGTTAGTATGTGCTAAGTTGTATGTGACCATGTAGAAATAAACTGTAAGGAATATTAGGAAAAAGCTATTTGAATCTGGGAAGCATGGGGCAAATGTGTACTTGCTGAAGCCTTCTGGCTTATAATTGCAGCATGGTTGACAATTAGAGCTCTAATTTACATTAGCTGTGATCTAAGTGGGTACATTCTAAAATGAGTTTCGTGGGGCGCCTGGGTGGTCAGTTAAGCGTCAGACTTCGGCTCAGGTCATGATCTCCTGGTTTGCGGATTTGAGCCCCATGCTGGGCTCTGTGCTGACAGCTTGGAGCCTAGAGCCTGCTTTGGATTCTGTGTCTCCCTCTCTCTCTCTGACCCTCCCCCCACACCCACGCTCTGTCTCTCTCTCTGTCTCTCTCAAAAATAAATAAACATAAAAAAAAATTTTAAATGAGTTTTAGGAAGCGCCAGATCCATTGGATAATACAATTGAGAGAGATTACAAGGAAAAGTCCTTCCTTGGCCAGATTATTTTTTTTTTAATTTATTTATTTAAATTCAAGTTAGTTAACATACAGTGTAGTATTGGTTTCAGGAGTAGAATCCAGAGATTCATCACTTACATACAATACCCAGTGCTCATCCCAACGAGTGTCCTCCTTAATGCCCATCACCCATTTAGCCCATCCCCCCACCCGCCTCCCCTCCAGCAACACTCAGTTCGTTCTTTGTATTTAAGAGTCTCTTAGGCTTTGCCTCCCTCTCTGTTTTTATCTTATTTTTCCTTCCCTTCCCTTATGTTCATCTGTTTTGTTTCTTAAATTCCACATATGAGTGAAATCATATGATATTTGTCTTTGACTTATTTCGCTTAGCATAATACACTCTAGTTGCATCCATGTTGTTGCAAATGGCAGGATTTCATTCTTTTTGATTGCCAAGTTATATTCGAATATATATATATATATATATATATATATACACACACCATATCTTCTTTAATGGCCAGATGGTTCAGGGAAAGCGAGGTTAAGCAGAGCTGAATCGGTTTCTTTCCTGGTAGACTCTTCTGTTGAGTTTTCCATGTGGGTAGGATTGCAAAACTCTGTTATGTAGAATATCCTTGGGGCAAGCATTCTGTGGACTGCACTTTGGATAAAGTACTGTTTTATTCCAACCTTTTCATTTCCTAGATAAGGAAATTGAGGGTGGTGGTGGTCACATTATTCGCTAAGTTTACATAGACAATGAACCTGAACGCAAACCTGGATATTTGATGCTATCTGATGTCC
Organism: Prionailurus bengalensis; assembly: GCF_016509475.1. Classification (NCBI taxonomy): domain Eukaryota; kingdom Metazoa; phylum Chordata; class Mammalia; order Carnivora; family Felidae; genus Prionailurus; species Prionailurus bengalensis. The sequence goes on along the minus strand of NC_057348.1, from coordinate 74,157,260 downwards.
TGTCTACTACACTGTGTCGCCCCATTGATTGTGGAACCACGAGCAGTGTTGGACAGAGAAGTGTTTTGTTCCTAGAGTCTGCAGGGAGAAAGATACTACACACAATATGCTCTGGGAACAGTTGCCCAAGGTTTTAACACCCTTCAGGGTCCATAATTCAAGTTCTGGGAAAACCCATGAGTTGCTAAATTTATAAGCCTTGGTTTTTCATCCAGTACAGTATAAAAGGGTGCTGTACTTTGGAGACGAATCTGCTGAAGTTCAAAATACACCTTACTTTATTAGGTGTGTGGCTTTGGGACAAGTTACGTAGCTTCTCTGAGCCTCAGGCCTTTATCCCTCAAATTGGGGACTAATACCTTGCACGGTTTGGGTGACATTACATGCATCTGAAATGGCTCTCTTCATTCGATACACGGGACCTAATTTTGTTCTTTAACAATGCCCGAATGAGATTTAAAGAATTGCTGGGTGGTTCTGGTGTTAATTGCAGCCCTTTCATTGTAGGACGTGGTGAAATTTTTTCTTCACGTTTTGTGAATGGAACCTACCTCTCTCCTGCTTCTTCTCCTCTCAGCGTCTGGCTCTGAGGTCTGGTGACCCTTGTGAGTCAGCATGTATTGGCACATGCTGACACATGCCATGTCCTATTCTTGAATCTACTCACCACTCTTCCATATTGACCCAGTCATTTTTCTTCTGTTGGGGCTGAAAGAAGAGTTTCAGGGAAGTCCCAACTCCTTCGACTGTGGTTGTGACAATTGCAGATTTTTAAGCGAGAAGTCTTCACCCCTTCTATTTTTTGCCAGCATTAGCTATTTCCGTTCCTGGGTGCTGCTGCAGGGATCCTTGTGCAGGTTGAAGATGCGGCTTTCTTACATTCCCGCGAGCGTCTGTGTTGGCGCTTGTTGGAAAATCCTTTCTTCACTCTGGCAGAAAGGATTTTTACAGACTGCCATCCCTTTTGGCAGGGGAGAATGACTTCCAAGCCGAGAGCTGCTTGAAAGAGGCACTCCCTCATCACTTATGACTGTACTCAGTGGTTACTGCTTGTGACACATTTTCAAATGGACCCCCCAGTGGCTGCAGCTGTGATTAAAAGCTGTCTGCTCTCTGCCTCACTGGGGGTTTGCTGTTTAACCATGTCGTGCACATATATATATCTGGGCTACAGCTGCATCTTGGAAAACGTAAAGTGTTTTGTAAGATAAAAAAATCAAATGAGTACCTGAATGGCAGACTCCTGAATTTTCTAAGCTCGAGTCACTGAGAGGCACTACTTGGGAACCTAGCCCTGGATGAGGTACATAAAAGTCATTTAAGGAAGAGGAGCTAATGGTCAGTGAATGTATACCATCTGCTAGCACATGCTTCGCACACATAGGCCGACCTGAACATCTTAAAGATTTAAGTGCTCTTGAACTTAGCAGTTGCATTTCGGCTACCCTCTGTGCTCAGGATTCAGTTTGACCATTCACAAGTAAAACAAGAACAGAATATTTTTTTTTTTTGGTAAGACTATCCAGATACCCCTGATATGTGAATAACCACATTTAGCTTCTCATGAGGGTTTTAAATGCCATTCTAAACATAAGTTTACCATGAACACTACCTTAAAAAAACATTCAAATGAACAGTGCGCCCTCAGAGATAGGGTGTGCCTTTGAAAGGCACAGGTCACAACCCTTCCTCTAGATTAGAGAGATTGAGTATGCAACATTTTAGAAAGCAAAAATGTACTAGAATTTAAATCTGGGCTCTTTGCTGCATATGAGGAGGACACTTACCAAAAGCATAAGGTGAAGGAGGGCTCCCATCCCTATACTCTGGGCCCCACTCACTGAATCAGAAGAATCCAAATGCACCTTTTCTTAGATGCATAGGAAGGAAACTTGGGGGACATAGGAGAATTTTGCATCCACTTTCCCCCTGTGCCTGCCTCCCCCCCACCGTCCCTGAAAGTCAAGTGCTCCAAATCTCAGTGACCAAAGGCAGTCAATGAAATGCTAATCTATCACCAGCAAATTTAGGCTGACAATACTGTGAATCGACCACATTGATGACATTGATTATATTTCAAATATTTACAATATGGTGAGACAAGCCTAATTTATTTTCTAAAGAGTTCAAGGTAGGTATCACCGATTCAGAGGGGGGAAACAATGGAGAAATGTTTGTGGTTGCTATCTGCAATAATCTGATGCTGACAGAGAGTAGTATTTTATTTAGTAATTAACAGTGTAAAGGGGAGAGGAGCTGTCATGTTGGTTCTTAAGCTGGGGAATGTGATGAAAGATGATATCTACGATCTCATCCTTTCCACTTGTTTAGGATTGTCAGGATGAGAAATGTCAGCATTATGAAAGCTCGGCTCTGCTCTTGATATGATAAAACCCTTCAAAAGCCAGTCTTTCTCTCCCTGGTCCCCCTCCTTTCCAGCTCTCTCTCTCTCTCTCTGCACTTGCTTTTTTATTTATCCTGTTTTGTTAGATGGCAGAAATATAATTCTTTTCTTTCTTCCTATTATAAGCCACCATTTTTGTTTTATTATATGTTTCACAACCCCTAATGCCCCACTGAAAATTACCTTGTTAAATGACAGTGTTTCGAAGCCATGAATCCTTTCCACCATTCCCTCAGAGGTTTGAAACAGTCAACAGACTGTAAAGAATAAATAATAAAAAAGTATTGATTATTTTGATGACTGTGAGATTCAATTAAGTATTAATTTTGCCCTCCAGTGGACCTATCAAGGTATTCAAAAGGGAGGATTCGGCTCAGCTAAATGCGTGCTGAGTGCTTCAGCCTTAAATAGGGAGAAAATGTGTTTACCTACAGTATTTGAAGAAGAAGTGCATTGATGCACAGAGTCCAATATTTAAGTGCTGTGCACATTAAGCCCTGGTGACAGTGACATTGTTTTCAGTGGTATGAGTATTGACTAAAGAAGTGCATTTGATGACAGCTTAAACTATTTGTATTGATTAACATTTTCATAGATTATCATGTGTCATATCAAATTCACTTTTCAGGCATGAATACATTAAAAAAAAAAAAATCACCACAGGCATACGGCAACCAATGTAACGATGGGACAAGAGAGCATGCCGCCCCACCAGCTCCCGTGCTGGTCACCTGTTTCCTGCTCAGGAACCATTTAGGCATGAACTTGGCAATAAATACCTCCCAGATAACGCAAAAAGGGCACTTCCTGCTTTTCTTTTCCTTGTGCGCCCGACGTTTGTGCCAAAACAATATCATGCATCTTAGTTTGCAAATGGAATAGCAGGCTATCCTTGGAAAATACTTCTGATCCTAAGACGCCTTCCTAATGAGCTGAAGATAAAGCAGATTTAAATTATTGGGGGTGGGGGAAGTTTGTCTTTTTCGGAGGTGATTTTTGTTTCCTTTTTCTTTAATGCTCTGGGCGTATGATGCTCTAGGTATCGGAAGTATTGAACACAGTTTGTAAGTATTTTTTTCCAATTTCTTTAAAAATTTTTTTTAAACCAATTTAAAAAAAATCGATTTTGCTGTGTATTGTTTGCTTTAAAATGTTCATTTGCTTTGGGGTCAGCTTCACTCCCAAATCTGGGACCAGGGAAGTCAACTTCTGAGGGTACTGATGCAATTTACATGAGAAATCTCTTTTATTCCATTGAAAGCATTTTGAGGACTCTTTTCTCCCTATCTCTTTTCTCTGCTCTGGGGATAGGGTTTAATTGCTTCTCCCCCAGGGAGAGTGCTTCTTAAAATAGCCCGTGGTTCCTCCATAGGGTGCTTCTTCCTTTTTAGTGTGTTGCTGAAGTACAAACCCAGCATTTTCTTTTTTCTTACTGCATTAAAGACGGAACAAGGTGTAAAAACATTCGCACAAAAAGCACATCCCACAATTAAAGCTGTGTTGGTTTAGGTGGCTTTCAAAGAAGTTTTTTTTCCCCCCTTCTTCCCTCCGAAGCTTCCTGAATCTCTCACATGCTAGTTGAGCTTTAATAGGGTGGGGAGTAATGGAGAACTCCTCGGATCTGTAATAGCTCTTCACTTGACTGCAGCCAGCAATAACAGCGGGAGCAGCCAGAGATAAGAGAGAGAGGAGAGAGGGAGAGTGTGTGTGTGTGGAAGAGAGAGAGAGAGGAGAGAGGGAGAGGGAGAGAGGACACGCACACTAAAGCTGCCACTTTTTTTTCCTCCCCTTCACTCTTTTCCCCCATCCTAGGATCCAATGATAGCTGGACAAGTCAGTAAGCCCTTGCTGTCAGTGCGGAGTGAAATGAACACGGAGTTGAGAGGTGAGGACAAGGCTGCTACTTCAGACAGCGAGCTGAATGAGCCCCTGCTTGCGCCTGTGGAATCTAATGACAGTGAGGACACTCCCAGCAAGCTCTTCGGTAAGTCTGTCTAGGTATTTCATTTCAGCCCTACCATCTTGTCCAGAAGAGCGATCCACACCCCCCCCCCACCCTTTCCCTGTTGTTCATTCCATTTTCTTGTAAGTGCTAAAGAGGAGGTTGGCATCTTGGAGGGGCCAAGCCACCCGGAGCCCACTCCGGCCGGCTAGCAGGGTGTCCTGCAAACTTTTCCCAGCAAGGAACTTCCTCACTGCTCCTTTGGGCTTGTCTGATATTGCCAGAGTCCCTGGGCTAGAAATTATTTAAAAAAAAAAAAAAAAAAGAAGAAGAAGAAGAAGAAGAAGGAAAAGAAGAAGAAGAAGAAGATGGTAATAATAATCAGGAAATCAGTTCCATTGTGAGAATTGGTTAACATTTATTGAATAAATATCGACTTGGTTTCTGGTTGCTTTGCAGCCTTTTGTTAAGGGGAAGGAGAGTAAAGAGTTATTATCTGTAGTCAAAAGATGGAAGGGGGAACTGAGAAATATCAATACAGCCTTTCTGTGCCAGGTAAACAAAGGTGGCCATGGGAATTGCTGGGAGATCTAACATTTTGTAATCACAATTAGAATGAGTATCTCTTCTTCTAAAAGGTGAGTGGGGAAGGAAAATAGGTCCTGTGCGTCCCTCCCCGACTGCCTCTTGCCTTGACCAGATGTTTATAGCCTCATCCTAAATGTGGAGGCAGCCCAGGACCTTTCAGGAATCTTTGTTCCATAAACAAAACAAGAGCAAGCAGAGTGCCACTCCAGCAAAGACATCTGTCATTCAAACAGATGACACTCTGTAAGCCAACTCAAGCAACTGTGATCTCTAATCAGAAAGGGGAGCGGGTTGTTGAGGCGCGTGACTGAGTGATGGATGGTGATAGATGTCTGTGCTGGAGGAGCACTTTATGGGATAGAGTGACATTAGGTTTTCAGAACACTTCCTCCTGAAACGCTTGCTTTTAATTATTTTCAAGTGCTTACATGCTGATAACACTGGATAAGCGCATGTACACCTTAACCTGTTTATATACATGTGTAAACTAACCTGATATATACATCTGATTATATATGTATATATCAGGCAGAGCACTGCTTGGGCTGAGTTTAAAAACATCGTCGTGTGCCTGAACTTCAAAGAAAAACAACACTATGGCACAGACTGCTTTGTTGAGAAAGTCATTAATTCAGCTGAAAAAAAAAATAAGCTTAATTTTTTTAGCCTCCAGGAAGAAAGCAGCTTCGATAGTTTGGCAACTTGAGGCCAGCTTCAACAGAGGATCTTTTCTCTGGTTTGAAACACTCACTCAGTCAAACATGAGAGTGGTGTTGCAGAAAAACTTTCTGTTTCAGATTTTCTATTGGTAAAATACTGTTTTACAGTTACGAGGCTAACAGATCCCAGTTTCAAGAAATTCTGTCATATTACCCTGTTCTGGAAAAGCAGCTGTTCCACGCATATGGGTTTTCTATAAGTCGGCATTAAGGTTTTAGCATTTTCCCTGTGAGGGAATATTTTGTTGCAGAGTAAGTTTCTACGTGTGTGGGGAGAATCATGTCCTAGAACACTCCTTGCGTTTCAGGGGGTTAGTGAGAGAAGTCAGATAAAATTATAAATTACAGAAAAGCAAGGCCATGCATGCTTCTGCCTCTCTGATGTTGAGTATCCTAATCCCAAGCCCTTTGACTTGTGAAAAGTAATCAGCTGTGAATTCAACAGGACTGCGGATCCTGGATTACTTGTTCCTAAACTTTGCCTGTATTTGAAAAAAGTAAATGCATTTTTGTAGACTTTCACCTAGAACCCCAACTTGTTTCCTTTTTCCTTCAAGTCAACTAATAGAGGAGTAATTAACACGGCTTCTCAATGTTTATTTCGATTTTCCACTGTTGGAAATTGTTGCAGATTTGTTATGTCACTTCTTACCAATTTGCACATGCAGAGAAATAAGCTTAAAAAAAAACCCAGGAGGGCCAAAGAAATTCGAATTGAGTTCACTGAAGACACGTGTGAAGTGGAGTATTTATGGGTAATACTAAGGAATCGTAGTTTAGTTCAGAAATTGTAGTAGGTATTAGAGTATGCCCATATTCACGTTCACATTTTCTACCTCTGAATTTGAGAGAGGGGACCCACCAAAACCTGCATCTTATATCTGATATTCCTTGTGTATCCACTTCATTTTATTTGGCCTCTGGAGTGCTTTTAAAACACAATGAGAATATTTTCCAGTTTCCAATTCGGTGAAGAAGCAACCAGTAGATGAACAATTTTGAAAACTTGAGGAAAAAATGGGAGACAGCCTAAGACAGAGGGACTAGGACATCCATCGGAGGAAGCACCCAATGTTCTCCGGGGCTTCCTTAGCTATTGGGTCCATTATGCTGTCTCCTGTTAATACGACTGGGACTTAGCCTTAGAAATTCCAGTTTATGTAACTGACTAAAACTTTCTAGAAGAATTCTCCCCCAGAATTTTTAGCAACTTTGGCCACACCTAATGGGTGATAATTTAATGGACCATCAGCTTATTTGACATGAATACGCTCAAGTGTTTTGGTTCTTATACATAATTTTCATTGCACTCATTCCTTGACAATGAAGAGTTACATTTTTTCCTGAAAAACTGAGAGCATCCAGATTTATCTCCCAACAATGATTTTCTAATGCACTCTCTCCAACCATCATTGTCATAGCCTACACACTGCATTACTGAAAACTGTGTTTCGGTAATGAAAGGAGCAGATTAAGACAAATCGCGTGCATCTTGATTTGTTTACTTTTGTGGAGAGACATTCCCCAACAACAGGAGACAGGCAGAACTCCGTTGTGTCCTGTACCTGAAATTTCAGTCTTGATGGATTCCTTTGGAGTTGTTCCACCTTCTGTTTCTTGTTGAAATTAGCAGTCCACAGGGCAAGTGTGTTTCTCTCACAGTATGGGCACCTTCAGCCCAAAACTGCAGGAGAAAAGCTAATACTGATGCCCTCTATGGGTAAACAGAGGAAATTCCAGGAACCATTGGGTCTTTTATGCCTCTCTTAAATTGCACCCTCTGCTCTTAACAGCATCCAAAGGGAAACATACTGTGCAGAATGTTTCAGTGCTCTGTGCAGCTCAGAATATACCAGAAGGAGAACCCAGAAGCCATATGCCAGCTTCAGTAGAAAGTTCAGAACAGGGCCCTTGTGTTTTATAAAGTAATTACATCAGAGATAACATTTTGCTTAACTTGAACAGCTATGGAAACTCAAGTACACTTAGGAGAGATGAATCCGCATTTCATTGAGAAACGTGTGGTTAGGTAGTTCTCTGTGATATCATTAAGTGGTGCATTATTTATTCTCGGAAAGCTGGTAGGATAACTGTCTCCTTTTTCGGTCCGTGACTGTATTATGCTGAGCTCTGAGCTGTAAGGAAACTGTATGGAGGAGAACAGACTTGGATATGAGGGGGTCGTATCAGAGAATCTGGCTCTGTGTCTCCCCGTGTTTCGGCTGCGAGATCAAATGAGTGATGCCATGCGGGACCAGGCATTTAATATGTGACTGGTGATGTACATATTCGAAACCATTCTCCAAACCGGCCTTTGGCGAACAATCTCAAAGGGAAGAGGTTGCTGTGTTTCTCTAGTGACATTTATAGCACTGTGTCAATGTGGTGCCTCATTTTTAGTTATGCTCATCAAGAATTCAGTGTTCCACATTCAGTCACATTGGATGCTAAAATTCAAATGGTAGCATCAACAACTTGGTCAGGAGGATGGCCACGGAAAGGATAAAAGTAATATATACCCCTAGAAAAATATCTGTACTAAAGTTTTGCCATGCAGTCTCAGCTGAAAAAGTGAGACCACATAAAACAGGCCCTAAATATTTTCTCCCATATATATTTGAAATTTGAAAGATGATTTATTAACAGTGTTCCTCCTGGGAGTATTTTTATTGTTTCAAGATAAACCTCATGATTGCTTTCCTCAAAGTCCCAACTACCTCGGGTGGCCGGGTTAGTCTGTGGCTTGCTGTTCAGTATTATCGTACTGTACATGAACTGGGCCCACAGCTCGAAAGCCTTGAGCTGAGATGTAAACAAAAACCCATTTATAAACATCGCACCCGAGGTAAAAAACGATGGTTGGTTTTCTGTTATGATCTTGTGGTTTTCTAGTCTAAAAGAGATTGCATATAATGATACTTGTGAACGTGGGTATTTTCAATGTCATTTATCTGTGAACTTTTGGAAAAGGGTTGAAAGTTGGATGAGTGATTCTTCCTTGCCAGAAAATGTGCTATCTGTAGGGGTTTTCTTTTCCTTTCCTTTCTGTTATCTTTCTCATAAGAAACGTGCATTATAAGATTTTTTTTTTTTAAATTGCCATCCAGTTTGACTTGATTAGAATTTATGGCACTGGAGTTGTTTTCAATGACAAAAGGATAAAGGACTAAATTGTCTGTCACCCCTTGAGACAGTGGTCTCTGCAGGTCAGCGTGGAGGTCATTGGTAGGGCATTATGGGGACTGTACTTTGTGGTATGCTGCCTGTGTATAAGTGGGAGCCTTCATTACGGAATCACTGTCTTTATTACTTTATTTAAATGTCTCTCTCAAGGTTCCAATGCCTGGGACGTTTATAATATTCTGATAAAATATGCTGGGGCCGGTAATCAGTACATAGGGCTTAAGCCCCAGAAGGATTTAGCTGGGAGGCGATGAGGAAAATTCCCCGGAGAAATATATTTATTTAACCTATGCATCATGCTTCTATATTTTTTAAAAGTTTTGATATTCTGCTCATGGAAGATTTTTCCTATTTTTCACTGAAGAAAGTGTGTTTTGTTAGGGAAATATTAAGGGAGTATATTTTTAAATCAACTAAATGACTTGGATAATAGATTCTATGCAAAAATAGTTACTGAAAAGAAACCAAAAGAAATCTGTATTTGTGTAAGTAAATGAGGTGCATGATAAGGTATGGCTTAATGGGCTGTTCTCTGACTACTGAGGGGAAAAATGCACATTGAGATACATTTCTGAACATTGATGAAAACCTTACACACTTAAGCATTTCTTAAAAAAGACTCCGGGGTGTGTGTGGATAAATTCAGTCTTAGTGGGGTTTTCCCCCTAGAATACCACTGTAATACTGCCTGGATAAGTAAATCTGCTTTAAGTAGCGTTAATGTGTAAGTTTTGAAATAAAAATAAATCCATGTAACATAGCGCTGATGTTCAAACTTTTTAACCAGATCTGTTCGTGGAGCTATGCTCATTTCTGAGTGACTCTTTAATGGAGGACAGTGCACACTACGTGACATAAGATTCAGTGGGGACTCTCTCAGTGGCTCCCTTTTCTGTTTCTGCCATGCCTGGGGGGCTCAGGTCAGACATCTGTTTAAAGAAGAAAGTTCAATATTGCCACGTCTGAAGATGCTCTCTGTGCTAACACATTAGCAAACCAAAATGCTGATACGGTTTTACATTTTTCTTTTATCTCGATGGCTACGATTCTCCTGTTTTGTTGTTGTTGTCATAAGGTCCTATGTAGAATTGGAAATAAGACGAAGTAATAGACATTGCATTAATCTGCACATCCACCCCTTCCAGTGATCTCATTTTGGTCTTTTCAGTGTCTTGGATATTTCTGACTTAAAGGTTACAGGGCATTACAGTGTTTTTGTAGTTCACCCAGACCAGTTTATATCATAATTAATAAATAGAGGGGCATTCCAGATTCAGGCTTGCAAGGCTCAGCCTTAAGTAGATTGCCTTCTTTCTCAATTACCTGATTTAATCATAGAGTTAGTATTATTCTTGTAAGAATTGACCAAATAAAAATTTCCCCCACTTGACAAATGAGACTTAAGTGAGGATTTCAAGGGGACCTGGCTTGCTGTTACTCAGTAAACAAATAATTTGTGAGAGGGCTGGTTCTTTCTTTGGTTGGTGATCTGGCTGGTTTATGTTTGGGGATTAATAATACATCAGACATTCACACAGTGAAAAGAAAGTAGATGTGAAGAGTGCTGCTCTGCTACTGCGCTGCTCCCGATTATCCGGGCCCTTCCCTGGGTCCCGAGACCGGCCGAAGAGCAATCACATCTGCCCAAATCTGCACCTGGCTCTACTTAACATGTTTCTTGGTTTTCTTATGCTAAAGAAAAAGATAGCAAAGTGTTTATACCAAGCTGGCATCCTGTCAGGGGGCAATCTGTGTAAAGTTTCCCGCTGTCAGGTTAATAAATTTTTAAAAAATATCCAAAGGCAGAGGTAGCTGGAGAAAGCTCCCAGTAACACCTGCCATTCTCCAGCAGATGGGCTTCTCTTTAATATCCAGCGTGGCTCTGGAATTTTCTTGTTTGTTGTCTTCCGAGGTTCTGTACTTCGCTGGGGTTTTTGTTTGGCTTTCCTTTTATTAATGACATTTCGGTCTTTCTTTTAAAATGGCTATCCTTTAAAATTTCAAACATCTTCTTCTTAGAAGGAAATAAGTGAGCGTAATTTGTTTCAGTCTGGTATTTGCAGTCGAACATACACCTTCATGCTATGAGCCTGAACGAGCTTCTAAACCGGTCAACATTGGACTTTTCTTTGGGAATACCTCCAAGTAACATTTATATTAAAATCCGTTCGTTCATAAAGGAGTATCTGGGTTTTGGGTGTGTGGGGGCTTTCAAGGATGCCTGTGTGTTACTCATGTTGACCTGACTCAGTCTTTTACATGTAAGCTCCCACCTTCTGATTCTCAAAGTCAGAGTTTATACAAATATGAACCAAGTGTGGACTAGTTTGGTAACACCTCTTACTCTATGTTGTGACAAAGAGCCAAAAATGGACTAAGCTTTTTTAATGTGAACACAGAGGTCAGCAAGAACAGCACTGACTCTCTTTTGGTTGAAGACAGTCTTTCATTCTCAGAGAAATGGAAATAAACTTTGTTTTGTTAAGCATTCAAAGATCGTTTTTAAAAAACACCTTATAAAATTGCACAGCTCCTGACATCTCTTCGTAAAATTAAGCTGCAACTTCTAAAAAACAATCCTGGTATGTTATATGAATGTCTATATTTTATTTGAGAATTGAAAAGAAAATCCATGCTCAAATTTCTCCTACAGTCTTTCCTTTGAAAGTGCTTGTCAGGTCTGATACGTGGCGAGAATATACTGTTGTTTATTTTCATTAAAAAATTAGCCACCTGGAACAACAAAACTAATACGGTCTAGGTCACTTTTATTAGAGGACTGCTCTGCCCTCACGACTAATTGAAAATATAAAGAAAAGTGATCAGATTACAACGAGAGAAACTAATATCATTACACAGAAACTAAATGCTTAAGAGGTCCGCTTATACCGAAGACCATTAGAAAATGGGATTCTGTAATGAAACCTGCATTCATTAACATGGTTTAAAAAACGTTCCTAGTAAAAGCCTAAAATAAAACCTGTTCATTTAGCCTGAGGACGAGGTAGACTATGAAGGTATTTTTAGCAGTCTCGGAACATCTCAATGATAATCAACATGGTATGATTTAACAATTTCACGAATGTGTTTGTCCTGCAATATATAGTTTGGCTTTAGCAGTTTCCTTGGTGTTTCATCTTTTTCTAAAACAATCAGTGTTTTCTAGATTGGTGTCCTTTCCAAATCTCATGTGACTTTGATTTCATTCTATTAATTAAAAAAAAAACCCACGAAACCCTAATTGTGACAAAAGTTTGTGAAAGCCAAGAAACCCCTATTTAAAGACTAATATTAGCATAGTGTTTTAAAGTAACAATGCTCATTTTTCATTTTCTCATCATGTCCATACTTTGCGGACATGTTTTCTTTCCTAAGCGCTATGAACGCACTGCTACCCACATGTTTTACACACGTGTGTGCGTTCTCTGGTGTATTCTCCATATTTTCCCTTGTGTTCCTATGACACTTCAGATTTATCTTCCTAAACTTGTAGTATGTCTATATTTGCTTTATCAAAACATTAATAAAGCCTAATTTACAATAATAAGCTTTTTTTTAGTTTATGCTATCTGTATATCACTTAAATGTACTTCTACTATACCTATGAACCTATGAATATTGAAACATATAGTTTCCAGATAAAATTCTCAAAATTAATAGTTTACCAATAAGGGACAAGCAATTATACTATTGCTTCAGGCGTAGTTGGGCTATTATCCAAATTTCAGTGTCTTCTTTGCAGCTGCTAACCACTGAGCATTTCTCAGAATTTGTGCAGTTAATTCAGTAAAGAGATTTGGGGGTGTCTGCACAGCTTGATTTATAGGGTATTTGTATATATATATACACACACACACACACACACATATATATAATATAAATATAAACTGTCTCAAGAAATATGTGTGTGTGTGTGTGTGTGTGTGTGTGACAGATCTTGCTCAAACTAGGGAAGACCCTTCGAATCTAAACATTAGGAGCCCAAGTATTTGTCTACCTGTGGGATATACATAGATTACAATATAAACAGTTATATTTTTTCTTTTTTAAGTAAAACGCATCTGTCTTATAGTTGGTAAGCACAATTTTGTGCCTGTGAGGATTTCGTGGACCTAAATATACACTTACCTGTACACATATCAAGATAGAATGGGGGTTTGATGCACAATAAAGAAATCACATTTTAAGCATTTGCTATTAAAATAGTATGGGGTACTTAATCTCCCTCTGCAGTCCTCCATGGCCACACGTGTGGTGATTTGTCTTTTAATAGCAATATGGCAAGATTTACTTTTATAAATTAATGGTTTGGGGTTACTTATTGCATGAGAGAATCACCACTGTTGAAGAAGAAGAGGGGCTGAGGGATTAATTTGATTTAAAAATGCAAACATTTGAAGCTGTTTATAAAGCATGAAAAATTATTACCGCAGAGTGAATTTTTGCCAAAATCAACCAAGGGTAGAAAGAATAAAACATCAAATGGAAAAACATATTTTCATGTATTTAAAAATGTGTAGATGCTCAGGTGGAATGGGGTGGGGGTGGAATGGCCTTTTCCAAACCTGCGTTTTTTTCTTTGATAGGTCCAATTTCATGTAGCAAAATATTGCAAAATAGAAACACATCAAAAAGAAAACATGCTGTTTTCAAAAGGAGAAGCATTGAAGATAGTGAAGAAAGCTAACATTTTAACGGATTCGCTTGCTATCCATTAATCTAACTGTAATCTATACGTGGGTGAATAGCCAGAAAAGGGATCGTCTGGATTATGTGGGAAAACTTTCATAAACTTTTGGAAACAAACCTGCGTCATTATTTTAGATGTTGGTTGACTCATCTCTTTCTGATTCCTAAGATTAAGGCAGGTTTTACTCTTAAGAGTTACTAAGAAATTATTCAGATTTATAGTTAATGCTGGTCTATTTCCTTGCTTTAATTAACAATTTTTTTAATGTTTATTTATTTGAGAGAAAGAGAGAGAGAGAGAGAGAGAGAGAGAGAGAGAGAGAGAGAGAGAAAGCACAAGCAGGGGAGGGGCAGAGAGGGAGACACAGAATCCAAAGCAGGCTCCAGGCTCTGAGCTGTCATCACAGAGCCCGACACGGGGCTCGAACTCACGAACGGTGAGATCATGACCCGAGCTGAAGCTGGACATTTAACCGACTTAGCCACCCAGGCGCCCCTCCTTGATTTAGTTTAGAATCTTCCGTTCTGCCATTAGCTTCCATGTTTAATGTAATTTGCTAACATTCCAATCAGAATCTGCAGGCAATCAGAAAAGTGTCAGCAATTAGGCACCATGCTTCAAAAGGGATTAATATCTATAGTTGCCTGCTGAAAATGATCAAAAGCAAACAAAAAAAGACCCGGAACTGGTCAGATTGGACATTGCTGATGGTGTGGAGATGGTTGCACTAGCTTAGGGTGGTAGCTACCTGTCTTGTCATCCGTAGTATATCAATATGTTTTTATAATGATACAATCACCTGAACCCTGTAACAGTTTATAGTCCTTTTGAGAATTCTTATGGATTCTTAGAGTGACGGAGGTCTGAGAAAAGATCTTGAAAGCTTTCACAAAACCTGGCTGGGTGACAGAAAACTAGCACGACTGTGATTTAGCAGCTATGGAATCCCATTGACTGGGAACGTCATTAAACTTTTAAGTTAAAACAAAACCCACAAAACAAATGGTAGATACAAAGGGTGAGGGGCACCCAATTTCGGACAGCCGAAATTAAGAGGTGCCAAAGGCTCTGCGAGGAGAGGCCAAATTCAGCAAGCCCAATGTTGATCTTGCTATTCTACTTAGAAAGGGGATTTTGTTGATATACTGTTCTCAATATTATAACATGCCCTGGAAATTAGGGCCTTTCCTTCATGGGATCTATCAGACTTGGTCTTTGTGTTTTCATTTTCCCTGGCTATTTTTAGTCAATGGTAAATAAAGAACTTGAATTTGGAATCTGGCACCAGGGAGATCACAAAACCAGAAACAGCAGGAAGTAACCACAACAAGTAACTTCTCATCAGTGTATGCAAGGTAGATCTCAGTCCTCTTAACATTTGTAACGCTGCTAATTTCTGTGGACTTTTAAAAATACGCTTCCACATGAGCTCTCAAAACCCATAAAAGTGTGGCATGTAAAGTAAATTGTTGTCACTTGCCGACGACCTGCCATATTTATTGTCAGGAGAAATGGACATTAGTTGGGAAAGCAGTTGTTAAAGGCCAAACAATTTTTAAAGATGGCAAAGATGCGCGAGGGTTTTCCTTTTTCTAACAATGAGCCGCCCCTTCAGACATCAAAAGACAAGATAATAAGACACTTCAAGCACAATTCAAGATTATATTCAACATCTAAAGGCTCATCTCTTGTCAGTTTGCATTTACTCTTCCAGGGATGTGATGCTTCTATCATCTTTCTGTCAAGGGGAGTCTGGCAGAAGAGGCGAGGGCTCTTATTTCACACACTTAGGGTTTTTTTTTTTTTATCAAATAGCCCACACTCGTTCTGATTCAACCAAAATGGGGGGATAATTTGAAGAAGGTCATGCACAAGCGCAAAAATCTCATATTGATTTGTGTGATTAGAAGGCATTAAAATTGCACGTTTATGTTAGTCGCTGAGATGTTTTGTCAGTTTATTTGGTAATACACTTTTGCAGCCTAGGGGGGAGAAAAACAGATGACTTAAAATTTAAAAATAGATAGCTGAAAGCTGAAATTGGTTCCTTTAAAGTGACCGTATTTGAACATTTAACAAGTGAACATAAAAATAATTTAATGGTTTAGTTTAACAATATTTGAAATTAGCTTCTACAACGAAATGCTTCGTTCGGTATAAAGGAAGACAAACCAGTGGTGCCTCTCTGAGGAAGGAAATATATATGTGAGATTATTTTTTAAATACTTTAAACATTGATTTCATATCTTTAATATATAGATAAAAGGGATGACATTTTCAATATAAATGTAATTATGAGGCTATTTTATAATGGTCATCAAATTTTTAACATTTTGTACTCCTTGAAATTACAACATCATTATATTGGTCATTTTATGCCATTCTTAGTATATGTGCCCTTTTCCAGAGAGGGTACTAAAGAGTCAATAAAGGAGTTTTCAGATTATTATTATTCTTTGTCAAAATTTATCACATTTCCTCCTTCGTTCTCTGACGGTCACAAAGCTGTACAAGATAACATTCTTTTTTTTTTTTTCTTCTTCTTTCTGGTGGAGGGAAGACATCTAGAGAAGTTAGAAGAACCAGCTTTTCCACTCAAAATAAAACAATTGGTGAAAATAAAACCATGATATCCTGGGATCATTTCTCTATTGAATCTTTGAAATTACTCTTCCTAGGAATTTTCATCAACTCTTGGTGTCTTCATTTCTCATATTTCTCTTTTATGCTGTGAAGTGTTCTAAAGCTGACTTTCACACTTTTGTGCTGCTTTCAGGTATCGAAACAAAAAAGATACGCATATGTACAATGGAGTTACAGCATAAGTTGAGTAAAAGTGAAACCTATGGTTTGTTCTATTTGTTACACAAGCCTTTTCCATGCTGTGGGGTTTATGCATTCCATATTCAACAGTTAATTCACCCGCTCAACAACAAATGTTTGTTGAGTACCTGTTCTGTGGTGGGAGCTGTGCTGTGCTCTCTGGACTCGGTGGAGAAAACACCAGAAAGAATCAACCACCCAGTCTTGCTCACCCACCACACTGGGCGCCGAGGTTGCAAAAATGAACCAGGCATGGTCACTCTAACCCTCAGTAGCCTGCAGCCAACATTATATATTGACTTTCCATTTACTTCATTGTTTTCTGTGACTCTTTGGGAAATCTCAGTCTTCAAAACTGTGCATTTCCGAAGTAGTTCATTGCTCAGAAGCCTAAACATTTGAGAAAAACTATGATGCCCAAAAAGTGAGGAAGAATTTTCGAAAGCATTAAGTGATTCAGACAAAAGGCATGGATGATGTTTTCATCATCGAGTTTGGTGCTGATCCTGTAAAACAGGTGTGATTCTTTAGCAATTGTTTCCTGGTCATGTCCAAAGGAAGAATTAGCTAGATGTATCTTTTCCTCCCCGTTTCTCCTGCCTCCTTTCTCCTGCCAAGAATCTTGTTGGTTTATCATGTAACATAATGTAGTAGGTCAAGGCTCTGGAGTCTTGTGTTTTGTTAGCTGGTTGGGCCAGGAACATAATGGGGTTAGGCCTCAGCTTCCCCATTTCTATATGGAAGAATTGATGGTCCTTCATAGGGAAGCTTGAGGTTGAAATGAGGTGATGTGTGTAGAACCCTACCAAGTGCCCAGAATATAACCAGCATTCAGCAAATGTTAGCCATACCATACTTTATTAAGAGTTGAAAATTAACTTGCCTTTTTGGATGGAATTTGGTTAATTTTTAGCAGCAGGTATCAGAAAACCAACAAAAAAAATTTCTGAGGCTTTCAAAAATTAGCCATGCACCTCCCCAAGGAAACATCAGCGCCTGCCCCCCCTCCCCCTCCCGCCTCGCCCGGCCCCTGCCCAGGCCAGGGCTCTCTTGGCCAAAGTAAAGTTCTGGGGATCTTTTTCTCTTGATGACAACACCCCTTCCTTCTTCAGGGCATTGGACACTGCTTTCTTCCAGAGTCCATTTAGGAAAGGATTCAGACTTGTGAATAGATGACAAGCAGGTTCTAGAGGAAGCCATATTCACTATTTTCATGTTGGGGAGTATGTGGGCAGTGCGATGGGCAAGGATGGAAAGGGGCAGTTACATATCTTACTCTTCTCTAAATTTAAAATATTGGAGTGTGTGATTCTTTCAGATCATAGAAATTTTAAAAATAATGTTGGCATAGAGAAGTGATATGTAACCAGATGTCTGTGGGCGACAGCAAATGCTTCTCTAACTTGCGGTTGGGTTGGTACCCTGATGGCAGCCTGCCTTTCGGTGGTTTCCCTCCAAGGCATGAGTCGTCTCTCTAAGGGAATTTGCCAGATTTCAGGCCAGGCACTTATTTCTTTCTACCTGGACCGTATTGTTGCCAAAATTAGAGATATAACATTCGCCTCCAATGAAATGTTTAGAGATCTTCCTGAGGATGGTCACCATAT
Organism: Prionailurus bengalensis; assembly: GCF_016509475.1. NCBI lineage: Eukaryota > Metazoa > Chordata > Mammalia > Carnivora > Felidae > Prionailurus > Prionailurus bengalensis. The sequence continues at coordinate 74,139,304 of NC_057348.1, read as the reverse complement.
CAAGGTGAACCACACAACATTTCAGAGAGAAACTGTCCATTGAACTTGCATGAAGACGGGAGAAGAATGGCTCAGCAGAAGAATTGTAACCAGGGTTCCTATCACTGTTCCTGAGCCATGCAAAGGGGTATGACTTCTTGTGCCTCCGTTTCCTCTTCTTTAACACCAGAGGTCAGATAACAATCCGAGAAGGTGTTGAAGATTACGTAAAGGAAGGCGAGTGAGGTGCCTACACATTGGGGGTGTTTAATAAATGTGAGTTTCTTTCTCCCACTTCTTAGACCAATAGTGTTGCCTTTATCAGGTCTGAGAAATGACTCTGTAGGGAGTGTGGATCCAGACATTAATAGTTAGATGAAGTAGAGGTTTTGAACCCTAAGATCTGCTTTCCTAATCTAACTATTTCCATGAAAGCCAAAACTCAGGCTAGAAACAGAATAATCTCTGTTCCAGAAGTAGAGGAGATTCAGTTAGGATGTGGGTCTTTGCTGTACCAGTGGGGAGCTCTTTTCTGCCTCCAAAGTAAAGCACTCCTCACAAAGGGTTAGTTATGTGGTAAGTATTGGATTATGGCTGCAAGTAAAAATCCACAGCGTCTCCATTCCTTTGGGAATTTTCATAGTCAGTGTTCATTGGGACTTTCTAATCTTGCAGAGTGAACCCTTTATACATTTTTTAAAAAAATGAAGAAACCAAAAATAAAATGACAACCTCAAAAAGTCTTTCAGGGCAACGTTTCTAAGAATCGAAAATGTGGTGCAATTTAAGTAGGTTAAGTTGACATTTGAGCCCATATTTAGGGGGAAATGTGTTATTACATTTATTAAGGGTATTTAGAGATTTTCGTTGATATTACTAAAACCTTTTATAGACACCAAAGTAGTCAGGATGACTCCAGGAGCAGCTCTGTGTTGTTGTTACCATGGCAACCCCACACATTTTTAATTACATATTTACCCATGCCCCTTGCACTTTTGTCAGAAATTATTGGCACTTCTAAAGCCACTTACTTAATGTGTGTCGATTGATATTAATAAATAAAAAGTGATATTGAGAAATATTAAATCATACTTTCAAATTGAACTAATGTACATGTTTGTGTTAATGTTAAATTAGAAGAGGCAAACTTTCCTTGAAGCCAGTGGCAGTGACCATCCCCTTCATATAATGTGCCTATTTGACAGTTTTGACTTTCTTTGCTGAGCATACAGGACGTTTTGTCCCTTGGGAAGAAAACTCACCTCCTCATACTGTGGCCTCGATTGGGTACAGATTTATTTACTGAGCCTCTCATCCAGCTCTGATAAATGTGAGTTGTACCTTTCCCCACACCGTTCCCTTCTAGCCACCACCTAGAAGATACCTTCTTCCAGCCCTGCATTCAAGGGCTGAACCATCCAGTTTTTCATATTTTTATAAAATTGAGTTGTATGTTTAATCAGTCTTGACTAAAAGTCACTTAGGAGAAAAATTGTTTCTTCTAGGTAAGATTTTTTTTAACTGATTTATCTGCTTTTATGTCTCCTGGTGGCTCAAAGATCTTCTTTCCTCAAAATCTTCAAGACTATCACAGTCTTAGACACCCCTAGGAATTTGTAGCTTACATTCTTCATTTAAATCTTAAATCTGGCTTGTATTAGACTTTTTTAAAGGTGATTTACCTCACGAAAATGGCAATATTTTTACACTACTTTTTGGAAGGACGCTTTGATTCTTAGTCTTCTGCCCCTGAAAGAGGCATTTTTTCCCTATAAGACACCAGTCTTTTAGAGGAAAATCTATAGAACCTATATAGCCATACACTGTTAGCTCCTATCCCTTCATTTCAATTAGGTGAAAGGGGCCAGGTGCAAATAACCATTTAATATCTTGATGTGTTCTCTAAGCTGCTTATAATGAACTTATTGAGAGGTTAATTTATTTAGATCCACTTACTGAGGGTGTCCCCGTCTGCTGCCCCTTCCCCTTTCTGTGGTCAAAATATTTTGGCGAAGCTTCTTGATTTCACATATTACAATGAATCTTGCCTTCCCTCGCTTTCCAACTAACCCCTCATTTTTTAAACCTCTTTTGCAGCCATTTCCAGTGTTTGCCTGGTATTATAATGACTTGTGCATTTGTCTGCCTTCCTTGCTGGGTAGCAAGCCCCTAGAGGATAGATAATAGATCTTGCATATATTAAGTGCCAGATAAATGTTTTTTGAATTGAACTGCTTCTGAATTGGATGTTTCTGGACATCATCCACACTTGGTAAATACTTAACTGAATATTAAGAGGAAATAGACTCTATCCACAGGAGTCTACTCTCCAACTAAAGGAAGAATGTGTGTGTGTGTGTGTGTGTGTGTGTGTGTGTGTGTGTGTGTCAACAAAAATGAATAAGAAAACAAAGGTAAAGAAGTGTTTGCTTACAGTCAACAAATATTTATTGAGCACTTTTGCGTAAAGCATTGTACAAGGGGCTGAGAATGTGATAATGAATTAGACAGACTTTGTCCCTGTTTTCCTAGAATTTAGAGATGGTAGGGAACTGGTTAGAAGTGTTTTGCAAGTACTGGATGCTGTATAAATGAATAAAGAAGGACATGACTCAGTCTGAGGGTCAGGTTTTATGATGGACATTGAGTGAACATTATTGGATGTTACTTTGGCAAAGTACTCCTTTCCAGTTAAAGATAGTCTTGGTGGAACTGTCAAACAAGATGTTCCATCTTTTCCAGGACAAAGAGATTGTATGTGCCCCAAAGTAGATAATTAGGTTGTTCTCTCTTGGGAAGATAATTCTTGAACTGAGTGATCCAAGTATTTAAAAACAGCTCCATGGAGTGTGTGTACATGGTGGTGATCCTAGAAAATGCCAGGAGTTTTTACCACCTTGATTCCTGGACGAGCCTTGAATAACATCTTTTCAGAAATCTAGATATTTAGCATTTTCCTTTGATTCCATGACTACCCCAAAACCTTACAACAAATTTTTTTCCTCCTTTCTCATCTTTGCTTAAGTAGGGCCAGTCTAGGTTCATGTTCCTTGCAACGGAATAACCCTTGTAACACTGGTATGTTTGTGATCTCCAGGGCTACATTTAGGCAAGACATTTTTCTAAAATTGCTTCCTCCGAGTTAGAATGGAGAAGTCATTCCAGACTAGGCAAACAGCATGGGCAAAGGAACAGAGTGAGAGATGTGTGGTCAGCTAGAACTTTCTCTGGTGGGAAGTAAGGAATGAGAAGAATTCTAATTCATCCTGGTAGAAAAAGGGGGGGTAGCACCAGGTGGAGTGTTAGTTACGAATTACTGAAATCTGCCTCTGAATTAGCTAAGCTAAGAAAGCTTAAGGGAAACTACACAGGCTTGGGGCACCCGGGTGGCTCAGTCGGTTGAGCATCCGACTTTGGCTCAGGTCATGATCTCACAGTTTGTGGGTTCGAGCCCTGTGTCAGACTCCGTGCTGACAGCTCAGAGCCTGGAGCCTCCTTCAGATTCTGTGTGTGTCTCTTTCTCTCTGCCCCTCCCCCGCTCATGCTCTGTCTCTCAAAATAAATAAATGTTAAAAAAAATTAAAAAAAAAAAAGGAGAAACTACACAGGCTAAAATTCTAAGGGTCCCTCCCATTCTTCCTGCCTGGCTTCGGACCCATCCAGAACACCACCACCAACACTGTACTAAAACAAAAAGTTTTGACACATAAAGTAATGACACATAATGTCATTACAATGATAAGGTTGTTCACATTGTCTATGGCTGCATTATAACCCAAACCCAAACTCTTAGTGGCTTATACAATGACAACATTTATTTTGCTTACAGATCTTCAGTTTGATGTAGTCCATGCGTTTCTCTTACCCTTGGCTTCAACTGAGGCAATTCCAAGGCTGGTGGTTGGAATCATCTGAAGGCTTGTTTCTTCACATGTCTGGTGGTTGATGCTAATTGTTGGTTAGGACCGTTTCTGGGATTGTTGACTGGAATACTTATGTATTCTCCATGTGACTTGGGCTTCCTCTCACTATGGTGGCTGGGTTCCAAGGGCAAGGAGAAAGAGAGAGAGAGAGACAGAAGAAGTGAGGGGAGGGGAGGAGAGAAAAGGGGAGAAAAGGGAGGAGGGGAAGAGGGAAATGGGGAGGGAAAGGGAAGGGAAGGGGAAGGAAAGAAAGGGAAGGAGAGAAGAGAAAGGCAGTGAAATCTGGCTTTCATAAACTAGACCTCTCTACCTTATCCTTGGAAGTCAACAGCATCACTTCTACCACTTTCTAGTCATTAGAATCATGAGTCATTAAGGTTCCCTCATATTTAGAAAGAGGGGAACTAAAACTCTACTTTTTTGATGAGGAGACTGTCAACAAATTTGTGGAAAGTTATAAAACCACTATAAAAGCAATATTACTTATACACATTTATTCCTTTTCTCTCTGATAAACTAAAGTAAGGAAATGTTGGGGTGCCTGGGTGGCTCAGTTGCTTAAGTGTCCGACTCCTGATTTTGGCTCAGGTCATGATCTCACGGTTTGTGAGATCGAGCCCGGCGTCAGGCTCTGTGATCAGAGCCCGCTTGAGATTTTCTCTCTTCCCCTCTCCTGCTCATGTGTGTATGTGCATGTGCACGCATGCATGTGCCTCTCAAAATAAATATGTAAACATTTAAAAAATATATTTAAAGTAAGTAAATGCCTTTTGGGGGGTGGTGTCTTCTTGTTAGTGAATAGATATTCCTAACAAAATCAGAAGATTTTGTTTGAGGCAAGGTGAAATGGATAGCTTCTACCCCATGTAATGAGCATAGATCAATTCTCTTTTAGATATCTGTGTGTCCAGTTCTACAGAAAGTTACCTTCTTTATCACTTTCATTTTTCTTAGAGATGAAGAGGTTTAGTTTAGAGTTTGGAAGCTGGGTCTTTATAAACACAAGAAAAATAAAGGAAGTCTCATCTTAGGGTGTCAGGGGCAGACGGAGGGTAGAATCCGAAAGTCCACTATGTCTACGCTTATGACAGACCATTGGTTATAGCAAATGAAAACAGATTTCCCAAACCTCACATATTAAGTTCAATACATTTCTCTTTGGTAATAACTGGAAGAAATTTCAGTGATAATAAACCATTTCTGAGCCTTTATGTCTACCACTAGACACTGTAAGGAAGGATGGACTGGTAAAAGAAAGTTGGTACATTTGAAGGCATTTCATGTAATTATTGTTGTTTATAAGAAAATCATCCGCACCACAATTTTCTAAAAATCTTCAAAAATTAAATGAATTCTATACTTGAGAGTTTCATACTTCAATTTTTTTTCTGACTCTACGTAAAATATTTCCTCTTTAAACACGTTGAATTCTTAATTGATTCCCCATTTTCTGATGTCTAATGATTTCTATCAAGAACGATCACCAGAGGCAAGAATGTGTATTCCTGGTGTTTTAGACAGACACATATATACATGAAATATAAGTTTTTTTCTGGTTCTGTTGAGAAAAGTGGAGGAGCAAAGGCCATATTAAAACCCAGAGCTATCTGTGGTTATTTTAAGTATGGACCCAGCAAATTAAAATTTGCTCAACTGCTATGAGTTGCTCAAATAGTGGCCAGACTAAGCAGTTTTTATTAACTGTAAAAGTCATGAACTGAATTCTGAGGTTTTTCTTCCACTGTGATAAAAATTCTAGCTCCAAATCTTATTTTCCTTGAACCAGTACCCTCCAGCCCTCCTTTCCTCCAGGAAATACATAAGAAGCCAGGATGGAACCTTCCTGAGCGCCAGCCTTCTCACACAGTGCTGTCAGTGAATGAGCCCAGATGGGAAGGGAAGCAGGGCACCATGGGAAAATGTCCAGTTTGTAGCTTGTGACCATTGTCTGTAGGTCGTGGCATATGCCACAAACGTGCAAAATGAAATGCCAGTCTGCAGAACCCTTCACAAAAAGGTTTCCTTTACATCCAAATAGAAGAACTTCATAGTAAAGTAGATTTCCGAGTGTGTCTATAAGGGAAACTTCTCTTACTTCCAGGCTTTCTTTAGTGATGATGGTGATGATAATGATGATTACATAGATTAGCGTTTTCAAAGTATGTTTACTCGCAGAAATTCCATGAGGTAGATGTTTCCCAGGATTTGGTGGTCAGACTTCAGGTAACATAGAATTTATAGAGTTGCGAGCATTGTTTTTCTCCACTACTTAAAGCCTTATGGTGGCTGCCTATTGATTTCAGAATAAATTTCAAACTCCATAAAATGGCGCCTGTGCTCTTTGCTTACCTGTAGGTGATCTACAATCACACTGTAAGAAAATGCTTTTGTAGCTTGCCCTTTCCTTATTTAGCTTGTTTGTATGTTAACCATATATGGTAAACGTTTTTCTAAACAAACAAACATTTTTACAGCAACAGCTTAAATGACTATGAAATATTTTATCATATGGGTGTGTCTATTTATTTATGTATTGGCTTTGTAGCAAGATAGTTTTCTTTAAAAATTTTTATTAAAGAATAACTAATATACAATATTGTATTAGTTTCAGGTGTACAATATAGTGATTCAATATTTATATACATTACAAAATGATCACGATAAGTCCAGTTACCATCTCACAGTAAAAAGTTATCACAATATTATTGACTATATCCTTGTGTCTTATGTATTTTATACCTGGAATATTGTACTTCTTAATATTTCACCCATCCCCCACCCTTTTCACTCTGGTGTGCAACTAGTTTGTTCTCTGTATCTATGAATCTGTTTCTGTTTGTTTTGTTTGCTCAATTGTTTTGTGTTTTTTTTTTAGATTCCATATATAAGTGAAATCACACAGTATTTGTCTTTGTCTGATTTATTTCACTTAGCATATACCACCTCGGTCCATCCATATTGTTGCAAATGGCAAGATTTTGTTCTTTTTGATGGCTGAGTAATATTCCATTGTGTATATATACCATATCTTCTTTATCCATTCATCTAGAAATTAACTTTTAGGTTGCTTCTATATCATGGCTATTGTAAATATTGCTGTGATGAACATAGGGTGCATATTGTCATTTATTTAATTAATCCTCTGTAGTTGAACAGATTGTTTCTAATTTAAAATTAAAATTTAAACAATCAATTCCTTAGGATTAATTAATAGAATTACTAGATTAATAAACATGCACATTTTAAAGCCCTCCGGAAAAGATACACAAATTTATGTATTTATGAACTATATTTGAGACTAATCATTTTCTGACTCTTTCACTGAATTTGATTTTTTAAAATTATTTTTTGTATTGGATAATTTGATGGGTGAGTAGTGGGATTTCTTTTACTCTACATTTCTTTGATTACTAATCAGACTTAAATAGTCTTTTTGTGAGTTCTGGCTAGTGGTAATTCCTCTGTGAATTGCCTGTTTTTGATTTCTTCTGTTGGGGAATCCATCTTTTTTCTTATTGCTTTATGTAAGCTTTTTATATAAAAAGACCCCAGTATTAATTTTCCCATACTTATCAACTTCAATATACTTTGCTAGATAAGAGCAAATAAAACATAAACAAAAGTGTGAAAGGCACACATTTTCTTTTGAATTAGCTAGTTATCTAAAGACCAGCAATTTTTTACACATGACAGAATACTATAGTGGTTGTAGTTCCTGGCAAGAAAGAGATCGCACACTCAAATTTGTTAAATTGAGTAGAGTGTAATGATGACACTATTTAGAAAAGTTTAAATAGAATGTAGGGAAATAAAAAGTATAGGAAACCTCCTCCCCAAAGGTTAGTCACACAGTGTCTTTATCACCCTTGGACTTCATCATCCTTGGACCCATGCACTCGCCCTTTATCTGAACAGGTAAAGTTACCTTGGAAGGGTAAAGGAGCAGCAGATACGGGAACTCAGAAGGGGAGTGTCATTTGGATAGGACCACGTTTGTTACATGATACAGCCATCCCTCGACCCCCCCAGGAAGAGAGACGGCGGAGGTGGGGGAGGGTAAATGTCCCAATTTTATTCTCTTCTTTCCTTCCACTGACAAAACTCAACTGGAAACTAGAGAGAATAAAAGGTTTTGGTAGTCCATATAGGTGAGACTCCTAGAGGACTGAACAAGATGTTAAAGAGTAGAGTGATAATCTGGAAGGACACATGGTTTCAGCACAGTGCGATATAACTATGGCTCTGGAATTGGTCTCAAGAAAGCTCAAGTCGCCAGCCTTGCCACTAACTGTTATTTAACACCTATGACTTTCACCTGTAACATGAGGATGACCCATAGTACCTGCCTCATATGGTTATTGTGATAGTTGGAGTTAAAGCACTTGATATAGTTTTGACATATAGGGTGTAAGGAGGCCGGGATGTTTTGTTTCTCTTTCTCTTTGCCCCTCTGCTTTAATAATCCCTGCTTCTACCCTAGCCTGGCTGCTGGTTGGGATCTCGCTAGGCACCCAGAGTATAAATCCTCAGGGACCAACCTTAGTCCTTTCCTCAGAACTCAGTTTGAGAGTTCATGGCAGTGACTCCCACCCAGCGTCCAGATAGATCCGCACATCATCCTGAGGATCCTCTGACTGCCGACTCAGGGGAGGCTGCGGACTACCTGTGCCATGTCCCCAGATATTTTACCATATTCATCCAGCCTAGTCACTCTCCAGCTGTGGCACACACGCTCAGGAACTTTCTCCCAGAGATGCTTTCACTTGCTCTGAGAAACTATAATATAAAATAAATGCACTCCCAAAACGGTAGTTTTTTTTTTCTCGTTCTCACAATAACCATATGAGATGGGTCTCTAGGAGCTATCTACAGACTTTTGTTTCAGTGTTGGTTTTCTGGATAAAAAATAAAACAAAATCATCAAACCAACAAAATAAGTGTGCAGAGAGGTTTGTAGATTGAGTATGCACTGACACATTTTCTAGATAATCATTTGCAACAAAAAGCATATCTCCTTTGTAGCATAAATAGAAGAATTTCCCAATCAAAACTAAAATAAAATTTCAAAAATACAATTATAAGCAAAAATTACTTCAGTTATGCATTGGGTTTCCTAATTTTCCTAATTATTATTAGTTTCTGAATGAAGTAAGGTTAATTCTATTATAATTTTGTCATTTCAATACTCACTAATAGGTATGAAATTGTCAGATTGTGTTTGTTGGGATTAATCCAAGGTATTGATATTTAGCGTGAGTTGGTATTTGGGAAGGAATAAATTTTGCCTGATAAATATGAGCATAAGGTGTCCATGCATATGATCAGAGATTCCTTCCATCTGTTTGACAAGGATTTTAGATTATTCTAAGAAGCAACTTTAGTTCTTAAGTATGGGCTTACAATGTTTTTATAGCATTAATAAAAAGAATTGTTTGATTTCATAGAGTAATTTATGTCACATTTAAATGACTTAGAATAAATATTAGAGATGTAGTTATGGTACATGTATTTACAGAGTAGGGAATATAAATCATATGAGTGGCATTGCTGAGGAAGTTATTTTGGGCTTAAATTTTAAGTAATAGTTTCAATTTAAATCAATGATTCTATGGCTCAAGAGGGAGTCTACTAGATCAAGGTAGATTTTGAAAACTTGAATATCTCTCCAGGTCTATCACCAGTGATGTACTGGAACCAGCTCATGCTGGCTCATGAGAAACTATTGTTACATTCAGGAATTTTGTGAACCAGTTGTTAAATATAGTCACAATTAAGAATTAAATTACATAATGCTATAATTATACAAATTATATTTTAAAACAAAGGAAATAAATACTCAAAACTCATCGTTTTCTAAATGATCATTTTTCTATACTTTATTTTTTATGCCTTTATTTATTTATTGTATCTGAGTGGTGGAAATACTATATAGTGATATGGTGTGTCTTTCCCCAGCCCTACATTCGGTGAGGTCACGTTGGTAGCTTGAAATTGCCATGGAGAGAGTATTTCTACCATGAAAATTTGCAAATACTAAAAATTAGGACTTCATTGATTGTCTTGTTGATTTTCTAGACTTGAGAAAGTGATGGAGAAAATGCTAATAATGTAAATTAAACTTAAACACGTGCTGTCTCTATAAGTATTATGAATAACACAAAGAAATGAATAAATAACTCTTCCAGCATTCAAAAAGCATTATATGATTCTACAAAGAGGTCCCTTATGCCATTAATTGATGAACGTGTGAAGTTCCAACATGAGTCTTCAGTATTTCACTTTCCTCTTATTAACGTAAATGAAAATATCCACCAATATGCAGTCAGAATGTTTGTCAATGGCATGAGTGGTTTTTTTGTCAAATCAGATAGTAATCAAACATTTATTTGTAGTCTAATTCTGCAACACTCTTGTTGATAGAAACTTGCAGTGGATTTTGTAGGAAATAGTAAAATAACAGAATTATAGGTATACAGAATTTTAAATAAGTAGTATTGTACTTTTTCTACTATTTGTAAACTGTGTTGCAGTTCTTTATGTCAGCTTATAATAAATGCATGTGCACGTGTATATGCATACTTTGTTTCCCCCAGAGAGCTGGCTGTTAAGCAGTTCTCAGCACACAGTTGATTGGATGCTATTAGTTCTAAAACAAATCTGGGAAACTCTGTATCTTAGTCTCAACATACTAGCTTTAGGTTTGTGGGCAGCCACAAAGAGATTCAGAAGTTTTGTTAGGAATTATATGACCCCAGAAACATCATGAAGACTTTTAGGAAGAATTTTTATAGGAGCTTTTTACCTTCAGTACCAATTTATTTTTTTGTTTTCTTACAAGAAGAAAACAGTTTATGAATTATTCTTAGTATTTATATTTCTGTGGATAGTAAAATTACAGTAAAAATCTAGAAAATTTAGATGAATATCGCCTTTCTGCCCAATCATTTAGTTTTTTTGGTTCATGTTTCTCTGCATAAGGAATTAAAGAAATATTAAAATCATGGATGTTAGCTGTCATATTCCATAGCTGTATTATTATTTTTTTAACTTAAATTCTGGTTGGTTAACATCAGTGCAATATTGGTTTCAGGAGTAGAATTCAGTGATTCATCACTTACGTACAACACCCAGTGCTCATCACAACAAGTAGCTTCCTTAATACCTACCACCCATCTGGACCATCCCCCACTCTCCTCCCTCCAGCAACCCTCAGTTTGTTTGCTACCATTAAGAGATTCATGTGGTTTGTTTCCCTCTCTCCTCCTTTGTTCCCCCCCCCTTCCTACAGGTTCACCTCTTTTGTTTCTTAAATTCCTCATAAGAGTGAAATCATATACTTGTCTTTCTCTGACTGAATTATTTCATTTAGCATAATACATTCTAGCTCCATCCACATTGTTGCAAATGGCAAGATTTCATTCTTTTTGATGGCTGAGTAATATTCCATTGCGTGGGCGCGCGCGCACACACACACACACACACACACACACACACACATGTTCTTTATCCATTCATCTGTCAATGGACATTTGGGCTGTCTCCATAATTTGGCTATTTTTGATAATGCTGCTATACACTGGGGCACACATACCTCTTCAAATCTGTATTTTTATATCTTTTGGGTAAATACCTAGTAGTCCATAGCCATATTATAAGCATGTATACTTAGCTAGATTAGATACAGGTACAGATATAAACATAGATGTATAGATGTATGTACATAAACTCAAATGACATGATTACTCTTAAAAGAGAAGAGCGTTTAATTCTAGACACTGCTCTGTTTAGGAAGCATAGAACTTCAGCATGGTCAAATGAGAGTGCGCTGGAAAACAGAAGGATTCACAGCCATGGCACTCAAGCACTGAATAGCGAAACAAAACAATCGACCTGCAGTAATGAAAACTTAGGAGAACATGAGAGAGGTCTGCAGATATTGGAAAGTTTTATTAAAATGTGGGAGAAAGAATAGGTTTATTCCGGGTGGTTTCAGAGGGCCGAACAAACCCCAGTGGATGGAATCGTGGGGGGGATGGGTTTGGCGTGATGTAAGAGGAATTATCCAATAGCTGGTTCTGTCCAAATTAAAATGTGCCTACTAAAAAGGCAGTGATTTCTTCCTCCCAAGTCCTCAGGCAGAGCTGATAGATGGGATTCAGAAGGCCTTTGTGGTCACCCTTCCAATCTGTAATTCTGAGGCACCTGATTTCTCACTTGTATGTTAAATCCAAAGCAGGAACTTGCCCTTGTAAATGTGTCTGCTTATATGAAATTTGCTGAGCATGGTGGTTTAGAAAGTTAAAAATTAAAATTAGTCTTTCAAATGTGGTAACTTAAATGTACACATGATCGCATACTACTTCTACATGAATGAATTCAGGTAAATCCCATTGGAATAAATCTCTATACAAAGAAGTGTTCTCTATAACAAAAATGTTTCTGTATATTGAAGGTAGTACCTAGCACATAAGCCCTGTGATCTAGTAGCAGTTTGTATGCTTAAACTTATACTATGCTTGATCACAAATGCTCTCTTTGCCCACTCATTTTTTGGGGTACAGTTATTTTATAACTAAAAAAAGGGGGCAGGGCAGAGACAAAACATTCAAAAATACTGTTTAAAATGAGTTGCCACTGGCAAGCTATTTCAATAAGTATCCACATAGAATTGCTTAAGGCTTAAGAATTGAGTGGGTTTTTTTCTTCTACTTTTAAAACACAGTATGCCCTCGAGGGGCCAATTATATCCCCCAAATCAGTGTTTTACTTGAAAAAGTTCATAGATCAAATGAACAAAAATGAATCTTGACTGGCACTCTGGAATATTAATTAGACTTGGCATGTAGCTATATAATAACTATGCACTGCTAGGATCTGTGTTGATTAGCAATGCTAATCAGATTTCTAAAGTTTCTGTTCCCCAGAGAAAAGATACTGCCATCTTAAGCTATTATGGATTAGATGTTTACATTTTTAACCCCCGAATTAACTATTCTTGAATTTTACAAGGCAGTTGAAATTTTTAAATTGTAATTTTATTCTTGTAGGAAAAAAAAAATATCTCCAAGGATCAGAAAACTGATATGAATATCCTGGTTTTATCCTTGAGCCAGTTCAGAATATGTATTGCAAAGAAAAACAAGATATAAAAAGAAACAGGGGGAAAACTTTTAAGGTATAGCATTGTCTTGACTTTAAAATCAGAAAAATACCCCTTGGTGCCCACTCTATAGAAAAGAGAAACCTCTCTAAGTGAAATGGATGGGTAGAATTTACTAGGATATGTTTTTTAAGTTGACTTATTTATTTTTGGGAGAGACAGAGACAGCATGAATTGGGGAGGGGCAGAGAGAGAGGGAGAGAGAATCCCAAGCAGGCTGCCTGCTGTCAGCACAGACCCCCACCTGGGGCTCAAACCCACAAAACTGTGAGTCCATGATCTGAGCTGAAACCAAGAGTCGGACGCTCAACTGACTGAGCCACCCAGGCGCCCCAGAATTTACTAGGATTTTAATAAAACCACCAAACAGTCTTGTACCGGGGCAACTGTTGCAGTTTCCGAGGTTCAGGCCTGCAGTAGGGACAAGCTACTGTTTGGGGCAGCTCACTAAGGGAAAAACATACCTCTGTTTTCTCCTCAAATCAGAATACAAAGGGAAGAAAATATGCAAGGAGAGAAAACAGTGAAGGGAATGAAACATTTTTCCTAAAGTTCTATAGAGGAAACGAGCTGAAATGAGCCAGGGTAGAATCAAGGCTCCTGACCATCTGGATACCAACCCAGGCAACTCACAAATGAGGTAGAAATTTAGGGAGAACTGAGTGTGATATCACTGCATCTCTCATCCTAGATTTGTTTAGAAACTGGGCCTCTAAAATAGTTCATCTCTAATCTCTAAATTCTACAAGCTGGGAAAGTTCCTTATTTCAATGAAATCCACCCAAATCAAAGTAACCTGGAAGCCACGTGTACAATGGAGATTTGCCAGAACACATTTGCTTCTGACATGGTGCCTTGCCATGGGTCATAGGCTGACTGAAGGTGAGCAGGCGTGGAGAATGGAGCACAGGTACCCATTATCAGGAACAAAATTTGAGAAAAATGTCAGATCTAGAGCACACTTTAAATATGCAGGGGTCAGCAGGTTACATATTTTGAGAAACAGTTAATTGAATGCTAATTCGGGGACCACCAGGAAGCTAGACCACAGGGTTGACAAAAAGAATGCATGAATACATCAGTATATTGGTAAAGGTATATCGAATATGGACATGGGATTGCATACCAAAGTGCCTAGATCACCACACACAGATAAATAAACGTTACAAAGGAAGTCGTCGGGTGAAGCCAAATTTCTTTGTCATTTTTGTCATTAACAACCAGGTGATAGTTACGGTGGTGGTGGTGATGATTATCACCTTCCATCTGACAGTAAAAATCTTATCCATCTTGGAGTAATTTAAATAAGAGGCAAGCTCATTCATCTATTCTGAAAGGGTTAGAATGAATATTTGACTGTAGGAATTTAGCATTTACCCTTCATGGGTCAATGGATAGGTGAGTCTTAAAACCTCTTTAGGTGGAGATTATTCTAATAGAAACTTCCTCCAGCCCCCTGCCTTTCAAAGGCCCAAAGTAATATTCCATATTTCTTAGAAGAAATAAGGTCAAATGTGGGGAAAGTGCAGATAAACAATATCATTCACATGGAAATCATCACCTCAAGTTAATGAAAAGGTGATTTTTCTGGGGAAAAAAAAAAAAGAGATGGAACTGATTTTTGATAGTATTAAAGGCAAGGCATTTTATTTAAAAGATTGTTCTTGGCAAGATGCCAAACTACAGTTTTTATGCCATAAAAATGAAGTTGTTAACCCTTACGCCAAAGGAAGACTATTGGTTTTTAATGCTTAATAATAATAATGATAATAATAACAACAACAACAACAAAAATAATAAATATTTGTGCTGTAAACACCGTGCTTGCTAATTGGAGAAATTACCAATGTGCCTTTGCTGAAGAGGAACTTTAAATTTTATAAAAGATGCGTAACAAATTAATTGCACACTATATGAGTACGTACACAGGTAGATAGATACGTGTATATCCGTGTGTTTGTTACAGGCTTGTATTCCTTTGATTTATACAGGTATATGTTATAGTGATTTTAGGTAGCCAAAATACATATTAATGGTTAAAATATATATAATTAGCAGTTTATGATCCTAGGCATGAAAGAGGAGACACCCCGCTACGAGGCAGACGGGGAAAACAAACCGTTGAGATGATTGGTCTACTCTCCCTCCGCAGACAAAACCGTGAGGTCCAAATAGGAACCACTGATCATGCTGCCACCAAGGAGAGAGCCAGACCCGGCCATGTCCTCCTGACTTTTTCCAGCATCCCTCAGATCTCTCTCAGCTGTTCTGTGGTGGCATCAGGAGGTGTGACATGCAGTGACATCTTTCTTCTTAAGAAACTTCAGCTTCTTTTTGTCCCCATATTAAATTTCAGCTTTCCTCGAAACCCTCAAAACTTTGGGAATGCACTTTCAATTTATATTTCTTTTCACTCCTTCTCTGCTGCTTTTTTCTAATCCATGGGGCTCCAAGGACGTACTTCAGCTAGGAGTTCCCCCCTTGCCTCCCTGCCCTGTTCCCTGGGCTCTGTAGAGCCTGCCACCCACCCTCCCACAGAGATTTCACATTTTTCCAGACCGGACCAGGACTTGCCTAATCCATAAAGACTTCCTCTGTTTTGGGGTACCCGGGTGGCTCAGTCAGTTAAGCATCTGACTCTTGGTTTCTGCTCAGGTCATGACCTCATGGTTCATGGGATCGAGCCCCACCTTGGGTTCCTCGAGGACAGCACAGAACCTGCTCGGGATTCTCTCTCTCTCCCTCTTACTCTCTGCTCCTCCTTTGCTCTCTCTCTCTCTCTCTCTCAAAATAAATAAACTGAAAAAATATCTATTTAAAAAAAAAAAGACTTCTTCCACTTCATGGAAATCCTAGATGTGAGAGCAAAACTTTTCTGTATTTAGTGAGACAAAAACCGTAAGAACCCAAATCAGGCTTGAATGTTGGTTTTGAGGAAAGGTGGAAGGGAATCACATCAAAGCTCTTGGCACTTGGGTGTGCGGCCTGCCACGTTTGCTTTCTAGATGCCACCATTTTTACCAGCTGGAGGAACGAGAGCATTTGGTGAAATTGAAATGTAAGTAAGTAAGATCTCTTTTTTGAAAAAGACGTCTTTGTACAATAGAGGTTATCTAGCTCTGGCAATGGCTGTTCTTACCTGGATTATGGGAGAATTTACTTCATTATAGGCCAAATTCAATTTTAAGAGCTTGTTCTCATGTATGGATGAGAAAGTAAGAGATCGTTCTGAGGTTGAGTAACTCGTTCACAGACTTACAGGGGATTTGGGCAAATTGATCCAGGAGACCTGCTTCTCCACGTAGATGCCTATGGCCACTGAGCCACTCAGAGGCAGCTCTGGTTAAAACTGTGAAGCTGGTTATCATTGTCATTATCACTATCTTTCGTAATGGCTGTTTATTAAGCCTTTACAAGTGCCAGGCACTTTGCTAAGTAAGCACTTGACACGTACAACCTCACTCTTTCCTCACAACTCTTAGAAATGGGTATTATCTGTTTTTGCAGATGAGAAAACAAAGAGAGGGGCTTAACTGTTTAATTTTACACAGCTAGTAATGATGGAAGTGGGATTTGAACTCAGGTCCCTCTGGCCCCCAGAGCTCTCCTCGTCGCCACTAACCTGCTGATCTGTGTAACCACTCTACCTGCTCTTATTCTTCTCGCTATTAAAAATGCCGGCATACAGAAAGCAAACGTGGCAGGCCCAACACCCGAGGGCCAGGAGCTTTGGTTTGATTAACCCCCACATTCCCTGGAAGTTTGGTGCCTTCCACTCACCATTCACTTTCTCTCCAGAACATCTTTCTCTCTTCTGGAAAGAAGAGTACTCCCTCCCTCCAAATAAAAGTATCATATTTGTATTTATTTTTTACATTTTCATTGTCTTTAAGTTTATTTATTTATTTATTTTGAGAGAGAGCACAAGACGGGCAGAGAGAGAAAGAGAGAGAATCCCAAGGAGGCTCCACACTGTCAGCGCAGAGCACAACAGAGGGCTTGAACTCAGGAACCATGAGATCATGACCGGAGCCGAAATCAAGAGTCAGATATGTAACTGACTGAGCCACCCAGGTGCCCCCAAATCTTCATATTTTTAATTTATATGAAGATTTCTGTGTGTTAACACCTTCTAAGGGTACTTGCACATCAAGGAGGGAAACTCTTAAGCAAAAAAAAAAAAAAAAAAAAAAAAAAAAAAGTTTAAAAACTAAAAATAGAATTTTAGGCAGTAAGCCAGACAGTAATTGTGATAGTTTGGGGGTGAATTTGAAACCTATCCTGATTCCTCTGAAATGCCCTTCCATAGTGGGTACCTTCTTGATTGTATGTTAAGCCTGGGAAAGTTCCGTTTTCCAGGTGAATGACAGCCAGGAGGCACATACATTCAGTTGCATATCAACTTTGTGCATTTTGAAAGATAGGTACGTTTCAAGAGAATTCAGCAGTGTGTATCCAGAAAATTACTTAATAGCAAGTGAATTATTGCTTCACTTGTTGTATAATAAATCATTATGATGATAAGTCTGGTTGCTGAAAGCTCGGGTGTAGGCTATGAGCAGTGGAGAAATAAACACAAATGCCTCACAAAGAGATAAACGTGACTTACCAAAGTACCACCCTGGGAAACCAAGTCCCACAGTGACACCACCAGGGGATAGCTCAAACAAACAAACAAACAATAACACTACAGCAGCCTTTTAGTTAAACATGGGAGATTAAACACATGCGTTTCTCTCCACTTGCTACTGAAATGCAATAAACATAACCACAAAGGAATTTTAAAAGGTATAAAACCACAAAGAACAAGAGGGGCAGGGAGGAGATGACCCTGAACGAGACATGTTGACAAACTTTCAGAAGAGGGGAAATGGATGAGTAACAAGTGATGTAACTGAGGAGAGAGAAAGGTGAGCCCTTCCTGCCCGCATGATGAAAAGCCAAGAGGGGAGCCAATCCACCTGCCAGAGCTCCTGGTCCTCTCTGGACCTGGGGATGCCTAGTAACTCTGCACAGGTCATGTCAGGCTACAGCTGCAAGAAAGACAACTCGTTGAAAGTCCTATAAAGAGTAGTTAGAGTTTCAAGACCTTTCCTGCTTCCCCCTTAGAAGGGGAGAGATTCTGGGGTGCCTGGGTGGCTCAGTTGGTTAAGCATCCAACCTCAGCTCAGGTCATGGTCTTGTGGTTCGTGCATTCGAGCCCCCACGTCGGGGTCTGTGCTGACAGCTTGGAGCCTGGAGCTTGCTTTGGATTCTGTGTCTCCTCTCTCTGCCCCTCCCATGCTCATGCTCTATCTCTCACTGTCTCTCAATAATAAACAAACATTAAAAAAAAAAAAAAAGAAGAAGGTGAAAGGTTCTTTGGCACCGAGCAGGGATAGGAGTTTTATTCTTTGGGGAAAATGAAACAGAGAGACTCCAGTCCCAGGGATAGCCAGACCCAGCAAGGAGGAAACACACAGGACTGAAAACAAAGGCATTGAGGGAGAGTTGGAAATACAAAAGTTGAACCCTTGATTCCTTTCCCCTGCTCACCTTCTAGAATGCCAGGAGTTGGTGTTACATGCTTATACCAACACCACCACATCCCCTCTCAGCAGAAGATTAGAGAAATCTTCTTGGAAGAAATGGTGTGATCCAACAGAAAAGACCCACAGATTTTTTTTAAATTTATTTTAATGTGTATTCATTTTTGAGAGACACAAAGAAACATAGTGTGAGCAGGGGAGGGACAGAGAAAGAGGGTGATACAGAATCCGAAGCAGGCTCCAGGCTCTGAGCTGTCAGCACAGAGCCCTATGTGGGGCTCAAACCCACAAACCATGAGATCATGACCTGAGCTGAAGTCAGATGCTTAACCAGCAAAGCCACCCAGGTACCCCAGGACCCACAGATTTGATGTTAGGTGTTCTTCAGCAAAATGACTGGTTTTCAGCCTGACAAGTCATTAGTCAATAAAACTCACCTATGAATAGAGGGACCAATCAGCTTTTTATTGCCTTACTTTTAAATAACTACTAATAGCCAAGGATTAACTGATATTTGAGGAAAGCTTTCAATATGAAAGATAATAAGGAAATAGAATTTGATTAAGGAACTCTGAAAACCAAATAGAAGCAATGGATACAGCAAAATGAAACTTGAAGAAAAGAATAACCCCTTCCGCAATTTAAGATACTACAGTTATGAAACAAGAAGAGGATGTTGCAGAAAGTAACATTCAAAAATCAAGAAAGAGCACTTGGAATAAAAAGATACAATCACAAAAATAAAAAAAAATTCAACAGAAATTTTGAAATACATAATTGAAATCTACCAGTCATTTTAATAAACATAGGATTGAACATAGGATAGAGAAGATGGGATGGAAAATTGGAAAGTACAACCAAAAAATTCACTGTCTGGTTAATAGGAGGAGCAGAAGAATGGGAGAAACTTCCCAAAGAAATACTACAAAAACAATTACCCAAAATGAAGGACATGTGCTTCTGGATCAAGAGGGCCCACATACAATGAATGACAGATCACACATCATGACATTTTAGAATGTTCTAAACATTTTCAGAAGCAACAAAAGGGCACATATCTGGAATTGAGATGGTGTCAGACTTCTCAATAGTAGAAGTTACAAGACAACAGAACAATGCTTAGAACTCTCTAAGTTCAGCTAATGTACAACACAAGTGATCATTTTCATCTGCTCATGCTCAACTTCTACAACATATATCTCCCATACACTGCTTCTCAGGAAGCCACCAGAGGATATGTTCCACAAAATGAAAAGATAAATCATGAGAGATGACCAGAGAGCCATAAAAGGGTTGCGACCCAGGACATCAGTGGAGGGAATTCCCAGGAGGATTTTAGAACAAGGCATGCAAAGCACACGGTCCTGTTTGGAACAAGAAAGCACAGGAGTGTCCAGGGGTGTCTCTAGGCGCTGTTACATGCCTGATGTGTTTGATGATGTTGAGGGCATTTTACTAAAGAGTTTGGGAGAAGAAACAATGATTTGCAGGTAGAGAATTATTCAATCAATAGACAAACCAATGATTTATTACTGAGGAAGTTGTAAGAAATAATTAACTATAGGGGCGCCTGGGCGGCGCAGTCAGTTAAGCGTCCGACTTCAGCCAGGTCACGATCTTGCGGTCCGTGAGTTCGAGCCCCGCGTCAGGCTCTGGGCTGATGGCTCAGAACCTGGAGCCTGTTTCTGATTCTGTGTCTCCCTCTCTCTCTGCCCCTCCCCTGTTCATGCTCTGTCTCTCTCTGTCCCCAAAATAAATAAACGTTGAAAAAAAGAAATAATTAACTATAATAATCACAGTCTCAGTTGTGAAAAATAAATACAAAATAATAATGTAGACACCTTGGGTGCCTGGGTGGCTCAGTCGGTTAACATCCGACTTTGACCAGGTCATGATCTCACGGTCCATGGGTTTGAGCCCTGCATCAGACTCTCAGCTCAGAGCCTGGAGCCTGCTTCGGATTCGATGTTTCCCTCTCTCCCTGCCCCTCCCCCATTCATGCTCTGTCTCTCTCTCTCTCAAAAATAAATAATCATTAAAAAATTTAAAAAAATAATGTAGACACCCAAAACTGATTTTTTCAGAGGCAGTGATATTATTTGGGGAGCAGGGCCAAAAGAAAGATGTGGGGGAGGAGAAAGAAAATGGGGAAGAGGTAAGGAAGTCCTCACCTTTTAAAAGAGAAAGCTGTCAATAGTTGCTAAGGTAGGAAAACCTAGCCATAGCATGGTGAGCATGTACAGAAGTGTTCGTGTGGTGGGGACTAAGGAGTGAGGAAAGATGAGGCAGGATCAAGCAGTTTTTCCTCTACTCCTTGTACTTCTTGACTTTAAAAGGTGCCGATGCAGTCAGTAAAAATTAACACTAAGTTAAGAAACGCAAAAAGTTGTCCTATAGCAAAGGTACTCTTATTTAAGACACCAAATAAATTAAAAGTGGCTCTGGTTCCTTATGCCACAATTTCTCTAGCTTAATAAGAATATATGTCCCAGGGGCGCCTGGGTGGCGCAGTCGGTTAAGCGTCCGACTTCAGCCAGGTCACGATCTCGCGGTCTGTGAGTTCGAGCCCCGCGTCGGGCTCTGGGCTGATGGCTCAGGGCCTGGAGCCTGTTTCTGATTCTGTGTCTCCCTCTCTCTCTGCCCCTCCCCCGTTCATGCTCTGTCTCTCTGTCCCAAAAATAAATAAATAAATGAAAAAAAAATTTATAAAAAAGAATATATGTCCCAAATGGTTCCGATGGCAAGGCAGTGTTTTGAAACCAAGGGCTTGCGATTCATCAAAGAGGGAAGAGTCTATGACCAGTTGAAGTTCTCAGGATAGGGGAGTGCCAGACCCTTATTTGATAACCTGATTTGAAATAGCATGAAATAAAATACAGGCCATGTGAAGGTGCTGTGTGGTAGGAAGAATTATAAGCCAGCTATGCTCGACGAGAGTTTGACAAACATCACACCAGACACTTACTGACCAGAAGCCCATTCATTTCATGGATATGATAATATTTATTAAACAAATTCATCACGACATCAAACTTCATATATCTGATTATATGCCCTGTATGCTTAAAATAATTACTCATAACAAAGGAATAAGATAGCAATGAAGACAATAGACTATTACTGCTTCTTTCATTAAAATTCATCTTTTTTTTTAATGTTTATTTACTTTTTTTGGAGACAGACAGAGAGCATGAATGGGGGAGGGTCAGAGAGAGGGAGACACAGAATCTGAAACAGGCTCCAGGTTCTGAGCTGTCCGCCCAGAGCCCGATGCGGGGCTCGAACCCACGAAACATGAGATCATGACCTGAGCCTGTCGGATGCTTAACTGACTGAGCCACCCAGGTGTCCCTATTTCATTTTTTAAATGTTGATTTTTACCCCGTGTCATGAAATCAATGTTGTGGCCTAATAACAACATTTATTTTTTAAAAATGGGAAAAAATAGAATATTGAAGAACATTATGGAATGGAATATTTATGACCCATAATTTGAAAAGTACTGCACAATTCCATATTGCTTTTTTAATAGAAACCCTGTTCCTTTTGCTGTACCTCTCCAAAGCCTCAGTCCTTGTGGGAAACCACTACCTGAGCACCAGGAGTGACAAGAGTCACATAAATCAGAGAAATCTGGCACAGCTGACTTTCCAGCCAATGGACTTTCCAGCCAACTTGTGAGATTCCACTAGGCCACTTAGCTGTTTGTTCCCAATCCCTTAAAAATGTTTTGAATAACATAGGTGAAATGGGTGAAGCTGGTCAAAAAAGTACAAACTTTCAATTTTAATGAGTAAGTCCTAGGGATGGGTTGTACAGTGTGGTGACTTTAAATTTCTTTTTTTAACATGATGCACATGTGAAAACATGAATGTTACTGTTCTTTAAAACTTTTGTTTTAATGAGATCTTTTCTCTCTATTATTATTATTATATAAATAATTCGGGCCAGTTACTTACCTTTGTGAACCTCACGTTCCTTGCCTGGTAAGTGAAAATATTAGTATCTTCCTCACATGATTCTTTCCAGGATTAAATGCAATAAACCCCTGTTACAACACTTTTCCCAGTTCATGACAGTAGATGTTGGTTTTAATTATCAAATATTTCCTTCTACCCAGACTTGTCTCTCACCAGAATTCTTTGCAAAGGAGCATAATTATGACTGAAAATTTAGAAATGATTTCTCCCAACTGGGTAGAAAAGACGGGTTCAGTATTTCTCTGTCAAGATATGTGCTTCTCATCATGCTTCCTCATTCATTACCTTAGAATAGGCATGTATGTTTGCTGTTTTCTTATTTAATTTATGCATTTGAAAAAATAATTTATGCATTTGGCCAGTGTATCTTTGTTAAAATGTTTGTATGTACCACCCCCCCCCCCCAGCCCCCGGGAGGAAAAGTTTATTTGCATTAACTTAGTTTAGATGGTGTCATATGCAGATATATACGTAGGTAATGGTGGTGATCACTGATCGTATACCAAAAGTAAGAGATATGATTTCATTTCCATTTCATACCTAATTTGTAATGCAAACTTAAGCCTATCATTTGAACCTTGGGCAAATATATGTTTTATGAAATGAAATGTTTTATATATATACATATATATACATATAAGTGTAGAATCCTTCTGCTATATATATATATACATATATATATATATACATATATATATATATATATATATATATATATATATATATACACAGTGCAGTATATATACTCCCCTCAGTTTAATGGGCATGTTCATGATTCACTGTGTGAAGTTTGAAAAGTATTTAGCTCAGGGCCTCATCCAGTATTAGCAGTCAAAATATCTTAAAAAAAACAGCAACAAAAAAACCTTGAGGGGTGCCTGGGCGACTGAGCTGGTTTAGCGTCTGACTTCTGATTTCGTCTCAGGTCATGATCTCCCGGTTTGTGAGTTTGAGCCCCATAGCAAGCTGTCAGTACAGAGCTCTCTTCCTCTCTCTTTTCCCCTTTCCTGCTTTCTCTCCTCTCTCTCTCTCTCTCAAAATAAATAAATAACCTTAAAAGAAAAAAGAGCTTGG
This sequence comes from Prionailurus bengalensis, assembly GCF_016509475.1. Classification (NCBI taxonomy): domain Eukaryota; kingdom Metazoa; phylum Chordata; class Mammalia; order Carnivora; family Felidae; genus Prionailurus; species Prionailurus bengalensis. Next base: position 74,115,660 of record NC_057348.1, on the reverse strand, counting down.
GATGCCTGAGTGGCCCAGTCGATTAAGTGTCCGACTCTTGATTTCAGCTCATGTCATGATCTCACAGTTGGTGAGGTCAAGCCCCACGTCAGGCTCTGTGCTGACAGTGTGGAGCCAGCTTGGAATCTCAATCTCTCTCTCTGCCCCTCCTCCATTTGTGCTCGCTCTCTCTCTCTCTGTCTCAAAATTAATTAATTAATTAATTAAAAGAGCTTGAAGGATGCACATAACAATAGTCAGTCCTCAATAAGGGCTAAAATTATGCAAATGAGTTATTTGGCCAAGGAAGCCACTGTTTTGTTGTGTTCTATGTAATGGGACTCACTCTTGTCATCAGCTTGCTTTCCTATGGCATGGATATACACCCTGCTCATCCTCTGGGGACAAAAGGAAGATTAGTTCGTCTGTCAGAGGAAATAGGGAAACGCCAAACACAAATCTAAATTAGTAATAAAAAAAACGGGGCGCCTGGGTGGCGCAGTCGGTTAAGTGTCCGACTTCAGCCAGGTCACGATCTCGCGGTCCGTGAGTTCAAGCCCCGCGTCGGGCTCTGGGCTGATGGCTCAGAGCCTGGAGCCTGTTTCCGATTCTGTGTCTCCCTCTCTCTCTGCCCCTCCCCTGTTCATGCTCTCTCTCTCTGTCCCCAAAAAAATAAATAAACATTGAAAAAAAATTTTAAAAATCAAGTGTTCAGAAAGTTGATGGGAAAGGAAAGTTGTTTGGTTAGGCACTTGAGAAAAAAAAATCTTCTATTTTCTCTGGTGTGGGCCTGAATTAACACATCCACTCCTAAAATGTATCCTAAAGTTAAGTGTGATTTTCTCAAGTATTAGAGAATCTGTTGACTGTGAATTTGGGGGCATTTTCAAACTTTTGTGGAGCTTGGCTTGGCCAGGATTTAAAATACAATAACATTTCTATTATCTCTTGCTCTTTTTAAAGATGTCTTGCATATTTTTTAAATTATTTTTTTAATGTTTATTTACTTTTGAGAGCGACAGAAAGAGTGTGAACAGGGGAGGGGCAGAGAGAGAGGGAGACACCGAATCCGAAGCAGGCTCCAGGCTCCGAGCTGTCAGCACAGAGCCCGATGTGGAGCTCGAACTCACAAACTGCAAGATATTGACCTGAACCGAAGTTGGACGCCTAACTGACTGAGCCACCCACCCAAGTGCCCCAATGTCTTGGATATTTTTAAGCCATCTATTTTGATTGTGTTGTGTCATAGCAGTGACTCCTCAGTTTCTTGGAGGGGAAGTTTTAGCTTTCCTTGATCTGGCCTTTATTCTATTTTTAATCCTTTCAAAATTACAGGATATAATGATGTTTCGAAGAAAAAAAATCAAGTAGCTGGTTTTGAAATCTATAAATTTAAGTGTTTGTATATATATGTAAGATATAGATTAAATTCATACATGCATACCCACATGACTGCATGTGACTAAGAAACCAAAAATGTCCTTCAGTCCTTCCTCTACCTTCATTTCTTCATCTATAGAGTGGGCTTCCCCTGACTTAGGCTCATGCAGATTTACACAGATGAATGAATTCACACCTACGGAACAGTTTTATCTGAACCCTTTGGGAAGCAAGGTCAGTAGATAAGACACTTCAGTTCTTGGCTAGTTTGCTACAAAATTCAGTTAGCTACTCAATTTCCCCTGGAATGTAAAAACCCATTTATCGTTGTGCATGTTCAGAAATGAAATTGCTCCATGCAAATATAGTGTTTGATGGTCTCTAACTATACTTTTTATGAAACGGCCAGTTGTGTTTTAAAATAAGTAGGAAATATTGGGGTGCCTGTGTGGCTCAGTTAGTTAAGCCTCCGACTTCGGCTCAGATCATGATCTTGCGACTTGTGGGTTTGAGCCCCACATGGGGCTCTGTGCTAACAGCTTAGGATCCTCTCTCTCCCTCTCTCTGCCCCTCCCCTGCTTGTGCTCTCTCTCTCTCTCTCTCTCTCTCTCTCTCTCACACTCTCAAAATAAATATATTAAAAAAAAAATTACCTTCCCAACTTCGGCTCAGGTCATGATTTCACATTTCATGAGTTTGAGCCCCGCTTCAAGCTCAGTGCTGATAGCTCGGAGCCTGGAGCCTGCTTCAGATTCAGTGTCTCCCTCTCTCTCTGCCCCTCCTCCACCCGTGCTCGCTCTCTCTGTCTCTCTCTCTCAAAAGTAAATAAAAATTAACAACAAAAAATCTTTAAAATAAGTAAGAAAAACCGCCCAGACAGTGTGAAGAATCTTCTATTGTCATCATAGCTATTGTCATTCTGGTGAGAACAGTAGTGGCTTTGGGGACATACTGGAGAATGTAATTCTTGAGTGTTCTCCTGCACACTGCCAGGGGCTCATTTCACAGAAGCAGATCAGAAGTCAACTGCAGCAGCAGGCACAACAAGTAAAAGCCCACTGATGAGGAATGAGTCTTGTAGCCAAACCATCACGAGCATTCAGCAGCTACAAACCATGTGGCTCACAGAGTGACTGAGCAGTGGCGGAGGTTCATCTGATAGGTTTTCTCATCTCTGGAAGGCCAGATACATTTTTCACAAGTGGACTTTACCTGCTTTTTGGATGCTTGTGTATCCACACAAGGAGGAAGGCCATGTCGACAGTGCCTGTAGAAACACTGACACATTTGCCAAGGCAATCCAAGTGTGTGTGAGGCCCCTAATGTTAAGTGTCTACTAAAATGTCTATGTATTATATAACGTATAGAATTATAGATTCTGAGCCCTTATCTGAAAGGACTTATGGCAATGCTCTTTGTTTTTCCTTTCTTGCTTTTTATTTGCACTTAAACTTCCATAAAAAATACAATTCCTCACTTCGCAGATGAAAAAAACACCACGCTGTTCGACTTGAAATCACAGAGTAGCCCAGTACTTACCTTGAAAGTTGGGAACCATGTACACACAAGGCAGGGCTATAGCAGAAAGATTCCCATACAGTTGGAGTTCAGTATTAGATGGTATTTTTAAAGCTGAAATTAGATTCTCCGCTTTGATTATTTCATTGTGGGTCCCTATTTCTATTTGAGTGTCCTTCACCCTTTCCTCCTTTATTATTTATAACCCGCACTCTTTGAGCAATGACCAGTACTAATCTGTGACCTTCTGTCCTTCTGCCTGATTCGCTGCCTTTTTTGAAACTCCAAGATTGAAGCATATATTCTGAGACTTTCTGTTAAAAAAATATATATTACATTTTTTTTCATATTTCTGAGCCTGAAATGAGAGTCAGTCCTGGGCTTGCTTGTCTTATTCATTTTCAGCAGGCCAGCTTCAAAAACCAACCAAACAAACAAAAGACAAAACCCACCAAACAACCCATAAGAGAGAGAGGAGAGGGAGGGCAGGAGAGAGAGGAAAAGTATAAAGAAGTCACATTTCTATATTCATTACAATATCTCTCACATAAACACACGAATATACTTTTGCATATCCATTTGTAAAAGAAAAAAAAACTTGTTTTGCTATCTTGATTGCTAGATTAAAGAATTGGGTCTTTCTTGCTTTCCTTGTTGTTGGTGGTGTTGTTTTTCCCTCCATCTACAGTAGCTGGATCCAAATAATAGTAAAAACAAAGAATAGCACTTCATTTGTACTTGCCTGTGCTTTAAAAAGAAGTGGGGCATACAATGACATTAGTGGCAAATTCCCTGAGGACCAAAGACTCCACTGGGTCCAGTCTCCTGAATGGTGCCTGTGCCTCCCACGCAGCTAATGACTGAAATAGGATCCATTGCCACCGGGAGCTTTTAATTTCTTTACATTGTTCAGGTTGCTCTGATGCGATGCAAAGTGACAGCTTCCATTTCAGCCTGGCTCATTATCAGCTCTTACACCAGACGGCAAGGACACACATCTTTATCTGCACGTTGGACCTAACCCCGGTCACCATGAAGACCGAATGTGGCCTTGGCCGAGGTATAAGGTATAAAATAATGTGTGCAAAACACGTCCTATCCAAAGGGATCAGGGAAAAGAAAAGAAAAGTGGAGGCAAGTCACGGATACCTCAGGAGTCCCAAACTGGAAAACTAATGTTTGGATGAAATCCACCCCTTAGAGGTCAGGAACCCTTCTGAGAAAGGTCCAGCCATGGGAAGGTGAAGGCAGATTTAAGATGTGGATCTGGAAATGAGTACAAGGCTCCTTGGTTCTCTGCGATGTCTACTGTTGACTGTCCCAGTCGGCCATGAGCGCTAAGCAGGATATCGAGTCAGTCCATTCCAGTTAAGTATGTGTTGTGTGTTTCTTTTTCTTCCAGGAATGGCTACATGAACTGTGCCATGGTTCGTGGATTTCTGTCATGCTCAGTCTTTATTTAGAAATAGAAGTTATTGAATCTGGCCTGAGCTTTCCCTAAGCAGGCCTCAGACAACCATTCAGATTCTTGATATTTTGGTGATCGAGGTCTTGAAAGCTAACACTCTAATGCCACACGTAAGAAAGCTGAAACTAATTGTGTGCATAATTTTCTGAAATGTACATAGAGACACACGTAGATATTACAGTCTATACCAGGATGTACTTATCTGCAAGGTGCTTGCTGGTATTGAGTGTAGATAGGGTAAGTTAGATCAGTGGGCTAAAATAAATAGATGAAGGACCTAAAAAGTGGGTAAAATAGGCTTTATTCACACTACCCAGTGGAAATTAAAGGTGTGCCTCATATGTCATTTAAAATTTTCTGGTAACCACATTTAAAAAGTAAAAAGGAACAGGTGAAGTCAGTATCAGTAATACATTTTTTGAGCTAATATATAAGAATACTAGCCTTCCAGCATGCAAATTAAATGTATTTATGAGATAAAATAAACATTATTAAGATATTCTACATTATTCTTTTTTTGTATTTAGTCTTTGAAAGACAGTATGTTGTTTACACTTACAGCCCATTTCAATTGGACACAGCACGTTTTAAGTGGCTCATCGTAGCTGCTGTAACAGCTTTAGACAGACGTAGTGACTCATCAGAAACTCTCTTTCCTTACCAAAGTGTGGCTGGTTTTTTTTAATTAAAAAAATTTGTTTAATGTTTATCTATTTTTTGAGACAGAGAGAGAGAGACAGAGAGAGAGAGAGACAGAGCACAAGCAGGGAAGGGCAGAGAGAGACAGAATCCAAAGCAGGCTCCAGGCTCCAAACCATCAGCACGAGAGCCCAACACAGGGCTTGAACTCACAGACCGTGAGATCATGACTTGAGCTGAAGTCGGTCGCTCATCTGACTGAGCCACCCAGGCACCCCCTGACTCTGACTTCAATTTTAAGTTTTGAGCCAAGACATGACAAGATCTATCTAGATTCTCCATGGACATAGACAGTTTGGGCATTCCATTTAGAGAGTTCAGCATGTATGCAGTATATTTTTATTTCTTTCTATCGGTCCATTTCCCTTTTAAACCTATCATCTCTCCCAGATTAATTTCAGGATGAGGCAAATATTCAAATAATGCTATTATTAATGAAGCAACTAATGGTGAGATCTTTCTCTCAAGTATAGAGGAGCTGAGTCCCGGACAGAACTTGCATGTTTGGGCTGGTGCAGAGATTAGGCACCTCATCTGGACATTAGCAAAAATTGGGATGTGTGGATTATTACATAAAAATGGGTTATAGTAGATGTGTATCTTAATTTGATGGATATTCGTGGGGAAATATTCCCACACAAAGACTGTATGTTCTGACTTTTTGGCTTATAAATGTGGAACTCTGGTCTGGTGTCAGTCTTTACACAAAATTCCTATTATCATCTGTGATGAATGTGCACAGGGTGAAATTGGTAGTATTTTATTCTTATTCCATGTGTATTGCTAGGAAACAAGAAAGAAAACCAAAGGTATCCAGTTACTTGGATCTATGATCGCCATGTTTTCTCAGGCAGCCTGGCAGCCAGATATAAGCCATTTCTTATCTCCTATTAGAATCATAAGTTATTCCTGCTCTCCGAGTTAAGTTTTCTGCAGAGTGAGGAAAGTACATTTACCTCTGAAAAGGAATTCAGCTGAAATTCTGTGGGAGTATATTGGACTCTAAGAACAAATCTCTTGCCGACATCCTTATTTAGTAAAAGGCTCTCTAAATGCGGTTAGGATGAAATCCAAGATCAGGATAAGAGTGGATATTGCTTTTGGAATATCATGGTAAAAATAAACATATCTGAAAAGACATGAATGCCCCTCAGGAGTTCAGACTGAATAAAAGGCCAATGAAGGATTCAAAGGGGAGACTCTATCTTGGTAATTGGTCATTTCTTAGTGTGGTCAGAAAAATTGTTTTTAAGTTGTGCCTGGCCATCATATCTGTGCTTTCTTACAAGAACAGCTTTCTCCTTGGAAATCTCAGGATTTAGTAATGCCAAAGGAGTCTGCTAGAGCCCCCAGCTCCAGGAGAGCAGAAATTGTGCCTGTCTTGTCCACCATAGCATTTTTATTGTCTGAAAGGGCACTTAGCATACAATAGCTGCTCTATAAATACCAGTGAGAGGAAATTTGACCTGAGTTGACTTAAATACAAAATATTCTTTAGGAAAGACTTTATTTTATTTCTTAAAAAAAATTTTTTTTAATGTCTATTTATTTTTGAGAGAGAGAGAGAAATAGAGAGTTGGAGCAGGGAGGGTCAGAGAGAGAGGGAGACACAGAATCTGAAGCAGGCTCCAGGCTCTGAGCTGTCAGCGCACAGCCCACACGGGGCTCGAACCCACGAACTGCGAGATCATGACCTGAGCCTAAGACAGACTCTCAACCGACTCAGCCACCCAGAGGCCCCAAGAAAACCTTTAAAATTACAACTGATTCCCCTTTCCCGTATCCCCATCCTCACTTGAATTGATTGTGGGCTCATATGTAATTTGACTTTGGAGTAATGGGCCATCCTTCAAGTCCGTTTGTCAATTGTGATATCATACTCGAACTGGTAACATGTCCATGATAGATAGATAAATGATAGATAGATGGAAGGCTAGATAGATAATAGCCAGATGACAGATAATCAAACTTTTGGCTCTTTACTCATATTTTTCAACCAATCTGAGGGATTTTTTTATCAGGTAACAATTCAAACTTTAACTAGCATTATTACAATTATTCAAAATTTTTTCATAACACAGACTCAGGTAAAATATTTAAAAAATTAAAGAAAGGCATGTGTGTATCATCTTTATTAACTGGGAAAAATTATATTTCTTATCAGACAAAACAAAACCAAGGAAGGTAATCAAATTAAAGTAACTTCCCATTACCTGAAGGGCAGGGAAACTCCACCTACAGGATAGGAGACTTACATTTTTCCTTAAGAATTTTACTCTATTCGAGCCTCACATTGGGCTCTGTGCTTACAGCGTGGAGCCTGCTTGGGATTCTCTCTCTCCCTCTCTCTCTCTGCCCCTCCCCTGCTCACTCTCTCTCTCTCTCTCAAAATAAATAAACTTAAAAAAAAAAGAAAAAGCATTTTACTCTTTAAAAATAGGATTCCCCATTTAGACACATGTAGGCCACCCTATTTGACTTTGTTGACAGCCTATGGAACTGTATCATAGCTATAAAAAATTCATGTAAGAGAAGTTATATAGGTACAAGCAACATGCTGAGCTCAGCTGCTACGGCTTGGAATTTCCTTATTTAAAGCGTTTCCTTATCTCCCTACACAAAACAAAAATGAAGCTACATACAACAAATTAGGGAATCCTTCATAGATTGTGTTTTACAAAGCAGTTTTGTAATTCTATGTGGAAAAGGCACTAAATCACAGTGAAGTTTACTACTTAGAAGCACATCGACAAAAAGATCATTTTTTTTTTCCCAAAGAGGAAGAAAGTGATTTGCTTAAAACAATCTCCTCTGGACCGTGTCCTCAAATATTTCCGAATTTCTGGATGCTCAGTAGGGCTTGGGTGGGACTGTCAGTCACCCAAAATGAACAAGAGGCGCCTTAAAAGAGACTATCTAATTGCAAGGGCACACTTGGGATTTGGGATTTGGTTTCTTCGCGTCCGTCCGGTCCGGGAGGCATTTGGACCTGCAAGCGCTCCCACCTGCCGGCCCGCGCGCCGCGAGCCTTGTCACTGTGGCTCCCGGATGCAGGTGAACCTGGTACTGAACCACTTTCACAGTCCAGAAAGCATGACATTCCCTGTTACCAGTGGGAGGAAAGGCTAATTGAGAAGTGTGTATAAAGGCTGTAATGAGTAGCATTTACATGTATTGATTAGAAGTAGGGCTACCGTTTCTCATTTATCACCACCAGCAGCTGTGAAATTTTCCCCACGTCGATTGGCACGGCTCATATTCCCGCTCCTCTAGTTCTTTATTGCTTTTTTCCCCCCTTCCCCTCCTGCGCCAGAGTGCTGATCCACCAGCTGGAATGGCCTGGTAATTACTCCGGCTCCTCCACCAGCTGCCACAATCGCCAAACCGCTGGAGTGAAAAATTCCATCCCGCATTTCCGATTTTTTACATTACCATTGCATAATCATATTTGACGAATAATTAACCTGGGTTAATACTTCAGGGAGCCATTTGCAAGTAAATTGATAAGCTGAGTGCTGTAACGGCGAACGAGGGCTGAGGACTTTGGCGATGGCCTGCTGCTGCTGGGGCCCGGCTGCGTTCAGGGGAGTCCGTGTTCTTTGTGGCCACCTACGCTGCCCCCGAGCTGCCAGCCTTTGGAAGACCCCTGGTGGTTCAGTGGAGTCAGAAGAGCCAAGACTCTCAACCTAAGGTCACCTTGAACGACTGGGATCTCCTGTTTCCTGAAGGACATTGTCCACGTCCGGCATGTGGAATGGGTGGTTAAAGTGCCATCCTAAGCCATTTTGAGAACTGTACCAACTAGGAGATTGTGGGGTGGTGTTTAGGAGATTACTAACTTTATTTTGCTTTTTCTTCCGATCTTCCACCTACACAATGGAAAGGCCCCTTTGGCTGGAGAGCCATTCGCTCGCCTTCCTGTGGGTGGCAGCCATCTTGGCAGTAAAGGAGAGGTGTGCTACCGTGTGCAAGAGTGTGCGTGAGTGTGTGACAGAACTGGTGGGAGTGGTCAATCATAACCATATTTCCAGGTCAAAAATAATTTGCCTTGCCATTTTGGAAAGCTGTTGAGACGACTAAAGCAGTAGAAGAGCATCAAAATCCAACCATCTGAATTCAGAGTTGTTCGTCACCCTGTTTTCTGTGACCAGCTGGGATATCAAAGTTTTTTTCAGCGGCTTAATTCTGATACCTCTTGATTTTTTATCTTTTCACTTGTTCATTTTGGGCCATGCTCTCTCTCAAGGCTAATCAAGGGGGAAAGTGATGACCCTGTGATTTCAGAAATACTATTTGTGTCATGTGGTTGGGCTTTGATGTGTGAGCTGACCGTTCTTCAGGTGGAATCGGTACCTACAAGGCAGACGGAAAGTCAGCACTCAGCATTTGTCACTGTGTGAGGCATTGCAAGGAAAAGCACTTCCTTTCAGACTCAACTGTAGCACTAAGTAAAATCAATGGCCAAACAATCTAACACAATTGGTCACATATTGATAGAATTAAACACTGCTGTTAACGTGACTTGTCATCGATCTGACAAAAACAGAGTTCAGGGTAAAAGTAGCCTGAAGCCTTTAGACTCTGTATTTATGGGGAAGGGGGCAGAGGAACGAGCATTGTTTTGCTCTATCTACTTAAAACCTGATTTTTGTTTGCTCTAGTCGCTGTACATCACCGTGGAACACACTTTCAGGATCTTGACTCTTTCTCCGTTGGTGGCATAGAAGAAGGAACTAGAAGTAGCTCGCTCTAAAAGTTTAGAGATGATATTGCTCTTAAGGAACATCTTCTTGCTGGTGTGTGAAATTACTTCTCTGACAGAACCCTATAGATTCCTGTGGACAAGTCAGCCCAATTCATAAAACATCACATTAGATTATATCCCATATCTCTACCTATGAACAGAGAGCTGCCTGTCAAATATACTTTCTGAAAGTATTCTCCGTCATTTGCATGCACTCAAATAATATTGCAAACACCTGTGGCCAGAAGAGCCAGACCGTGTCATTTCTCGTGGTGCTTCCGGACCTTGGGGTCAGCTGTTTCTGGGACTCCATCTGCCTTAAGCATCCTTAGGCATATGACTAATAAAAGAACGTCCCCCTCCGAGAGTCAGCTGCTGTGTGTAGCCTGAGTGTACGTTTTGAGTCAAGAGCACCCACATCAATTGCTCTGATTTCTGAAGTGCTGTGTAAGAGGAAGCAGGGCTGTGTCAGTGTCACATCTCTGCAATGAATAAGGTCAAGACATGGGATATGGTGGAAAGGGGGGAAATCCCTTTCCTTCCTTGGTTCCAAAATGGTCGTAGGTGCATTGATGAGTATATTCAAGGATTAGAATATGAAATATCTCTCTCTGCTACGTAGTCTGTTGAGTTCCTTCAGAGCCCCCTCAGAGTTTAGATTTATCTTATGCATTTAATTGTTTACCAGTTTAATGTGTGTCCCCCCTGGCAGAATGCACACTCCATGGTACAATAACATTGTCTGTCTTGTTCTCCATAACATCACCCTAACGCAGAGCCAGGAGCAGAGCAACAGCCTGTGGTTTGGTAGATTGTGCTGTTCACTGCACAACTCTGGGAGAGGAGGCTCTTCATATAGACTATAATGTACCATCTGTATAAATTCTTCATGACAGCCCTGAGGAGCTAGAACACAGTAGATAATAAATATCTTTGAAATGAATGAATGGATTTTTTCTCAGGTTACTGTGGACAAATAAAATACCCTTCTTTTGTTGCCGAATAATGAATATCTATAAGGACAGTGGTTCCCCAGCATGCATGAGAGTCATCTAAAGGCCTTTAAAGATACAAATTGCTGAGCGTCACTCCCAGGGTCCCTGATACAGGAGATCTGAAGTGAGACTCAAGAATTTACATTTTAACAGTTTCCCAGGTGATGCCAATGCTGCTGGTCTGGGACCACAGTTTGAGAACCACTGGTGTAAGGCCCACAGGTAATGATTACCATAATGGTGATGAGTGAGAAGTGATGAAAATGACAATTCTTCTTTGTCCTTCTCCATTCTGTCTTTCACGCTGGAACTCTAGAGTTATTATCCCAAAGAACTGATCTAATGTAAACTTTAATCCTGCTGCAAACTTTTGATCACCCCTTGTATCTGTAGCACGAGGTCCAAATCCTTTCATATAGTGCTTAGAGCCACTTGCCATCTTTGAGGGACATGAGCCATCCTCCTGTGCCCCAGCCCGAACCCTGTGTGTAAGCTCCAGGCACAATAGAACTGCTTATCTCAACCCTGGCTGTGTGTCAGAATCACCCGTGGAGCTCTCAAAAGATAGAAATAGCTGGGCTCTCCCTCTTCCAGAGATTCTGATTCCATAGGTCCCAGATGAGCCCCACCTTTTAAAATAGCTTCACAGATAATTCTGATATACAGTTGCACCAAACTACCAACTTTCAGGATGTGGGCAAGGTTATAGTCAAAGGCAGGTTCACAATATCATGATCCTTCATAATAAAAACAATGAATAAAAATAAACAAAAGAGGCAACGATCTTAAGAAGTTAGGAAGAGAACAATAAAAGAAAATTTATTGACTGACATAAAAATGAAGACAAGAGAATTCAGTACATTAGAAAGCAAACAACAAATAGAAAGGAAAAAGAAATCCAGGCCATGGATCTTGAAGAAACTAAGACACATGCCTCTGATAAATACATGAAAAACTCTATGCCAACAAATTTGAAAAAGATGAAATAGAAAATTTTTTGAGAAAGCCATTATGAACACTGGCTCAAGAGCTTTTAAAAAATACCAATCACAGCCTCTTAACTGAACAAACAATTTTCATTGCTGTGTACCAGGCACTGCCCTGAGCACAGTGATATGAACAAAACAGACAAAAATCCCAACCCTGTGGAGTTTACTTTTTATGAATTGGAGTGTTAAACTCCAATAACCCACACACAGAGGCCAATAGACCAACCATACATAAAGGTGGGAAGTGTAAGTAAAGACTAGGACACTACATTCAACAGTACATCAAAAGAACACTCATCCATACTCAGCCCAGGATTGTGATGGTTTAGTATTAGCAAATACATTAACACAATGCATCAAATCAATAAGTCCACTAATTTTAAGAATGTTGACCTCCGTAGATGCAAAAAGGTATTCAATAAAATTAAATATTTATTGTATCTTGAAACAGTAAGGAGGATATTTCCTTAACCTGATAAAGGATATCCGAAGCCAAGAGCCAACATCATACTTCATGGTGAGAGAGTGGAGGCATTTCCATTTAAACTAGAAACCAGAGATGAATTCTTACTGTCACTGTTGTTATTTAGCATTGTCTGAAAGTTCAGGCAAATACAATAAGCCATGAAAATAATAAGAGTAACTGTAGAAAGGGGAGACAAAATTATGGTTATATGATGACAGTATGATTAGACACACCTAGGAAATCCAGGGCAACAGCTAAATAATGTTTTGAATTAATAGGCAAGTTCATCAAAAGTGAGTGACTGCAGGATAAATATACAAGAAGCAGTGACATTTCTATAGAACAGCAATAAACATGTTAGAAGATATAATGGCAACTAAAGCCATGAATTATCAAAGAATGTGTGACACCTATGTGAAGAAAGCTGCACAATTTTATTGAGCAATATAAAAGGAGATTTGAATAAGTGGAAGTACATATTGCTTCTTAGATGGAAATAATGTAAAATAAAAAGATCTTACTTTTCCCCTAATTAAGTTTTCATATAATTCCAAATGAAATCGATACAGGATTGTCTAGTTGGTTTCACAAAGCCTAAATGTAGAAGAATAAAAAATTTAAAAATTCCAAGAAAAATTTGAAAAGTAAATGATGGAGTGGATGGAGTAGGATTTGCCTGGAACTAAATACTAAAATGTGTTATAATAGTACAAACACTATAGGTAGTATACCTAGAATTAAGGGTCAAATCAAAGAACAGTTACAGATACTTCTGAGACAGATGCTAGGTTATGTGAATGTTCCAGGCAGTGTGAATGAAATAGCATGTGCCAAAGTCCTGGGGTAGAAAGGGGTCAACATGTTGAAGAACTTAAGCCTGATGTTTCTGGGGTGTAAATAAGTTTAGTACATATTGGAAAAAGACATTTTTTTCACTGAAGTATAGTTGACACATAATGTTACATACAAGTCTGTATGTTATGCTGTGCTCACCACAAGTGTACCTACCATCTGTCACTATACAAAGCTATTACAGTACCACTGGCTATATTCCCTGTGACGTACCTTGTACCCCCATGACTTATTCATTCCACAACTGGAAGCCTCTATCCCCCACTCCCCTTCATCCATTTTGTCCACCCCCCACCCCTTCCCCCTGGCAGCCATCAGTTTGTTCTCTGTGTTTATAGGTCTGATTCTGATGTTTTATTCTTCTGTTTTGTTTTTTACATGCCACATATAAGTGAAATCATATGGTATTTGTCTTTCTCTGTCTGACTTATTTCATTTAGTATCATATCCTCCAGGTCCATACATGGCAAAATCCCATTCTGTTTTATAGCTGAGTAATATTCCTCTGTGTTTGGGGGGTGGGGAGGGTGCATGTGTGTGTATGTGTGTGTGTATGCCACATCTTCTTTGTACATTTATCTATTGTTGGACAATTCAGTTGCTTCCATATCTTGTATATTGTAAATAATGCTACAATAAAGATAGGGGTGCATGTATCTTTCCAAATTAGTGTTTTGTATTCTTTGGGTAAAAACCCAGGATTAGTATTACTGGATCATATAGTAAGTTTATTTTTGAGTTTTTGAGGAACTTCCATACTGTTTTCCATAGTGACTGCACCAATTTGCATTCCTACCAACAGAGCGCAAGGGTTCCCTTTTTCCCACATGTGGAACAAACTTTTTAAGAAACCAGTTTTCATATGCTTTTAAAATATGCAATTTTAAATATAAGAATAAAAAGTCTTTCACCCAATGATTTTTCCTCAAAGACTCATAGAAATGAGTAGTTAGAGGTGCAGATCAATTGAGACTGGAGGTGTTCCTTGAAACAGAATCAATAGTAACATTGAAACTCAAAACAACTTCAATGACCTGCAACAAGGAACATGGCAATAAATTATGACCCTGCCATAAAAATGGAATATTTTGAAACTATCAAAAAATGTGATTTGAATAACCCAAATATATTAAGTGAAAAACCAGGATTCAAAACTATATTCACTGTATAATCCCGCCCTTAATCAATATGCATACATGCAAAATATCATAGAGAAAAATATATCTAATTGTTGGTAGTGATTACTTCTGGGATGATGGGCTTGTAGATTTTTTTATAGTTATACAATCTTTTAGTTTTTCAAATTTTCTAATTAATTACCACAAAAATGGACATTAATAAACATAACATATAGATTAAAAGCTCATGTCATTTTCATGCCCAGCTCAACTATCACCTCTTCTGTGAATTTCTCAGTTTTCCCAATTGGAATTAATCTCCCATGTTCCTAGCTCTCATAAACTGCTCATATCGCTTTGTAACACTCTCTATATAACACTCCTGAGTGAGGTGCAGTTAAATGTATGCATGTTGATCTCCTCCATGTAATTCCACGTTTCTCGGGATTGTGTGCCCTAACTAAGGACTACCCATGAGAAACATTATGAGATTTCCAGAGAGATGTCCGCAAACATGGGGGCCTGTAAAGAGATGTTTCCACATGGAGACTGAGTGGCATGAGTGACATGCAAAGTATGTCTTAGCTAGTGGGTGTTTTTGTGTGTATTACAGATATTGGGGTCTGTAATATTTTGCTATTAATATAGGTGGTGGTGCTCCTCTAGACACTTGTTGAATGTAAGGCAACAGTGTAATGTAGTAATTAGGGATGAGACACTTAGACATTAGACCCTGGAAAATTAACCCCACTGAGCCTCAGTTTCCTCATTTATAAAACAAGCAGAGCAATATGACTTACTCTTGGACAGCAGTGAAGATTAAATAAGATGCTGCAAGTTCACAGGCAAAATGTCAGGCCCACAATGAGTCTATTGTATAATAAATATACCACTAGGAGAATTCTGTTATTTACAACAATCTGCCTGGAACATTCCCACCTTATCTTTTACATCATGAAGCCATAGCTTCACCTCCTCTTTCATTCAACATGGGAAACTAATTTATCACCTGTCAGGAAAGGGAGGTGTCATTTTTTTGAAGGATAAGCTGCATGGCTTGAGATCTGTGCATTCACATGGGACCTGGGCACAGAAGGGTCCACACTTTCTGTCGCCATTGTGAAATTTTGACAAACTTTGAACCAGGGGCCCCCACCTTTTCATTTTGCACTAGGTAATGCCAGTTATGTAGCCAGCCCTGTTGGGGAAGCTCTCCCATTTTACTGATCCCACAGCAGTTGCTGACAGGGGATGCTCACTGATGGACTGTGATTGTTCCTAGATTACCGAGGCATTAGGGGTATGACTTGTCTAACTTCCCTCATGGGTAGTAAGAACCAGCCTCTGCCTTGAAGAGGCTGTGCCTTGGAAGTGGCTGATAGGCTGATGTTTTACTGTTCTTCTTATGAGCCCGGGCGTAGATCTCTGTTTTGTACCCAATTTATTTGTAAGAGTGGCCACTACTCTTTTGCCATAAATGCTAACCGTTATTTGTTTTTTCTTATTTTTTATGCACTGCTAAAAGCCACATTGCTCCCGCCTCTGACGGCACTTGTACATTCTAATGCTGATGCTCTGGACGATGTTCTGCTGTCATTTGCACTCAGATCCTCCTTCTTGTGTGATGGATGACTGTTTCAGAAGCTAGGCTGGGGAGGGTTTTTGAGGGAGAGCTCTCACACAGAAGAGGGTTTCTTTGGATCAGGGCGGATTGCATAGTGGTTTTCCACTGCTTCTGAATCCAGGGAGAGTGGACACGTGGGATGTGGCACATGGTCCTGGCTTGCTCTGTGAGTTGTCAGCTCTTGATTTACAGATTGATCCAGGCTGTCCATCCTGGAAAGATACCTGAGTCTGGCTTGTGCTTAATGGCTGTCCTATATCTAGGAAAGCCTCAAGAGCAACCAATGGTTAGATGATTTGAACTCGGGTTGAAAATCAGATGCCGGTGCCGTTTTTATGGGACACTGAACATTCTTGGTAGATTCACCTCAGAAAAAGCACTGCGGACAGTGCTGCAGATAGGAGCCTGATATTGTCATTAACCAGCTGCTGTGAGTTCGGCTCTGAGCCTCAATTTTCTTCCAGCGTTATTACTTACCTTTACCCATATCATGGGGCTATTGTGAGGATCAAATGGGATGGGGACAAGCCTCTGTAACCTGCAGATCCCTGGAAATGTGTAAGATCTGCACCCTGTAACTCCTATTTTACCAGTTAAGGCACAGATTCAAAGTTCATTTTTATTTTCCACTTTGGCATCTCTCCACCTCCTGATGTGGCGTTGACAGGAGTCTCTTGGCAGGGGGAACAGTATATGCTAAGGGCTAGAGGCTAAACAGAACCATTTGCTTGGGCAACTACAGATCTTTCCAGAAGTCTAGGGTATAGAAGAGATGGAAGGGGAGAGTGTGTATTAGTTTTCTGTGGCTGCTCTAATGAATGATCACAAACAGGGTGGCTTAAAACAGCAGATATTTATTCTCTCACAGTCCTAGAGGCTAGAAGTCCAAAGTCCCAGTGTCAGCAGGCTGGGCTCCCTTTGGGGGCTTCAGGGGAGTATCTGTTCCTGCCTCTTCCAGCTTCTGGGGGCTGCTGACATTCCTTGGCTTGTGGGTACATCCCTCCAGTCTCTGCCTCTGTGATCATATTTCCTCCTCCTCTGGGTCATCAAATTGCCTTCTGTGCCTCTTCTTTTAAGAACACTTGAGATTGCATTTAGGGCTCCCCAAGACAACCCAGGATAGTCTCTCCAGCTCAAGATCCTTAGCTCTGTCACATCTGAAAAGACCCCTTTTTACCATATAAAGTAGCATCAACAGGTCCCAGGGATTAGCAAGTGGACACCTTTGAGGGGTCATGCCCACCATCGAGGGTGAAGATGGAAGCATCTTGATCTGAGTGTTGCTCAGGGGTTTGGAATTTATCCTGAGTGCAGTGGGGAGGCATTGGAGGCTTGTAAGTGTCTGAGGAGATGGACTGGAGGATCCAGAGTAGAAATAGGAAGCCTCGTTAGAGAACTGCTCCAGTCCGTGTGTATGTGCCTGGGCTATGGGTGGCCCCGTGCCCCTTCCTCAGACTCCAGAGACTGTGTTTCTTTTGGCCAACGTTAAAGTCACAACTTATTCTGAGAACCTCTTTTGCCCCTGGGTCCTCCAACCTAATCCACACCAGAGCCTTTGAACCTGAGGTCAAACATCTGAGGAACTGTGTTCTTCCCTGAGGTGCACCTGTTCTCACATTCTCTTTTATTCACTAGCAAAGTGTTGAGAGCACATGGAAGGTGGACTGACCATTGCTGCAACATCTCACCTTTCTCAGGAGTACAGTATTTCTAATTTAATGAGCCACAAAGTCTTAATAAAACAACTTGGTTATTCAGGAATCAGGAAGAAATTGGAGGGGAAAGGGACCCTCCTTCCCTCTATGGACAAAGTCCCAAATCCCAATTTATACCCAGACATCTGGGGCTTCCTTATGATTGGATGTAGGATGAGGAAAGACAGGGATGCCCAAGCCTAAAGCTTTCTGAATTATTTAGTCTCTCAAGATACCAGTAGCCTCATTCAATAAAATCTTATCATAGTCTTTATGTGTATTAAACATAATTCCAGAGATCTTTGGGGTGCTATATGGTTCTGTTGTTAAGGTTTATCCCACAGTCCTGAAGCATATATCCTAATATTGCAAGTAAAATGGAAATATTATGCTCTTAAATTTCTTGTCTTGGTCTCACAAAACATTATCAATAATATTCATGATGAATATTTGTGTCACTAAAAATAGGTTTACAGTGGAACTTCGGGAATGCCGTGAAAAAAAGTGAAAAAAGTCACAATGAACAAAACCTCACTGTCTCAAAAAAAATACTAAAGTGTCCTGTAATGTATGCCCAGCTCTTACCCTGTTCTGTGAAAGGCATATGGTAGGAAGCCTCCCCTCGAAGGCAGCTCAGAACATCATACGATGAGCCAGCAGAAGAGAGTGTTCATGTTACTGTTCTGCTGTTGTGTTTGAACTTTCCATTGGACAGAGAGGTGGGTAATGAAGGGCCGAAAATTGTTTATAAGCTTGTCGATGTCCCTTTGCATTCAGGTGCAAGTCTGTTTTAAAGGAAGAGAAGGAACTCACTCTGGTAACTAATAAAAAAAGGAAAAGACAAGCACTCCTTTTTAGACACGGATAAAAATATGACTTAATAAAGTTCACACGATGAAATTAGATTTTCATGAAACTTCATCTACCCTTGATTTTGTTTCCGTATTGATGTTCTGTTGTTGTTGAATCATAAAACTCTTGGCTATCAGAAGTACATGGAGTTACCTAGTTCTCGCCCTGCAAGAACTTCGCGTGTTTAGCTGAAGTCCCCTACTTGGTCAGCTCTTCCTCCTTGTGCTGAAGAAAACAAATATATGGCCACCACACCTCCTTTCCTCTAAATCAGCCCCACGAGCTGACAAATGTTAGCAGTTGGGCATGTAATGTTCCATATGTCCTCTGCTTCCATACCCATTTAAAAAATATATAAATAGATTTATAAGAGCACACAGACATTTATTTATTTAACATACATTTACTGAAGTAATATTTTATTAATTCAACAGATTTTCATTGAATTGTTATATATATCCAGCACTGTTGTAGATGCTGGGGATACAGCATTAAACAAAACAAATGAAAACTGCTGTCCTCACTTGCATTCTAGTGGAATTGTTAGGTTTCCTTCCTCGCTCCCTCCCTCTCTCTTTCCTTCCTTCCTTCTTTCCTTCCTTCCTTCCTCCCTCCCTCTTTCCTTCCCTCTTTCCTTCCTCCCTCCATTCCTTCCCCCCTCCCTTTTTCCTTTCTTCCTTCCTTCCTCCCTCCCTTCTTTCCTCCCTCCCTCCCTCCCTCTTTCCTTCATCCCTCCCTTCCTTCCTTCCACACTCCCTCCCTCCCTGTTTCCTTCCTCCTTCCCTCCCTTCCTTGCATCCTTCCTTCCTCCCTCCCTCCCTTCCTCCCTCTTTCCTTCCCTCTTTCCTCCCCTTTCTTCCTTCCTCCTCCTCTCTCTCTCTCTCTTTATCTCTCTCTGTCTCCTTCTTTCTTGAAGATAGTCTCAAGATCTGGAGTAGCTTTGGTTTGTAAGTGTACATGAGATGAAGGCATGATGTATCCGAAGCAGTTCGGGGGGTCCTCCTACCTTCAGTGGTCTTCAACGTGGTCCTCCCTATGATAGTTTAGTGTCAGTAGGGAGCTGCCAGAGGGAACATATGGGCTAACAGAAGGAAAAGCTCAGTGTGTTGAGCACTCTCCTCCCCATGAGGGGCAAGAGACAAGGACACGAGCTCCTTTGCAAAGGATTTGGTCTAATTGAGAAGATGAAATGTTTAATGCACTTAGGGCTGAAGTCAGATTTGGTTCATCAATGAAGGATTCTGCAAGACTCTGTTTGCTACAAAATTTGAAGATGAAGAATTTTAAATGTTTATTTATTTTTGAGAGAGAGAGAGTGAGCGAGCGCACAAGTGAGGGAGAGGCAGAGAGAGAGAGAGAGAGAGGGAGACACAGAATCTGAAGCAGGCTCCAGGCTCTGACCTGTCAGCTCGGAGCCCAATATGGGGCTTGAACCCACAAACCATGAGGTCATGACCTGAGCCGAAGTAGGACTCTCAACTGACTGAGCCACCCAGGTGCCCCAAGATGAAGAATTTTAAAAGTAGTAAAAAGGAAGAGCCCTGTATGCAAAAATAAATAGCAATATTTACCCACACTGTGTCTGCTTTCTAAGCAAGGTGCCTTAGAGGTGAGCAGAGGTGAGCATTTGGGGAATAAGAGCTAATGAAGGGGTGAGGGAGCTGGGGCCTCTGCAGGACAGAGGGTTTTGTGTTGGCCCTCGAATCCCCCAGATCCAGCTCAGGTTTCGACACGTTGTAGGCCCTCAGATCATTGTGAAAATAAAGAGACTTGGAGGCGCCAGGGTGGCTTTGTCGGCTGAGCATCCAACTCTTGATTTCAGCCCAGGTCATAATCTCACAGTTGGTGAGTTCGAGCCCCACATCGGGCTCCATGCTGACGGTGTAGAACCTGTTTGGGATTCTCTCTCTCTCTCTCTCTCTCTGCCCCTCCCCTGCCCACACCATCTCTGTCTCTCTCAAAATAAATAAATAAACTTTAAAGGAAATAAAAAAGAAGTGGGCTAGGGGTGGCGGTGAAGGGAGGAAACTACTGAGGGTCTGGACTGTTCCATTCAAGAGTTTGCACTTGAATGAACTCATTCTAGGTGGCAGGATTATCACTCTGGCATAGATTGCAGCCTTCTTTAACATTCACAGATGGATTAAAGAAGCTGAGTCCCTGAGAAATCTTCAAAAGTTTTCAGAAGTTGAATTGTGGACTTTGGACAAGCAGGCAAAAGGAGTGGACATGTTTAGAAAGTCTAAAATACAAGGGTACCACCACCAGCTGAACAGTTCATAGCATCAAAACAGTCCTTCTTCCTAGTATCCTCCCTTCTTCCCTCCCCTATTCTCAAATAGTTATTAAGTAGCTACGACCAGGTGCCAAGCACCAAGAACACACGATGAAACGCATGTGGCCTCTGCCTTTGAAGAATTTGCCTTCTTAAGAAAACTACTGTACTCTCCTTGCTTCTGAATGAACTCGTAGGGTAAACTTGTTAAAAAGCTCATTTTCAATAGGGAGCATCACATCTGACCATCATCTATCAGAAATAAAAGCATTGGTCTGAAAAAAAAAATTCTTCTACTGCATAATTGGTTATTTCTGAAAATCTGTGGACAAATGTTTCCCTTGATATGCATTACAACTTTGTCAGAGCCCTATTAATTAATTAACCAATTAATTGCCCTTGGCCTGTGAGTCAGCTATGGCTTCTATCAGTTTCTTCCAGCTCTATCCTATCACTGCATTCACCCTCTATCCATCCCTGATGGACACTCTAAGCCAATAGCTAGATTATTTGGGAAGTTGCTGCTTAAAGAAGTATCTGTAAGGTTGAAATGGCACTTAGACTGTGAGTGGTTACCCCATAATTTATCGGTGGTCAGGCAGCACCCTTGTGAGTTTCTCTAGTGGTTTCGATTGTCTGTCTTGCTCGCTTACACCCCGTGGAAATTACCAATGATCCTTCTCAAAATGCTTACTTTTTACATGGGAGAGCTCAGGCAAAACTCTCACTTAGTGTAATTGTTATAACAAATCTCCTTAGAATTGTCCAAGGCTATAATTTTTCTTTTGGGGTATTAGACACCTTGCAGGCACATAAGTTTGAAGATTTGGAAGGTTCTTCTTGTTCCTCCTGGAGGCATTTTTGGCCCATCATTGCCTTCTTTCTCCAGTGGAGACCTGCAGTCTACGCCATTATTTGCTTACAAGCAAGACATGAATGGCTTTATCTAATGAAAGCCTTGTTTCTCTTGTGCTGTGACACAATTGGTCCCTTACACTGTATGTCCCAGGCCAGTTTCCCAGCTACACCTTCTTCACGGTTCTCTCTCCATTTCAATCTGATAATTCAGAGGAAAAGAAATAAAAAGTAAGCCAATTTTTATGACTCTATAACGTCCTTAAAAATTTACTAAATATCAAAATAAACAAGTTATATTCCTTCCATCAATTGACAATCAACATGCTCAATTTGCCATGAGACAAGGTATTACGTAAAAATAGACTGTGCAAACAGCTACATCACCATTTAAATTTTTTTATGTTTATTTATTTTTGAGAGAGAGATAGAGTGTGAGTGGGGGGAGGGGCAGAGAGAGGGGGAGATGCAGAATCCAAAGCAGGCTCCAGGCTCTGAGCTGTCAGCACAGAGCCCAATGTAGGGCTTGAACCCACAAACCTTGAGGTTAGTTGGATGCTTAACCGACTGAGCCACCCAGGCGCTCCATACATCACCATTTTAGATCATACTTGGAATTGGGGAGTGTATGAATGGGTGGGCAGAGAGAGAGCCACATTATACAATTTTGACCAACATATATGTCATTTATTATAAGCTGCCAAAGACAACCTGCCTGTATGTAAGTGATGAACCACAGGAAACTACCCCAAAACCAAAAGCACACTTTATACACTGTATGTTAGCCAACTTGACAATAAATTATACTAAAAAAGCAAAACAAAACAAAAAACAACTTGCCTGAGAGGAGAGACAATTTGCAAATGTGTAGAGTGGACGTATCTCATCCCAGCTTTCCTGCTTCTATCTGGCAATAGTTTTTTTTTTTAACATTTTATTTATTTTTGAGACAGGGAGAGACAGCATGAACAGGGGAGGGTCAGAGAGAGGGAGACACAGAATCTGAAACAGGCTCCAGGCTCTGAGCTGTCAGCACAGAGCCCAACGCGGGGCTCGAACTCATGGACCATGAGATCACGACCTGAGCTGAAGTCAGCCGCTTAACCGACTGAGCCACCCAGGTGCCCCTATCTGGCAATAGTTTTAACAGGTGCTAGTGAAAGTGGGATGACCTCTGAAAGGGTCTTCAAGTGTTTGATTAGCTCTGAAATTTTCTTGTACTTTGGCTGCAGGTTAGGGGTGTTTTGATCTCATTGGTCACTTTGTAGGGGAATCAAAGGAGAAAGGGCTTACCTGCCTCCCCACCCCTTCTCGGGAGCTACCGTGTATATTTTTAAGATGATAGAATTGTGGGGGCATCTGGGTGGCTCAGTCAGTTAAGCATCCAGCTCTTGGTTTCCGGTCAGGTTCATGGTCATGAGATCGAGCCCTACGTCAGGCTCCACGCTGAGCTGGAGCCTGCTTGAGATTCTCTCTCTCCATCTCTCTCTGCCCCTCCCCACCCTCAAAATAAATAGATAAACATAAAAAGTGTAGGATTGTGGATGATTCTTACTTTATTTTTTATGTTTTCTTTAAGAAAGAGAAAGGATTGGGGCACCTGGGTGGCTCAGTCGGTTAAGCCTCCGACTTTGGCTCAGGTCATGATCTCACAGTTGGTGAGTTCAAGCCCCATGTTGGGCTCTGTGCTGACAGCTCAGAGCCTGGAGCCTGCTTCGAATTCTGTGTCTCCCTCTCTCTCGGCCCCTCCCCCACTCGGTCTCTGTCTCTCTCGCTCTCAAAAATAAATAAACATTAAAAACATTTTTTAAAAAGAAAGAGAAAGAATAACATAATTCACCCTGCATATGTTTTTATTTATTTTCTTTTCTTTGCCTCGACACAGAAAGGTTGTGAGAAAGCTTACGTTAACAGAGATAGTTCAAGGCAAAATGAAATTTAAAGTACAGTTGGCCCTTGAACAATGCAGGACTTAGGGGTACCACAGCCCCCCACCACAGCCTAAAATCCACATATAACTTTTGACTCCCCCAAAACTTTAATAGCCTACTGTTGACCAATTACATAGGCAGTTGATTAAGACATAATTTGTATGTTATATGTATTATATACTGTGTTCTTACAATAAAATAAGCTAGAGAAAAGAAAATATTAAGAAAATCATAAGAAAATACATTTACAGTACTGTACTGTACTTGTGGAAAAAAATTCACTTTTAAGCGGGCCTACGCAGTTCTGATCTGCATTGTTCAAGAGTCAACTGCATTTGAAGGAGGAAAGAGGCAAAGATACAATTCATTCATTTTTTTAAACAAATACTTATTGGGTGCCTACTCTGTGCCAGAATTGGGCTAGGCAGCAGGATACAACAATGAATCAAATAGTTTTGCTTGCATGGGGCTTCTAGTCTATAGAGGAAGACAGATATTTATCAAATAAGCACACACACACACACACACGCACGCACACACACACACGCAGTGATAAATGTTATGGGAGAACAAGCACAGGAAATGGTGATCTAATTAACATAAAGGAAGGAGGATGGATATGATTAGCTTTCTCTGAAGGCTAAATAAAGATGAGCTACTTTTGGAGTGCTGAATGTGGCGGCTGCAGGCTGGGGGAACAGCGGATGCCAAGGCCCCCAGGCCACAGGACTTGATGCCTTTGAGGAGCTGGGACGTATTGGAGGGTAGGAAGGCGAGTGAAGAAGGAGGTTGGTTGGTGGGTGAGGTCAGCTCAGACAAGGGCTTTGTATAAGCAGTAATGCACAGTGAAGCTTTGTATGCACCATTGAGGGGTATCATCCAGAATGTGACTTGCTAGATTTGTTTTTGCAATGACAGCGGAAGAGATATAAAAGCAGATTGAGGTACAGTGAGTACACCAAATCCAAACCGTCATGAATTTCATTCATGGAGGTGGCAGTGATGGGTTGGTGAAATTATTTTGTTCCTAACTCTCAGTCAAAGCACAGGAAATTGAGATTCAGAGAAGAACAGTGACTTGCCCAAGGTCACACAGCATGTTAGTGGCAGAGCAGACTATCCCCAGGCAAGAAATCTTTCCACGAGGCTGCTTTTTATGCCTAAGATGATCAGTTCACACCACTTAAGATAGTTTTATAAAGAATCTAATGGCATGAATATTTTTCAAATGTGTAACATTGAATGAAAACTTAAGTTACAAAACACTAGATACAAATAAGAGTTTAACTATGTAAATGTGTTTCCATATACTTCAATGTGTGTTTGCGTATACACATGGAAAAACACATGGAAGAATGTACATTAATGCTTTTTAAAAATTTTTATTTTTGAGAGAGAAAGAGAGTGTGTGAGCAGGGAAGGGGTAGAGAGAGACACACACAGATTCCAAAGCAGGCTCCAGGCTCTGAACTGTCAGCACAGAGCCTGACACAGGGCTCGAACCCACGGACCATGGGATCATGATCTGAGCCGATGTTGGACACTTCACCAACTGAGCCACCCAGGTGCCCTGGAAGAATACATAGTAAAACATTATTCTATCTAAGTAATGGGATTATGACTAGGGTTTATTAACATCTTTACATTCATTTATATTTTCCAAATTTTCTACAAAAAGAGCATTATTTTTTAAATTATTAAATGATTGTAAATATTTTCCTGTCTGAAAAATTTTGCAAGAAAGCTAAAAATAGCATAATCGAGTCAATCCTACTGCAAGAGTAGCACACACGTGTATGCATATTATTGTAGGAAATACTGTACGAGCTGTTGGAGCCTGAACATATAAAACACAAGCATCCTGGAAAAATACAATTTTAACCTATGCTTGAGCTGAGGTTGCTTATAAACAAATAAAGAAAGAACAAGGAAATAAGTTTTCATTTGTAAAGACTGATTTCAGCAACCACACCTTGAAGAGAGTGGGAAAGAGCCCCAGACTAGGGTAGATGTGTCTGCATACCATTCAATTCTCTCTTCCCCCTTCCCCTCCCCTATTGAAAAAAATTCTCCAGTGCTTTTGTATTTCTATGTTCTTTCCCTCCTATGCATAGCAACTGAGAGAGATGGGAAAGGGTGGGTCATTGGGAGAATCAAGGATGCCCTGGAAATTATAGGGGGAAATAAAACAGGAGAACAAGTAGGTAACCTTGGGCTACAGCTTGTCTATAATCGCCTAATTTCTACCCCATTCTTCATGTCAGAAGACTTCCTTATCACATAAGCCCCACACACCTAGAAGAGATGTAAATCTGCACCCACTTTCATTTTATGTAGTAGATCGATCTCTCTCTCTCTCTCTCTCTCTCTCTCTCTCTCTCTCACACACACACACACACACACACACACACACCCCAAATCCTCAAAAAGCCATTTTTAAATATTTCAGATGTTTTCCAAGACACCGCTCCCAACCATATCCTTTTTGATCACTTTCACCACACTGTTCCCAACCATATCCTTCTTGGTCACGTTCACCATGCTGTTCCCAACCATATCCCTCTTGGTCACTTTCACCACACCGTGAACTTGGCAGGAGATCTCGTGGGGACACAAAGAAGCTTTTCACAACTAGGATGGGCCCCTCTGCCCATTGACAGAAAGGCTGACACAGAACAGAGGAGTTTCCGTGTTGACTAGGGTATGATTGACCTCTTGGCCAAGGGGTACTGTCCTCTAGACAGGTGGCTCAAAGGTCAGGCTAGACATCCTTAAGAACTGACAGGATGAGTCCAGGGGCCAAGCCTGGGTGTTTAGATTCAGAAGCTGGTTTACCTCCCGACTGTGTTGTGATCTCTGGCTTCCCCTTACTCCCAACTCACTGAGTTTATGGTTCTACATTTCTGCTCTCAATCTTGTTACCTCTGGCACGATCGTTTGCTTGTCCCAGCTTCACTTCCTTTGTCCTGGTCTTGAATACCCTCCTCATGAAAGAGTTGACTTTGATGGTGATGACAGTGACCACTTTTTGAGTGTTGTCTATGGACACACCATGAACTCGATCCCATTTGTGTACAGAAGGGAAGCCGATAAAGAGGTTACGTAACTTGCCTACTTTAACATAGCTAGTGTAATGCAGATCTGACATTCCAGCCATGCATCTGACCCCAAGGATGCTGCTTCATCAGAATGGTTATTGGAACCCCTGAATGGGGTGGGGTGGTGGTGAGTAGGGATGGGAGATAATGTAGAGACTAAGAAGGTGGACAGCTAAGAATTTTGTCAGCCAGAGTGGAAGGGGTAGGGGGAATGACCTGTGAAAGATGGAGGGTTTGCTTTCTTGATAGTAGAGCCGTGAGGATATTTATATGCAGAGGGGAAGAACTAGGAGAGAAGAAGGTTAGGAGCTGGGCTCTGGAGGTATTGAAGGGGGCCATGAGCAAGTGAGGGAGACCAGTTTTAGGAGGAATCAGACTGGCATTCTGCAGGCTGTAATACATTTGCTTTGTTCCCTCCGTTGCTGTTTCTGTCGGTCCCTCAGGTAGAGAAGTCCATCACGTCTCTGGACAAGATGTGGGCTTGCCATCTATTAATGCTTATGGAGCATCCATTAATTAGCCCATGTAAAAGTGGAGTCTGTATCCAGCCATACACTTCCTTGCAGGAAATGCTATGGTAAAATCTCATCAGAATACCTTTTGAAAAACTATATGAGGTAATTTGTTGAATTGAGGAAAGATTCCTCATTCAGAAAAATAAAAGCTTTTTCTGGTGATACAACTTATTCCTTGAGGATTATGTGCCAAGGACTCTTCCCATCTCCTATTCTCATGGAAATCTCTAATCCTATGGAAACTGGGGAGCTCTGCCCTCTGAGGTCTCACGATCTCAAATACAGTGCTGAAGTGGCATTACTTTCTCTGCTGTTACACATGGGTTTTGTTTTTTGTTTTTTTTTTGGGGGGGGGCCTCTTCTGGAAAGTTCTTCTCCTGCTGGAGGTCAGCAAGCTGCAAGGTCTAACAATGATTGATCCCCGCCCCACATGGCATTTTACAAAGCTGAGTAACAACGGTCTGAGCTACTGCACAGTAAAAGTGGTTTTATGTTTCCAATGCCTGTCCTAAAGTAGCTTTCTTTAGAGGTCGGCATTAATCAATAAATCATTCTGATCATATGTATCCTCTCTGGGGGCCCATTAGCCAGTGATGATGACTTAGCTGTCTCACCATCAGCTTCCTTAGACCAGAAGTCCTTGGGACCATGAGTTCAAATCCCTGTTGAGCTGGAAGAGCTCTTGGCTCTTCTGAGGTAGATAAATTGAGCTTCACAGATTTTGTTGTACAGAGACTTCTACGAAGCATCATCGGCTAGCCAGTGGCAGAACAATATCTATGACCCTTTTTTAAAAAGGGAGACAATGCCTAATCCTATCCCTGTACCCTCTCTTTTCATCCAGCTGTCAAATAAGGCAGATCTATGGCTTCTGGGACGGCTGGATTCATTTGATTCTTTAAAAAAGAATGTCATGGCGATGACAGCCTTCTGTCAATAATCCTACCCCCTTAACTGTGCACAGATGTTGTGAGGGCTTAAGGGAAAGGTGGTTTCAAATCCAGTGATTCCCCAACTACAGAAAATGATTGGACTCAGGAATTAATCAAGAGTGGGGCTGTTGTAAACCCTCTTGAAAGATGCGAGGTAGCTTTCTCCCACATCCTGCCATGTGTGTTTCCAGGGCAGGGCTGTAAATGGCGGTACAGAGGTCCTACCATCTGGATGCTCCCCATCAGGCAGTAACAGAGATTCCTCTGAGGTATTTTTCCTCCGTGTGCCTTGTGACTGGTGAGATTACCAGGATGAGTGAAGCATTCAGGCCTTATCATCCTTCTGTAGCCGGGAAGGCACACGATAGAGAAAGAAAGACCTGCGGTCCCAGGGACATTGTTTGCACCGCGTATTCATACACATATACCCATGCAGGATTAGAAAACGCAGCTAACTATAGATTTTAGTTGGGTCAGGTTGTAACTAAAACTGGAATCCAAAAGTATCAGTATCAGAAATATTCCCATAATTGAGATGCTCAGCAGTCAGTTCATGATTAATCCTCTTCCAAGAATCCCCAGGAAGTCAACCAAGGGTCAGTATTATCGTCTGGGCTTGGGGATGGAGAAGTAGCCCCCAGATGGTCATGAGGGATGGACCATGGCCACTGTTTATCTCACTGGGCTGGAAATGGCATGAGAACTATTTGATCCCCCAAAGCCAAAAGATGTGAGGAAAGTGTGGGGCCGCAGTTCTGTTCGGGGGCCCAGACCTCTCCTCCCTTGTTTTTGTACCAAGAAGTCTCTGGATCCTATTAACAGAGCCCCCACCCCACCCCTCCAGGAGGTGGTGGGTGGGCAGGCAGTGAGCCAGGCAAGCCCAGAGGCCCTAGTCTCTCCGTGGCTGGGCTGGCTGAGGTTCCCAAGGTCACTCGGCAATGCGCTGACAGTGCCGGCAGTCAGTCCCCAGGTCCCCTGGCTCTGCCTCGTCCTCTCCATCCATTAGACCATGCAGCCTCTCACCGCCAGTGAGACATGCTCAGGACACTTTAATTTCAGAGTTTGATTCGATGTCTATTTTTCAGCTATTTGCTACAACATTCTGGGAAAGTAAGGTTTGAATTTCCTACAATCCAAATCATTTTCTAGTTTACTTATAAGTGATTCTGAAACAGTTGGCCCTGGAAAGCTGACAACTTGATAAAATGTATCTTTCAAATCAACCCAGTGCCGCCTTTATATATAGTTAAATCATCCAAATCCAGGGTGCCGAGTTAAGAAACGGAGATCTTCTGTTCTCAGGCTGCCTGTCACTTTGGGTAAGAAAACACACAGAGTTATGTTCGCTTATGCTTACTCAAGTGTGGTCTCGTGGGAAAAAAATAAGCACTGACTTTTGGCAGGTTTATCTGCTTTTAGCCAATAAGAAATGGTTTCTTTAGTGATGTGCGTTGGACAAAGCTGGTTTGGGGAGACTTAGTGTCAAAACCAGCAGCCAATATAATGTTGATGGAGAAAAGATTTTATTTATTTATTTATTTATTTATTTATTTATTTATTTATTTATATTGCTACTAAGGTTACAGGTTGAAGAGCAATCCTGAGCTTTGAACACTGACGATGGCAGTTTCTATTGCCTTAAAAAAATAAGTTGATGTATATTTGAACTGATACGACATCTATTCATGACACCAAACTGACACTGATGGGACATACCAACCAAGGCTCCCAGACACGGTGGCTTCTCTTGTTTTGCTACAACCATGTAGAAAAGAGGGCCAAGAGCTTGAGAAAATTAAGAGTCATCTCAAAACATCTAAATTTATATGCAGAGACTCTGGGTTTCAACAAAAGGGTTTTGATGTATTTCTATTTCAGGGTGATCTGGGGAACTGAAATCAGTCTTCATACTGTAACCACTATACTTACCGAGTATTTATCTATCTATCTATCTATCTATCTATCTATTTATTTATATTTTTGAGGGAGTGAGTGGAGAAGGAGCAGAGAGGGAGGGAGAGAGAGAGAGAGGGGGAGAGAGAAAGAGAAGATCCGAAGCGGGCTCTGTGCTGACAGCAGAAAGCCCAATGTGGGATTCGAACTCATGAACCGTGAGATCATGACCTGAGCCAAAATCAAGAGTCAGACACTTAACTGACTGAGTCACCCAGGCCCCTCTGAGCCTTCATTTAAATATTAATTTAGGGGCGCCTGGGTGGCTCAGTCGGTTAAGTGTCTGACTTCGGCTCAGGTCATGATCTCACGGTCCGTGAGTTTGAGCCCAGTGTCGGGCTCTGCGATGACAGCTCAGAGCCTGGAGCCTGCTTCGGATTCTGTGGCTCCCTTTCTCTCTGCCCCTCCCCCACTTGTGCTCTGTGTCTCTCTCTGTCCCTCAAAACTGAATAAATGTTTAAAAAATTTTAAAAAGAAAATATATATTGATTTAAAAAGGGAACAGGTATAGTGTTTAGGCCGATCGTCTTTGGATTTCAACCGCCCAAATAAAAGTGTGGTTTCCCATGTTCAGTTTTTCTTCCTTCATCGCTTGTTTTTCTGATGGGTAAGGATGCACAAATCAGTACTGGAGGGCCTGAACATCCAGGCGAGGGGCTGCAGTACCGTGACCGACATCTGGGGCAAAGAGGCTGCTCTTTGACAAGCGCATTCAGCCAGGCTGCTGGGAGGGCAAGTGGCCGGGCGGGTACCCTTGCCACTGATGGTAAGGGTAAGTGAAGGCTAACTTAATATTCTCTGCCAAATATAATGTCCACAAGTAAGCGGTAAGTACACGTAAACCATAACGGTATCTATTAGGAATCTGGCTCTTCGTTGGTGGTAATTGGCTTTAAAAAAGAAAACCAGATTATTTAGATTTGGAGAAATAGCATGTGTTTGGGAAGACAACGAATGTAACACATCTTTTGCAGATTCTCTGCCAAAGATTGCCAAGTACCAACGCTAACCCAAAGAAGTTGTTTAAAATTGAATTGCAAAGCCTGTGTTTCTTACTGACTCCTAAGTCTCTATCCCTCTCTGTGCTGTGCAAGGCCAGTATGGTGGTGGTTAGAACCTGGGCTTCCGAGGAAAGTAGACCTGGGTTTGCATCTTGCTTCTACGGCCTTGATATGTAAGCTCTCTGGGTCCCAGAATAATAATGCCCACATGAGGTTTTTGTAGAATTAAATGAGCTAAGATATGTAAAGTACTTTGCTTTGTCATTGGCACAGTAAGTGCTCACCTAACAGCACCTGTTACCGTTACATGCTTATGTGTCTGATCGTTATGTCTCAGTTCATGAACATGTAAGGTCCTTAATGGCAAGGTTTATGTCATGGTCTCTTCTAAAGAACTTTGATACATCTGAGAATAGTTGAGACATTTTTTTGGAAATAATTTGGATTCAAAATTGCTCCTTTGGGTAGAACCATTTCCAAGTGTTGATGGACCTTGAGTGAAATATGAATTCGTGCCCTTATTTTGTAGAGAGGCTCTATGGGTGAGGTTGGGCCTGCTGGTTGAGTTGAAATGAAGAATGGAGTTGGGGAGGAGAATACCTCCATAGCAATGATGTGCTGCTGAGTGTTCCGGTTCAAGGCGTGGTGATCGTACCCACGTGTTTGCTTCTAATCTAGGGAGAACCAGGACAGTGGAGAAGTCAGCTGTGTTTCCATACTGATTCCCCAGGACCCAGAAATAGGAAAATAGTTCAACACGCCTCATCTAACTGATGCTATGTGCAGGTTCGTGCTTCCAGATTGTAGGAAAACTGGATTTGTGTAAGGGAGGTGGACCCTGTTGGATAAAATGACTCCAGGACTGCGGTCCAAAACAAAACAAAAAACAAAACAACCCATACCTGAAGGATCTTCTTCATAAAGTCAGGTTTAGCAGCGACTCTCCCAGATGACCAGTGCAGTGCAGAGAGTAATAATGCTTATCCCCAAAGCAGACGAAGCAAGATCAGACTGAAGATGAAGATTTGGGGGTTTGAAGGGAGCTGAACAACTTTGGAAAGGAATGATAATTCTAAACCAATATTTCCCTCGCATTTATTGATTTTTTTTTTTGAGGCGTTCGGTACTAGAGGTTTCCTCTCTTTTTTTGTGTGCGAGATAGAATAACTTTTAGTGGTAGGAAGGAGTTGAAGAGGGCAAGACAGAAAGAGCATTAAGTATCCTTTACATTGTAGCCAGAATGTCTTGCTTTGCAAAGGTCTAAGAAAGTGGCAAAAAGTGGTTTTCGTTTTGGGGAAGAGAAGGGGGAGAATAAGAAGGTGATTTTTTTGGAAGCATTTCTGAAAGAGTGTAATTTCCATTCAGGATAAGCCACCTTGCAAATAGCGAGCTCTAGCATTGCAAATATCTTTGAAAACTCTGCCAGCAGGCTTAAATCAAGAGTATTCTGCAGTATTTATCTTAAACTGGTTTCATGTTTACAGTTATGTTTTCAGTTTGAGGCAACTCCATGTTGTGTCACAGAATAAATTAAATAAAGAACAAACACCCAGCTGTATGATTCACATGTATGATCATACTGTATGATTCAGTGGTCTTTTTTTTTTTTTTTTCCAACGTTTATTTATTTTTGGGACAGAGAGAGACAGCGCATGAACGGGGGAGGGGCAGAGAGAGAGGGAGACACAGAATCGGAAACAGGCTCCAGGCTCTGAGCCGTCAGCCCAGAGCCTGATGTGGGGCTCAAACTCACGGACCGCGAGATCGTGACCTGGCTGAAGTCGGACGCTTAACCGACTGCGCCACCCAGGTGCCCCTGATTCAGTGGTCTTAATCTTTGTCCCTTAAGCTTTCTGAAAGGAAGACAGGCTTGAGAGAGAAAAAAAAAAGGTCATTTTATCATATTTTTTTAAGTTTATTTATTTTGAAAGAGACAGAGACAGTGGAAGTGGGGGAGGGGCAGAGAGGGAGGGAGAGAGAGAGTCCCAAGCAGGCACCACGGTGTCAGCGCAGAGCCTGATGTGGGGGTTGAACCCACAAAACTGTGAGATCATGACCTGAGCCGAAACCAAGAGTCAGATGCTTAAACCAACTGAACCACCCAGGCGCCCCAAAAGTTCATTTTAAAGGTTAACCTATTATTTCGTTTTTACTATGAAAATTTAATGTGTATATTTAAGATGAAATGCGTAAATAACAATATGGCAAACACTAGCCTACCAACCACCCAGATTAAACAATACAACACTGCCTACAGTTGAAGCTTTGAGTACCCATCCTTGAACAAATTCCCCTCTCTACTTCTAAAATGTAACACCTCTCTTGCATCTGGTAGGTCATCTTATTTTTCATATCAAGTAACTATTAAACATTTTTCCAAAAATGCGTATCAAGTGCACAGTTTGGCTGATCGGGACACAGTGACCTAAGGAAATGTCTATATCTTGTTCTAAATCACCAAGTAGAATCCCAGTGGTGAGTTTCTTGCCCAGCACAGCATCTAGCACAAATCATGGAAGACTATAATGCTATGACTGAGACTACTGGATTATGGTATGATGGTTAAACATGCATTTTGCAAAAGGCCATCCTAACCACAGACCCCCATCATTTAGTTAGCTGAATGATCACGAAAGAATTGGCAAGTGTTCATTGACTTTTGAGGCTTTTCCATTATTCAGTAGTTATTTTGCAGTTTCCTGTGATTCTGCCCTTTTAGCCCTGTCACGCGTCTTCATCATAGCCACGTGGTTTATGCCCAGTGCTGTGCTTGAGATGAATTGGGATAATATATTAAAAGGGTTTGGGAAATTGTACAGCGTGAGACAAATGTCATTGTAATTGCTCTGTCACTGAGAAAGAAGCCAGAGATGCCAGAGGTACCAGTGAAAGGAAAGAAGAACAAAATCCCAGAGTGGGCTTTGCAAGCGAATTAGTACACATGAAGGACTAGTCTTTGATTTTTAGATCTTTACAGCTGGAAGGAATCTTCAAGACGGTCTAGTTCATCCCGTTCATTTAAAGATGAGAGTCTCAATAGGGACATTAAAGAACCTGCTCAAAACATTCCGGATCCTTTGAGAAGATTCAGGATAGAAACCAGCCCTCCCCTACTCCTTATTCATGGCTCTTCTCTCTTCCCTGCTTTCCTCTTCAGGACAGGGAGGCTTAGGAGAGATATCTAGATTTTCACCACGGACCATGTAGTTACAAATGCCTTCAGCAGACTTCAAAATCATGCTTCTGTGTCCCTCGGCCAGGCATCCCCAAACAGAAGGTCTTTCTTTATCATCAGACCTTGTAAAGACCTCACCATTTGCCAAGTAGAGTTTTCCTTTGTTTCTCCTTTAAAGAAAGTGGTTTCTCCCTCATCCTAGTCACCACGAGGTATGTCCTTAGAACTTCTTTGTATTTATTGTAATCTGTGAATATTGTGTTTTACAGCTTGTAAATTAGATATAGAATTGGATACCGAGGCAGAGCCCAGAGTGTTAAAAATGTTCAATTCCAGTGGGGGAACCAGCGAGCGGTTAAGGCCTGCTGCATATAATGTTAATATTACATTAAGTACGATGTTATTGCACGAGATGCTTATTGTTAATGTCTGTGGGGAGGACCCGTTCCAAAGATTTCAATTTCAATAAACAGATTATACAGTTCCACCATATACAATTAGGGAGGTGGTAATGAAATGGTTATAAAGTCCCTTGGGGGCCTGTCATCTTTTTTTTAATTTTGTAAATAACATCAGAAGCACTAGAGGGAAGTGCTTATGCATTTATTTATTATTGATTTTTTAAAAATACATTTAACATTACTAGTTATTGCAAATCCAGTCTCCGTGAGTTGAAGATAAGCTGTTTCTACATTATTAAATGCTGAACGTATAGGGAATTGCGAAGTGGTATCCTTCATAGAAATATATTAAATATTAATGAACAATGATTGCAAGATATTAATTTGAAGCTACATTTACTTGGCAAATAAAACCTTTTCAGGGTTTTACCCTTTTGTTGCACATAGTGCACATTTTAAACATCCCTTTGGTGAATGCTTTGGATGAAGCCAAGTGATTCTGTTCCGCAGCTGGATCCTGCACAACCACAAAGGATCGAGTTGGATTAAACACACGCTCTTAACGGGCAGCAAATTGTCGGAGGGGTGACTTCAATGAAGCCACCAAACTTTGAAGTATCCATAAATAGTTTACTGCTCTTCCTTCTCGGGACTATAATGAAGCAGGAAGCATTAATGCCGACGGTTAGGAGCCAATTTTTCTCCTTGGAGTAAGATGCTGAATAGCGTAGATAAAAATTCAGAATGCCAGCCTTTCACCCAGGAAACCACACTCCAGTGAGGGGCAGAGATTTGAGGCAGGCTGCCTGGATTCCATTTTTTCCAGTGTCAGCAAGTTGTGTAACTTCTCTGAGTTTCGGCATCATCATCTGTACGATAAGAGTAAATGATAATGTCCTGGGGACTTAGGGAGATTAAAGGCATAGCACACAGTAAGCACTAAGCAGAGTATGTTGCTCGTGGTGCTCACTAATTGTTAGCCCTTTTTATTTTATCTATTTTTTAAAAATTTTAACATTTATTCCTTTTTGAGAGACAGAGAGACAGAGCACGTGCAAAGGAAGGGCAGAGAGAGAGGGTGACACAGAATCCGAAGCCGGCTCCAGGCTCTGAGCTGTCAGCACAGAGCCCGACACAGGGCTCGAACCCACAGATCATGAGATCATGACCTGAGCCGCAGCTGGACGCTTAACTGACTGACCCAGCCACCCAGGCGCCCCAATAATTGTTAGCTCTTTTTAAAAGTGTTTTTCATTCACTCCGGCATTCGGTGAGTAATTGTGAAATATACCATTTGGCAGGACTGTGGATGCAGTGATTAGTCCTCAAGTTTCATGGATCTTGCCGAGTTTCTAGGCATGATCGGGGTACT
This sequence comes from Prionailurus bengalensis, assembly GCF_016509475.1. Taxonomy (NCBI): domain Eukaryota; kingdom Metazoa; phylum Chordata; class Mammalia; order Carnivora; family Felidae; genus Prionailurus; species Prionailurus bengalensis. The sequence goes on along the minus strand of NC_057348.1, from coordinate 74,079,774 downwards.
CTCAGGGAGGTTAGATGCCCTCCGCTTGTGCTTTTACAGGATTCTGTTCTCGTGGGCTTCCTCTGATCTTGCTTTTCTTTTTTCTTTTATTGGTTGGTTGGTTTGAAGTACAGGTGACACACAATGTTACATCAGTGTCAGGTGCACAGCTTAGCGGTTTGGCAACTCTGTAGGCTGTGCTGTGCTCACCACAAGTGTGGTTACCACAGTGCTCTTACAGTACCACTGACCGTGTTCCCTGTGCTGTGCCTTTTGTCCCCATGCTTTGTCTTCTCTCACTGGCGCTTTATAATTACTCAAGGATGTCACAGCTGCTTTTTCTTTCTATCCGGTCTTCAACGCTCATCCACAGAGTGCTATTGGACAGAAAGCTCCTCAAAATCTAAGCTCTGTGGAGCACCTGAATATAATTAACCCACTCAGAAGTTATTGTCCAAAGACTTACACTTTTATAGCCTTGCCCATCAGTTTTAATCTCTATATAGTCTTCTCTAAGAGTTGAAATGTATGTGCCTTTCTATTTGGTAAACACA